>NC_142591.1:25300537-25607693 GCF_965207765.1 Zootoca vivipara
GAAAGAGGTGAACCCGAGACTGTAATCCAGAGACACCATTGGCAAATACCTCTTGGAACAGGGCAATTCTGCTGTGACCTTTCCAGAGCAGTGACTCATGCATGGAGATGGCAAGTAGGCCTCTTTCGGAGCCTTTGATTATTCAACTCGTTTCTCATTGTACATTAGCATTTCTCTCGGGGCAGACACATGATAGGAGCTGGCGATTTAAGGAAAAGGGGAAATGTGTGGACGTTCCGCATTTTTATGGATCCTGTTATTTATTATCATGTGTGTACCAAATATGGATGATTCTACCTCCCTTTTACCCTCTTCCTGCTTATCTTGGATCTTCATGCTTTCGCCAGGATATAGAAAGGGATAGAAACTCCCAAATTTGGTCAGCTTATTGTGGAAGGGGGGATATGTGGGAAAGTGAGATGTAGCTGAAATGCAGGTGGTTATATCTCCTATCTATCTCCCTTCCCCACATCTCCCCCCCTTCTTCCTTTTTTTTTTTTTTGGTATGGCTAGGATCCTGAGGTTCATTTTTTGCAGTCAGATGTAGAATAATGGCTAATTCTCTCTCTCTCATTCTCTCTCTCTCTCTCTCTCTCTCTCTCTCTCTGTGTGTGTGTGTGTGTGTGTCTCTGTGTGTGTGTGTGTGTACACACAGATGCCAAAGCAGTGGCTGAGGGGGAAGTTACCTACTGTTACTTACACACTAGGGAGATCTAAATTTTACGTCTGAGTAACTACCTTGAATTTTAAGGGTGCGGCTTATATGTGGGTGCGGCTTATATTCGGGCCAATACGGTACTTGTGTAACACACAGACTGAGAGGACATGTGTATCTGGACATGCAATACTTGGGATTATTAGGATGCTGACAAGTCATTCTACTCCTTGCCTGTTCATAACATCCACTACTTTGTCGTCACGTTTGCTGCTGTCTTGACAATGAGCACCATCGTAGTGTCTTAAAGCTTATAAAATCAATGATGCTAACGCAGAGGGGAAAACCAGTGGAGTCCTTTTCGTATCATATCAGTGCCCCGTAAGCAAAAGCAAGCCTGCGTTGCGTCGTAATTTTCTGTGTCATTATTATTATTTATTAAACCCATGGAGAGAAATGTAACATTTAGAGACAAAACTTCATTCTTTTGTTGGGATGTGTCTGAAAAAGCAACTGTTTTTGTGAAAGGGTACATAGTTGTGGGTAAGTGTAGGAGGTTGGGTAGCACAGTAAATCAGAAGGCGGTGTTTTAAGAAGCCAGGCTGGTTTAGTCACCTGTGTTATTCTTAACTCTAAATGCTGACTCAAAGGAAGAGGTGAATTCGAGGGAGCAAAGGTTTCTTTTATTTAGGTGCAGCCAGGCGATGTGGTGAGGTGAAGCAGCTGCCACAGGCGGCACAGTGCCCCCTGCAGGTGAAACACCCACCCCACCCCACCCTGGAGAAGGGCAGCACCAGCATAGCCTTGTGGACAGAGATCTGTGTCACAGTTCAGCCTATTATGTGCAGCTAAAATGGGAGCCTGTGGGGCTAGCTCAGCTGAACTACATGACTTATCTTCCTTGGATCTGTGCAGAGTCACTCTGGAGGGGAAAGAGACTTGACCCTTTTCAGGGTTGCTTCCTGCCCTCCCAGTTGTGCACTACCACACTAAACTGCCCACGCAGGAAACTTCCATACAGATGTTTTTCCTTAGAAACACAAGCAGGGTTCCCCTTCCTTATAAGAATAAGGGAAAACTATGACCAGCCAGGACAAGAGCATCATTGTCCTAGAAGCTTGGATCTGGAGCCCAGGTGGGTGACTGGGAAATCTCTGTGTGTTATATGTTTGAGTTGGCAGGAGTGGTAAACAGATGAGTAAAGTGAGTAGGAGACACAAGAATGTTGCAGAATGGATGAATAGCTGAGCCTGAGCAGATGAGTAATGATGTGGAAGAATTAATAAGGAGCATTGAATGAGTGATGTCTAGGCAAGTCCTGTGTCTGCTTGAATGTTGCTGTGTGTTTTGGCAATCTGTTTGTTGGTGATACATACCAGGGGGTGTGGTCAAAGTTGCATTGTATGTACATGCTATTAACAAAACACCAGAGGAGCCATTTCCCTGTTTTTCTCAGTCTAACCCTCCCTTGCATAATAAACTCAATATTGCGCATATAGGATTAAGTTATGTCACTAATACTTGGGTTCTGGCGATTTGAAAAGGTTCGACAGCACAGAAAATGGTTTGTGTCACCACTGCTCAGAATGACTTCCCGTGAGCCTGAACAAAACAAGAATTGCCATGTTGGATTGTGTCAGTCTTAGTACATCATTCTGTTTCCAACGGTGACCCGCCATATGCTTTTCAAAATAATGAAAGCGGAGTGTCTGGTATTTAAACCATAGTTTACGTAACTGACTTGTTTCAACAAACCATACTTAACCTATACAACCATTTTGAGTTCGGCATAACACCAAACTGTGGTTAATCTAAAACAGAAATGGCAACTAATCCAAGGCTTTTACAGTCACATCCTTGTCATGATAAACCATGGCTTACCATTATGCCCAGACACTGTTGATTGTAGGACAACCCATGAAACAATAAAAGGACAAACCATATGACAGTAATAAGAGGAACCATACAATTAGTAGCAATAAAAGAGCAATGGTTACAATCACTACAATTAATACTAAAGATGAGGTTAGTTATAAGCTACAGAGTGAGTTAGCTACATGTATGGAAGCTAATTGACGAATCAGAACATTTGTATCATCTCAGGTTGGTTGGTACCTTCCCTGATTTATGGCATACATTCTAGCTAATCACTGTGGTGCTGAACAACCTTTTTTCATGGGCTGTCCTGATCAACTTCAATAAAATATTGTGGGGACCCAAGTAAGCCCCGCCCTGCCTAATTGATCACATGACACAGTGCACACACACCATTTGAATGGGAATGACCATTCATCCTCAAATATTTTATTGTGGGGGCCGAAGCCCCCACAGCCCTTAGGAGTCGGCTCCTATGAGCTCAATAGTGGAAGGTTCGGGATAGACAAAATGGTACATGGCACATAGTTAAACTATGGAAATCACTAACATAAGATGTAATGATGGCTGCCAACCTTAAAAAGGGCATTAAATGAAGTTAAGTTCTAACTTTGTGGTGGAATCTCAAAACTATCTACATCTACTGGGGGAGATAATTCCCAAGGAAGGCTGCTGCAACAGAGAAGGTTCTGTCTCATCTCACCAAATAGTGGCCTATACCCACTGGCTGGATGATGGCTTTATACTGCTTCCGGGAACAAAAAGCAACAGCAGGAGTTGCCTTCATATCTTGTTTCTTGACTTTTCATAGGTGTCAGGTTGGCCATTGTTGGAAACAAGATACTGAACAAGATGGTCCTTTGGTCTAAATCAGAATGGATGGTTTTATGCTTTTATAAAAACTGGATAAAAGTGGCTGGATTTGCTGTTGCAGCACATATAATATTCGAGAGTGTAGTGTGTTGTAAGGATGATGGCTTAATGACATTTTTAATTTAAAAAAACTGGATGGAATTTTTGTTTTAATATTTTGAAGGTTTACTTTATACACTTTTTGAGCCTTTTGCTTAAATAACAAATGATGCTGTTGATGGATGATTAAGAAAATGCAATAATATTTGCCAGTGTCCAGTTCTGGTGAAGTGGAACTTATAGGTGGATTGGGAGGATGCAGGCGCCGGAAGAGGTGAAAGGACAGTCTGAAACAGATCAGGATTCTAGTACCAAGGGTGACCAAAGGCAGGTTTTCAGGACCCTGGACAGAGCCCCGGAAACAGGATAGTTGTTCCAATGAGAGCTGGGTCTCAGCTGAGCCCTTTTGTGTGTACTCCTGGGCCTGATTACTCATTTCTGGTGCTACTGTCTGCAGGGGTGGAGAGATCCTTAAAAAAGCATCTGTCTGCCTTGGAATCCAGCACTCTTTATCAGCTCCCCAGTCTGTTACTAGTCATGTTGCCTTTGTTGGCAGGCAGGCTCAGTGCCCTTGGAAGTGAGAATGCCAACCCTTCAACAAAATCAGGTTCAAGGACTGCAGAATCAGGAACTCTGTTCTTTTTGGCTCAGGCTCGGTGCCTCTTCAGTCTGCCACTGGCTCCCCACCCTTTGTGCCTGCAAGTCCGAGTCAAGCTACTAGTGATTTTGTAGTCTTTGCTACAAGGATCCAATGATCCTGGGAGCTTTCCAGGGGTTCATCAATATGGTTAGGTCATTTGAATTGTAATTCCAAACCACAGGTTGGCACTAGATGAACAAACTCTGCACTCATAAGTTTCCAATTCTCCTGATTTGTGCTCAGATCTGAAATAATGGAAAATGATAGTTTGCTGCTAGCACCTGAACTGGCAAGTTATGGTTTGAACAAATCATATTTGCCCTGTTTGAATGTAATGCTAAGCTGGATGCGAGAAGGGAAATTGGAATGCATGAGGGTCAAGGAAGGGAGTGGGTGAGCACAGGATTCATTTGTGTAGTCCCAAACAGTAGTTTGGTGGTACATCTGAACTGACCCAATGTTACTAACAGCTGGCATGCAACCCTGATTAATAATAATAATAATAATAATAATAATAATAATAATAAATGCATTTCATTTCTATACCACTTTATATTTTTAAGAGGGAAAAAAATACCAATGCAGTTTACAATATACATCAAAGAATCAAATAAAACAATCAGGATTAAACATGATAAAGGTAAAGGTACCCCTGACCATTAGGTCCAGTCGTGACTGTCTCTGGGGATGCGGCGCTCATCTCACGTTATGATAGAAGTAAGTAAAACATTCAGAAGAGCATAATTAACAGGAAACTAAAGCTTTCAAAATGAAAAATTACAAAGGAGGGTCAATTACAGAATGCACATTTAAAGAAGCCAAGTTAACAAAATCTCAAACATTGCAGTGGTGGGAGCAGAGGAGGGGAGCGTAAGCAAAGGGGCTCACAGAAAATTGGGCGATGGGTTTAAGAATATGGAGCAAAGGACTCCATCCACAACAGCTCCTTATGATGGGCCATACCAATGCAAAAAGGCTAATTGGACAGCGCCTAAAAGACCTTGAGCAACAGAACAATCTGGCCATCATAAAGAAATCCTGCCCTTGGTTTACCATCTTTCCCCCCTCCCAGCTGGAACCCCTGTCACGATATCTGTATAAACTAACCATCTCAAAATTCAGACGTGCTTTTACACTAGCCAGATTGGATGTGCTGCCCTCCGCCGTACTCGAGGGCAGATTTCAAAAGATTCCAGCAGAAAAACGACTCTGTCCCTGTGGAATCGGCAACACAGAAACAGTGGCTCACATCCTTCTGTCATGTCCTCTCTACAAAGACTTGCGGCTCGATCTCATTACACCCCTACTTCTAACTTTCCCAGGCCGCCCAACTGAGGCCATGTTGTTCTTTCTTCTATCAGATCAAAATGACCTGAGAACAACAAAAGTTGCCAGATTTATCGAGGGTGCAATGAGATTAAGGACTACCTTTTAAACGACAACCACAGTCATATGATCCTTTTATCCATGTTGTTTTTAATTCTATATTGCATGTATTTTGTTGCTATGGCTGTTGGCTATGCAAATAAAGTTTATATCTATCTATCTATCTATGGAGCAAAGGAAGAGGCAAGAGAATAGGCATTGGCTAGCAAATGCCTCCAGTATTGATATCCATTTCTGATGGGGGGACCACAGGAGAGTTTTAGACTTGTTCTAGGATTTGCTTTCAGTTCACTCAGGGTAGCAGGGAAGCTCAACAAAGCAGGAGAGTGGCCCACCTCTCAGAATATTCTGCAAAGCACTGCAGTTCCATCGCAAACAGTTTCCTTGGCAGACCTGCTGCAGCAGATGGATCGGCATGGAAAAGGTCCCCTAAAAGATGTAATTGGGTTTCTTTTTCATTCCTGCTTCCACAGTCTCTATTCCTTAAGCCCATTTTTAAAGGGGCAGCTGAAGGATTCTAAACAATACCAGAACATAAATTCCACAGTAAGTGCAACAGACAAACCAGATGTGTCTTGGCATACACCATGTCCATGCAGATGGTATGCAAATTATGCCACGCATGCAAATATGAGTATAAAAATTAGTTGCAGCTTAATAGGTGGCCCTCAGTGAGCATTACGTAGGTTTCCCTCCCCTGTTTGTAGTGCAGAGGGTGTTTATGACAGTAGAATTTGTGCTTGCAAAAGTGTTTTGGAAAGTATAAGTGAAATAAGCTTAATGTCTAACAGTGTGACACTTGTACAGCTTGCTTCCTCCCTCAACCATGTAGAGTAATTCGCAGCAAAAGAAGTTTGTGATGGTAACACAAGGTTAATTGTTGTATGTTCGAGTGTGATTGATTTTACACACACACACGGAAGTGTAGCCTTTAGGCATTTTGCATCTTTCAACATTATGGAAAACACACATATTATAAGACTGCCCATACTTTCTACAAGAGCAGAAGAGAAGATTTGTAGCAGTTTGTTTTAATTCCATTTTGATTTCTTAAATGGATCTGGTCCCTCCCCCCCTCTTTTCCTTTTTAATCTGTTTATGGGGCAGGAGTATGTGCCTGAAAAAACACTTGTACATAAAACAGCTGTTAAATGAATCTCCACACACTGAGATCAAGAGAATGTGAAGAAATATGTACTTCCAAAGACCTCTTTGCCAACTTGGATACTCCTTCAGAAAATAAATACAATCTTGCTACAAGTTTTTGGTAACTTAGTTACTGAAAAATAAATTGTGCTACTTAGACCTTAGAAGTTTGCCTGCCCTCCGATCCAAAGTCTTTAGCTCATAGGCAGAACCGAGTTTAAAAGATACCCTTGAATTTAGATAATATAATTATGTGTGACCCAATTAGCTATTCTTTGAGTAGCACAGCAGTTTCTGCACAGTAGTCTCGAGAGTTCTCAAAACTTTTTCCAGATCAGCACTCTCCTGGCCAGGTGTGAACTAAAACGTAGAATCATAGAATTGAAGAGTTGGAAGGCAGCCCAAGGACCATCTAGTACAGGCATCCCCAAACTGCGGCCCTCCAGATGTTTTGGCCTACAACTCCCATGATCCCTAGCTAACAGGACCAATGGTCGGGGAAGATGGGAATTGTAGTCCAAAACATCTGGAGGGCCGAAGTTTGGGGATGCCTGATCTAGTACAACCCCCTGCAGTGCAGGAGTCTAAACTAAAGCATGGCCATCCAAATTCTGCTTACCGGTAAAAACTTCTAAGGAAGGAGAGCCCACAACCTTCCAAGGGATACCGTTACTGTTGAACAGCTCTTACTGTCAGAAAATTCTTCCTGAAGTTTGGTCAGGATCTCCTTTCTAATATGGTTTTTCATTATCCAGTGCCAATACAACCCCCCCCCCAAAAAAAGTAGACGCAAATTACAGCGCTGACAATGACTGGTTATAGGAAGCCTTTTAGAAGTAACAAACTGGGATCTAGCCAAATAATGAAGGAACATTGTGCATTATGGAGTTCATTGTGCATTTAGGTTTATCCCACACAGGGAATTTACCGCTTTATCAGTGTACATACAAGTTCTGGGTATTGTTGGTCCATGGTGAAATGGGGGGGGGAGTGTTTTGAGTTTTCCTTAGATAATAACTAAGGAAAAGAAGACCACTCGTTGGTGTTCATTCAACTTCCAACTCCAGGCAGCCTAAAAGTGATGGAATAAGGCCACACACAAGTGACCCCAGTATATTTTAAGTGTTCCGTAGGGAACAGGTCCAGAGAACAATCGGAAGAATAGGAGGCCGGTCCCAGCGCTGCCAATCAGCATTAAGTTGACTAGCACATGTTATGTGGCTCACACAGACAGCTGTGCTCTGAAGGATGGAGAAGACCTTCACATCTCTCCAACTGATCTCACCTCCTAGAGGATGTCCTCCCTGCCTTTGAGAAACATGGTGATAATACATTTAATGCATTTAAATCTGCTTCAAGGTATGAAAAATGTGAGGCTTTTTCTAGAAGGGAGGCACTGCCCGTAGCTCCCAGGACATAGTCTGAAGGCACACTTCTGCATCAGACCTCCTTCCTGCAAGTTTGTTTCATGTCTGAGTGTGTCCTTTCCAGTAGACTGAAATTCGTTGTAAAGCCATATCCCTTTAAAGTTCCTCAGGAGCGCAGTACAGATGTTTTTGCAGTTCGTTTCCAAACAGCTGCCTTTCCTTTCTTTGGTCTGTTTTCCCTTATTTATCAAATCCATTGGGGAAGGCTTCCTTGGCTTGGAACTCTGGCAATTGTTTCCTCGGCCGAAAGTATTTGAGAGCTGCATAGAGATATTGCTTCACAAGTAGCACCTGCTACTGCAGTAGGTTTATAGATTTAACAGGTTGTTTTCATGGGGTGCGTAGGGGGGGGGGTTGTGTGAGTGAGAGAGCATATGTATGAAGATTCTGTAGGTTTCCATCAACCTCGGAGAGCTGTCATCCCCCAGTGACACTCCTGACATATCTAGCATTCCATAAAACAATACAGGAGATGGAAAAGCACTCACTCGCAAATGGAGAAAATGCTTCTTGGTCTGTGGAGCAACGGCTGAGGCCCCAAACCCCTGTGCAGGGAAATCTAAGCCAAAAATTTCCTTGAGGGCAGTCCATCTTAAAAGCTTTAGCTAGGTGGCTTATCTCACAAGTTCCCCTAACTTTTGATACCTGGGCCCCTGCTTTCCTGGATAAAAAAATGGAGATGCACTTGGCCAAATCATTCCAGGAATAAATATAACCATTCCTTGTAACTGACCAGAACAATGGGCCGGGGGGGGGGGAAGAGACTTGGTGTGTGTGTGTGTTGAGCTGCTCCTTTGGAAAACTGTGAAAAACTATGGATTTGCTGCTTGTAGGAAGTACTTCACTCTCTGCTTCGTCATATGCTAAAATTTGCATGCGTGCAAGTAAATGCAAACAGCACAAGCTTCAAGTCATCTGTCATTTTGGTAAGCAACCGGGTAAGCACTGCTCCTGGAACTCACCAAATTGGAAAACTTGTGACGGACGGATGACATGCAATTGATTAAAGTCCACTTCTCACCCAGGTGATAAACCTGCGAGTTGACTGCACCAGTTCAGACTTCAGGTGTTTGGAGGGGGCTGCGACGTAACTGGATTTTCCTGTATACAAAACCAAAACCTTGCACATAGAAAACCTGATATCAGGGAGAAGGTTTCTACCATGATAGGTTTCTCCCTGATATGCTAGTATTCTGCATGCAGGGATTTATTTTTAAAAATATATATTCAATGGCATTTTCTCCATTTTCCTCTTCTCACAGAGCTTTCATTCACCCTATTGAGATAAACAGCAGCTTGAGATGGAGGTGGGGATTATAGGATCATAGAATTGTAGAGTCAGAAGGGACTCTGAGGATCATCTAGTCCAACCCCCTGCAGCTGTCCCTTGTGGGGATCGAACCTGCAACTTTGGTGTTATCAGCACAAATCTCTAAGCAACGGAGCTATGGAGAATGCTGAGTGTGGGGAAATGGTTAACCCACCCACTCTTCCAATGCCATTGTAGCTCCCATCAAATCCCGAGCACCCTGCAGCTTCTTTTGCATTATTATTATTTTTAAATTGTTTGTGGGCCAGTCATAGTTGTCTTGCACCTCATGTAGATCATCAGCTCCGAGAACTAGACAAAAGTAGTGCCTGTTTTCCAAGTGCTGAGAGGTTGAAAAAGCTGAGAAGTGTTGAGTTTGAAAAGAAAGCTGACGTTGTGGACTACTTTTAAAAACAACCTGGTTTGGAATAAGACTTCTGCTCCATGTGAGGAGAAAACAGCACAATCATTTTAACCCAATAATTACACAAGAGCTGTGTGTGTGTGTGTAAAGGGCATTTTATATTGTTCCCACATTCTTAGAGAGCCAAAGAGGTGGGGAAGAGGCAGGTTAGCTGCTCAGCTATGAAGTTTGCTGACTGGCCTTGCACTCAGTCCCTGTTCCAGCAAGCATGGGAATCTGCTGCAATTGACCTCTCTGACATGTTTAATGATATAATTAGAACGGCTGTTGAGGAACAGGAGTAGAGTAACTTGCTAAGTCAATCAGCATCTTTTCTTAATGCAGAAGAGTTTACTTTGGAAAAGCTGCTTGCTTTTACCATTAGATAGATAGATACGGTAGATAATTCTGCTCATGTTGAAACGCTTGCGTTGCATTTAAAACTAAACCAAACAGATTTTTCAGGTACGCCCGGGGCCACTCTGCTTTTTGCTGTATTGCTGAGGGAAGCTGTTTAGCTGGAGATGGATTTTGAACTTTTGTCCGGAATTCCGTTGAATTCCTGTTCGGAGTCAAGTATCCGTGCAGACCTTGAAAACCCAGGCTGTAAACTGACGGCAGTAACTAGAGAAGGCTTTGTCTGGAGTTGGAAAGCGCCTGACTTAAACCCTTGCCGCTCTCCAATAAATAATGCTCCTGGCACTTCTTGGAATGTTTCTCTGGTATCATCTTTAAGGCTCTCCTTGTGACTTGCTGTCACCTCATTGTTGACATAACTTTTTTATTATTGTTGAGCTCAAAAGAAAGCGAGTGGGGTGGGAACCAGCTACAAGAAAACACCCATGACGTGAAGCTTGATCCTCAAGAGCTCTGATTAAGTACAAACTTCACTAAAACCTACGAATCTTCCACTCTGAGCTACAGATAATTGTGTAAAGGCTTTTTCCCCTCTTGCCCTGCTGTTATTTCCATAAACTGACACCCCCCACCCACCCCAGTATCCTTTATTTGTACACAGCAAGCCTGATACGGAACTGGGTAGCTCAGTCAGTAGAGCGCGAGACTCTTAATCTCAGGGCCGTGGGATCGAGTCTCAAATTGGGCAAAATATTCTAACATTACAGGGGGTTGGGCTAGATGACCCTCGTGGTCCCTTCCATTTCTACGATTCTATGAAGTTTTAGGGAATATCACCTGACCTGTTCAATTGGATGAAAAAATGTTTCCTTGCCAGTGTGGTTGGTCTTGTTGCAGTTTCTTTTTGGGCCAAAAATATGTGCTGGGGCACAGGCTGAATCCCCTGGGCTGCCTCTGAGCATTTCCTGACATGCTTTCACTCCTGCCTCCAGTAACCACACACTGTTCTTACTGCTTTATTTCCAATAACCTTGGCTTTGGCTGCCTGGCATCTTCTGCAGCATATATGTACGTGTGTGCACACGTTTTGTTATATTTTATTATGAATAACAACAATATAAATGCCTTTTGAATAAATTGCCTAATATTTCCAAGTGTGCAGATATCTAAAGGTAGTCCCTGTTTGCAGGCATACAATCTAATAAGGCACAGCACAAAAGGAAAAGGGAATGGGGAGGGAAGAGGAAAGCAAACATTGAAGCAGCTGCTTGTTTATTGGCTGATAGATGTGGCTGTCTTAGTTTCTGCCTCATCGTTATGTTCCTCCTGGAAGGCAGTGGGTGCAGCCTCTTCCCTTCCCAGCAGCCCTTGGTCTCCTGACCAGTGGCAGAAGCCAGAGTCAGTGTGCCTCCCTTCTCTTCTTCAGTCCCATGGAAACCTTCTGTTGGAGCAGAGTTCTCTTTCTGGCAGAAGCAAGAAGCAAGCAGTTGCTCGCCCTCTGTCCTGTGGATGGAACCAGGCTGGTCTCTCTCTCATGTTTTATGTGTTATTGTTAGCTGTCTTGGACGCTTAGAGAGGAAACTAGAAATTTAAATAAGAAATATGACTACATAAGTATGTCAATGTTTAATGCAGAGTAGAGCAACTATTTATTCAAAGTACTACATATGAAATAACTTGAGAGCACATGCAGCAAAATATTGGTTGCTTTTAGTAATGTTTCTTTAATATTAAAAAATGAATGAATGAGTGAATGTCTTTTTACAGACTGGGTTCTTAGGCTAACATTCCACGTTATCATCTTCCCTACCCCGTTGCCCTAAATAAAAAATTCAATTGAAGTGGTCACACACAAGTTTTCTGCACTGTGCCCCCAAGTTCCAATTTAGTGCAGTATTGGAAATGTTTGAAAAATGGTGAACTGAGCATGCAATGGGGCATTCTGATCACTGCTTCACTTCTGCAGTATTTCTGCCTACCGTGACCTCAAGGTTGGCAGTGGAGAACAGTCTCCAAAGAGGGAAAGCCAGACCCCAAACTGGTGGTGTGGGTTGGCCTTCAGAAAGATTTTAACCTGTCCTTCCTACAAATTTTTCTTGCAACTAGAACTCCCAATCCTTACCATGTCCAATCGGAAGCAAGTACTTACACCCAGGTTAAGCGAGGTTAGGATTTCAGCCTTGAGCAAGACATGGCAGCCCTGCTCATGTCATCCCCCTCAGACATTGCTCTTTATTTCTGCTTTCTACTGCTCCTGGGTAGGCAGTGAAGATTTAGAATCTAGATGAGTTATTTTCTTGACAGTGAAACAAGTAAACACTGGTTTTGAGGTTTTATTCCTGAAGCCTGGATTTGTTGGTTGCAGTATGCACATAACAACTGTCCTTGTTTTCAAGCAGGAACAGGCAGTAAACAGGAAAGCTTGCAGCTTAGGATTCCAGAAAAGCAGATGTGCTCAAACCAACTAATAGGTTTTTCTCTCTCCTACCAATGGTGACCCAAATTCTGTGTGACAAATGCTCACAGCTGCCAACTCTGAATTTTTGTGAAGAGCTGCCCAGTTTATCCAATTAGCTAAGAATAAGATGAAAGTCGGAGGTATCGCTACTTGATTTAGAACATTTTCTGTGCATTTGTATACAACTCTGTGGATTAGAATGAAACATATGCTACAGTGAGTAAATATTATGATTAATTATATTATCCGGCCCCTTCCTAATATACATGCAAAGGAAAGCTTTATTGCTAAAATAGAATGAGAGGGGGAGCATGGGAATCAACAAAATATGAGCAATTTAGAAAATAGAAGGGAAGTTAGAATTCTAACTTTTCTGTTTTGCTGTTTTGTGTATTATCTTCACAAATACATGCATTTTCTGCATACAATTGCCATTATTTCCTTGGAGAACAGCACCATTAAATTTGGAGAATTGAAGTCTTTGAATAAGAGGTGTGGTTTGGTTCACTTATTGGTTCCAGAAGTGGAAATTTGATAGATTCACATTAAAATGTAAACCAGATGAATTGCCCCCCCCCCAATCTCAAGTTCAGGGGTCACCAAACTTTTTCAGCAGGGGGCCGGTCCACTGTCCCTCAGACCTTGGGGGGGGGGCGGACTATATTTTGAAAAAAAATATGAACGAATTCCTATGCCCCACAAATAACCCAGAGATGCATTTTAAATAAAAGGACACATTCTACTCATGTAAAAACATGCTGATTCCCAGACCGTCTGCGGGCCGGATTGAAAAGGCGATTGGACCGCATCCGGCCCCCGGGCCTTAGTTTCGGTACCCTGCTCTAGTTCATAGGCACTGTTAACACAAAGGACAAAATGATACTGATGATGGTCATCTACAGCCAACCCAAGACATTTTGCTGCTTGAGGCGAAGGAGAAGTTATGTCCCCCTTGTCCCATTACAGATATAGAAGCCAACGTGGCTGGCAGCTGAATATTACGTCAGCATCCTCTGGTCATATCTGAAAGTTGCAGGTTAGCTTAGGGGCCACAGGTCTGGCCATGTGTCCCACATAACTCTCTCCGCAAATATCTCTCTTCCTCCCTGCATTGACTGCCTGAGACAGCTGCCGTACTCTCCCTAATGGTAGGGCCAGCCCTGGCAGATTCCTTTGATATTGTGTATTGTGTATTGTGTAATATCAAGGCAAGGTTTTTAATGTATAGATAGATAGCCAGAAAGAGATTTATTCATCACAGCGATAGAGAAGATTTTCATTAAGATAAGGGGACAGAAGCACCTTGCAAACTAACTTGTCTGATGTTGCAAGGACCTTTTGTAGGCAGTAGCCTGATGAATGAGGGAGACTGAACAGGTGGTAGGCTGAGCATTGATATATAATACACCTACTGTCTGCCAGGTTACCTACCTCTTGCTAATTAATTAGTGATGGACATTTAGCATATCGCTTAATCCTCTTCCGTAGTTCTTTTTTAAAAAAAATTGAAGAAAAAGAATTTTTAAACAATACAAATTACCAATAACATAGCCAATTACAATCCCCCTCCCTCCCTCCCTCTCCCCTCTCTGATTTGTTTGTACATATTGTTTTCTGCACGTTATAAAATTGTACATATCATTATGACCTTATCTATCATATGTTCTACTAATAAAATGTGGATGTTTGTTCAAAACCTGCCAAGGAGTCCAGATCCTTTTGTTGTCTTTTTAAAGAGTTTGTAAAAAGTTCCCATTCTTCTTTGAAGTCACAGTTGCCCTTCTCATGTTGTTTGTATGTCATCTTTGCCAACTCCACATAACTCAACAGTTTTTCTTGCCATTGTTCTTTCGTTGGGATTTCCTCATTCTTCCGTCTTTGTGCTAACAAGACTCTTGCCGCAGTTCTCTTTCCATTCTAATTACTCCATAAAGCAATGTTATCTGTTAATAATTTCCACCAAAGCAATGACAAATGAACGAATAAGTGAAAACATCAAACTCCTGCTCCCACTGACATCAATTTAAAGAGGAAATGTTCAGTGTTTCTTAAAAAAAACACCCTCCAGCTTCCAAGAATGTTGATCATTTAATTTGACAAATACTTAACACTTGTTAAACAGTTTTATCAAAGCTGTACAGTTTGCACAAATGGTTGAATGCCTACATTTAGTTTATCAGTAAGCAAACAGCAGGAACTTAAAAAGTTTCTCTTTAATTTTGGCAGGATGTTTGTAATGCTCCGCTTAAAATAAAGAAAAGAAAGAGAAACACACAACCCTGTTTTGGAAAACAAAATGCTTTTAATGTTCTGCTTGTGGAATTCCCCCAACCTGGACAGCTGGCCGGCGGCAGTTCTGCACACTCTCATCCCATAGCCCTCAATATTTACTTTTCATGAATTTATAAAAATACTACCACATGTAAACTTGCAATTTAATTTTACTTCAGTTGGGGTTATTTTGGCCAAGCCTTAAACCATAACAGAATTAGTCTGAGAATACCAAGTATGAAAACTTAGCAGCGAATTACTTCTAGCCTAGCAACATAAAAAGTGTTCTGTAGGTTTTTTCTGGAAAAGTATTTTTATTATTATTATTTTTAAAAAATAAATATATAAATTGGAACAGAAAAATATTATTCCCTCTTGAATCCACTGCAACTTGTTAAATACTGCCTTGGAAGATCCTTTTCTAAACATTTTGATTCCAAAATCTCATTAAAGTTAGATTTATAGCCGAGTACCTTTTTTATGTTGGGCTGTATCCATCCCAATTAGTTAAGAAAACCTTAGGTGTCAACTATAAAAATTCTGAATGTGCAAACTGCTGCTCCCAAATGTTCAAGACACTCTAAGGAATATCTAGACTTTTATGAAGCGTACAATTGAATACGCAGAGATTTCTGGCTTGTAAGTGTAAAGGTAAAAATATATGTGCCTATGAAACTTGAGAAGTTTGCTCACTATTTCTCATTTTGGTGTGATGATGGAGGTGTCATTTCAACATGGAGGGCAAGTTTCTTCCAAGATTTTGGATGTACTCAGGATTAAATAACAGCATTTATTGTTTCAGTTTGTTTTATATACCTCAGAATGTGATGGCTGTTGACGCAGGTCAACATGGCTTAGGGCCAAGCTATCTGAAAGACTATTTTCTCATATGAATCTGCAGGCACATAGCAAGGGAGGAGCGAAGGGGGTGGGCCGCCCCTAGCTCCAGTCTGGCGGGGGCAGCGCCACCGGCCCCTGGCCTGCCCCTGGCCTCCTCCGCCTGAGCAGGAAGAAGCAGAGCGCTGCCCGAGTGCTGCTTCCGCTGCTCGAGCAGAGCAGCAGCGTAACCTGGACGGACTGTGCATGTGCGAACATGTGCAGTCCGTCCTGGCGCGTGCGTCGTGACGTCACGACACATGTGTCAGGGTGCATGTGCGCTGCGGAGTGACGCCCCGCCCCCAGGGGGCGCCGCCGCAGGCAGCCAAGCAGCACTGTTCGCCACTGTGAACCTGCCTGGGATCTGCAGGGAGGCCCTTCTCTCCTTCCCTCAGTCCCACCACCCTCACAAACATGCTTGGTGGGGATGTGGGAAAGGGCTTTCTTAGTGGTTGCTCCCAGACTCGGGAACTCCCTCCCTGGAGAAGCCAGACTGGCTCCTTCCTTGTGTTTTTTTTCTTTCTTTTAATTGGGTTTTATAAACAAGAATAATGTTACACAAATAAGTATACCAAGTTTTCTCATGTCATATGTAACGTATATTTTACTTTGTGTGTGAGGGGTCAGTGTTAACTTGTATGGGTTCTCCTACTCTTCACTTGTTGTATTTCCTTGATGGTGAGAGAGGTTGGGTGTGGCTGGTTGTCTTTGGTTGGCTGTAGTGAGAATTGTTTCTGTGTGTGAGCGCGTGTGAGTGTGTATTTTTGAATCAGGTTAGCCAGATTGATTCCTTCCTAAGCTGTTGGCGGATTCTTGTTGTTGTCTTGTTGGGCTGCGAATGTGATAAAGGGGAAACCAAACTGGAGTGAAGGTGTCTTCTTCTATTTGTCCCCATGTCAGTTTCAGTTTATTGGTAAGTTTTTCTAATAAGCCTGTTTTCCATACTATTTGATACCATTGGTCCAGGCTTACTCCTGACAGGTCTGTCCAGTGTTGCCTCATTCCTCGTTGTTGACCTTCTGTTGGCCGGTGAAGGCTTTCTTGTTCCACCAGGATTTTGGGAATTGACCTTTATTGTAATTATTTGTAGGTTTTAAACAGATTTTATACATGTATAGTGTTTTAATTCTATTAATATTTAATTTTTTAAATAAAAATAATAATAATCATTTTTTCAGTTTGTAGAGGTTTTAAAAAATCTGTAAGCAGCCTTGAGTCCAGGCAGGGAAAAAGACTGGGTATAAATAAATAGATGAATAATAACAATCAGCAGCCAGCCATTTTTTGTTAAGCATATGAGCCATATATCCCTAGTACCTGGTGTCAATTTAATTGTTGACAGCGGTGAACACGCACAGTGCATAAAAAGAACCAGTAAGATGAGCAAAAAACTAGGAACTCCTAATCAATCATATGTGGTCTGAAACATGGGGAGCAAGGGGTTCATTGCATCTCCCTGCCCTCACTAAATGGCAGCCCTGGGAATAAGCATTTATACAGTCCGCTGGTAACTTGTGTGCATTTGACTTGTGCATGTTTAGCTTTACGCTCTTAGCAAAATAATTTTTTAAAGGGGGCGAGCGTCCGACTTCGGCAATCCCACCTGCCACTGCACACAATATGTTTTGATTATACAGTGGTACCTCGACTTACGAATGACTTGACTTACGAATGTTTCGAGTTACGAACAGAGTTCCGTCCGCCATTTTGGATGCGGTTTAGATAGGATTTCTTTGACTTACGAATTTTTAAATAGGATTTTTTCGACTTACGGATTTTTTTTAAAAAAATTCCCCATTGGCTTCGACTTACAAATTTTTCGACTTACGAAGGTCCGTTTGGAACGGATTAAATTTGTAAGTCGAGGTACCACTGTACGTGGTTTTGGCTTTAGGCACGGTCCCTGGATTGTAACCCCGTGTAGGTTGCAGGCTTAGTGTACTTCAAAACAATTCATACTATAGCTCTGGTGGCTAGAAGTCGGCTCGCCTAACACTGTTAGCCTTTGCCACAGGCGAAAAGAAGTTTTAAGATGAGCCATGACTACTGCTGGGCAGTAAATTTTCCTGTGTCTGGTGAGCTTCCTCAGGACATCATACATGCCTTTGTAGCATTAGAAAATGTGTGATGTTGAGCAACTGAGTTACCAGAACAGAACTGGTAGGAGGGCTAGAGGTATTTAGTGAAGGGGGGACTTTGCAGGGGGCAAAGTTCTTCTGACACATATTAATCTTTATTTGGTTGCTTGTAGCCATGTCCTGAATTAGTTCTCTAGTTTTAAATGTTTGTACCCACACATTCCCATGAAGGTGATGGTGTGTACTGTGGAATCAATGGTTTCAATGAGAACTGCCAACATGGTCAAGAAACCACTGTTCCTGGGAAGTTTTGTTGCCAGTCTAAGCAGGAGGATCGTGGTCTAAATGAGAATAGAAAAGGAATGAAGCTGTGAATAAAAAAAAAAAGCATGTAGAATTGTCAAAGGAGCAGTGTGGAGAAGCTGTCCCTGCGTCACCCTGATTTGTGTGTGATTAGGTAATTCCACATGTAGGTGGGTGAGTTGGGGGGTGGGAGGCATAGGAAGGCCAACTTAAGTAGTTTTCCTGTCTAATTATATCCAAGCAGTCACTTAGATTTGGATTAAATATTGGCCTGTAGTAATAAATAAGAATAATTTGTCCTTGTACCCAGAGGAGGATGCTATAAATAAAAGCACTGGAAATGAAGGATATTTTTTTTATAAAAGAAGCATTGCTAGTTCAATTTGTACACTGTGCTAATTATGCAATACAGTGGTACCTCGGTTTATGAACACAATTGGTTCCGGAAGTCTGTTCATAAACTGAAGCGTTCATAAACTGAAGCGAACTTTCCCATTGAAAGTAATGGAAAGTGGATTAATCTGTTCGCGGAGTACTTAAACTGAAGCGTTCATAAACTGAAGCAAAGTTTTCCATTGAAAGTAATGGAAAGTGGATTAATCCGTTCCAGACGGGTCCGCGGAGTACTTAAACTGAAGCGTTCATAAACTGAAGCATGGGTGTAATTGGTTCCGGAAGTCTGTTCATAAACTGAAGCGTTCATAAACTGAAGCGAACTTTCCCATTGAAAGTAATGGAAAATGAATTAATCCGTTCCAGATGGTTCCACGCCGTTCATAAACTGAAAATTCATAAACCGAGGTGTTCATAAACCGAGGTTCCACTGTATGTTTATTATTTTATTGTCCTGTGTTGTGTTGCTTTGTTTTAATTGCATTCCAAACCACCCTGAGATAAATATTACGAAAGGTACTATATAAAACACCTTAAATAAATTAACAAATAAAATGGATTGTGGAAAAATGACATCTCCACTTCCATGTTGCAAATGCCGTGAGCGCCGCTGAGTTTTGCTGTTCTTAAAGCTTCAATAACCCCCAAATTCTTCTCCTCCCTCCTCGAATTGTAACAACTTGTGCACTTAAATCAATTCTTCATAACTAGCGTCTGACTCACTGAAACCTGATAGAGACAGTCCTGCAAGAAAGAAGTGATGTTGCAGCTATGGACCACGCCTGTCTGGATCCACATGAATCTTAATTAGAAACAAATTTCAGTGAATAGGGAATCATTTCCTTTTTGGATTAAATTATACCCTCTTCTGTGCGTAGGCGACTCTCCTGAAGCCAGTGTGTGTGTGTGTGTGTGTGTGTGTGTGTGTGTGTGTGTGTGTATTGACAGGAGAGAATCTGGCCTTGTTAACTTAAGATCCAGGATGAGAGTATTCTAAGATGGAGCGCAGATAGCTGGTGCCAGCTCACGCTTCTCCCGCAGGTTTGGCTTGCTTTTAATGCGCTCGTCTGGTTTCTAGAAATGTTTGAGGAGCTCCATCAGAATTGGGGTGGGTGGGGAATCTCCTCTCTCTCTCCTCTCTCGCTCTTTACAAGCGTTGGTTTAGTTTGTTGAATCAGATGAAATAGTTTCTACCCAAACATGAGATGTAATCTGGAAAAAATCTTGGAGGAGCAGCTTCAGCCTTAAATTGTCTGCACGTGTGCCTTTCACATCAGCTGCACCTGCTTGGCAATTACCAAGAGAAATCTTTTCACTGGTGGCCTCTATGATAAATGACAGGCACATAACTCACAGCACTGTGGCTCCGTTAGGAATTGCAAACAGTGAGGCAACTATAGTGCCAGCTTTGATCATTCAGAATTATAGTAAAATATGATATGATTATTGAGATGAAGGAACGGGGTTGTTGAAAATGACCCAAATATCTATTAAAACTTCAGGTTTTTTAAGGAGGGGACGGACGGACGGACAGAGAGGCAGCTAGCCACTTTTCTGACTTCTTGGGGAAAGCGATATATTTTAAGCATGTATTTATTCTCTGTTTTAATGCTTATTTAATATGTGTTCAGGGTAGGTAATTTATTAATATGTGTTCACTCTTAAAATATTACCTGCCATAAATACTTGAGAAGGGAGTGTGTCTGAATTTCAAATATGGCAGGATGCCAAGGTAGAGAGTACTGGTTAAAGGACCAGGGAGACCTTGGATGCGAATCTGTACTCAGCCATGAAGCTCACTGGGTGACCTTGGGCCAGTCACACACTCTCAGCCAAACCTACCTCACAGGGATTTTTTTGGAAGATAAAATGATAGGGAGCAATCCATGCCTCACTGAACTTCTTGGAAGAAGGGGAGGATAAAAATGCCACAAATAAATATGGCTCTGCTTTGTGAAGAATCTTCCCCCACTCCCTAAAATCATTGTGAAGGATAATCCAAAACAAGAAACATTATGGCCTCAGGCAGTGGCTTGTCTTCCCCTAGTACCCTGAGGGTCTGATGCTCCCAAGAGGGCCCTGCAATGAAAATTTCATTTCTCTTGGCTTCAGGTTTCTAGGTGATCATGTGTTAAGTACAAGCATTGCTAAAACAATTTGGTCATGCATGTTAACCCTAGAGAAGTTCTCGAATCAAGATAGCCGCCCTGCATCAAAAAAAACCCCAATGATTTGAGCCATTGTAAGAATAATTTGGGACGCGGGTGAGCCTAGGGCTTGCCGATCAGAAGGTTGGCAGCTCAAATCCCCGCGACGGGCTGAGCTCCCGTTACTCGGTCCCAGCTCCTGCCAACCTTGCAGTTCAAAAGCACGCCAGTGCAAGTAGATAAATAGGTACAGCTCTGGCAGGAAGGTAAACGGCGTTTCTGTGCGCTGCTCTGGTTTCACCAGAAGCAGCTTAGTCATGCTGGCCGCATGACCCGGGAAAACTATCTGCGGACAAACCTCGGCTCCCTCGGCCAGTAAAGCGAAATGCGTGCCGCAACCCCAGAGTCGTTCGCGACTGGACTTAACTGTCAGGGGTCCTTTACCTTTACAAAGAATAATTTAGAACTGACATGGCAGTAGTTATCCTCTTGTCTTTTGCTGTCCTCGGCAAAACATCAGTATGTTGAATTGACTCCTCGGAATCAATGCAAAGTTTCCAACTTAGAAAGGCAAAGCAGCTGGTCTTCACTTACAGCATGGGAGGGGAACCTCTGGTCCACAGGTCACACTTGGCTCACCAGGTGTTCAGAATTTGGTGCGTGGCTGCCAATGCCCAATCAGGAACCTTAGAGTACACTCCTGATTATTCATTGGCAAGGGGAAGCAGGCTTTTGCTCTGCCCTGTTTCGGCTGATGGGTGAGCTAGAGCTGAAGCTGCATTAGAGCTTTATCTAGCTGTTAATCCACTTTTCCTCCATTCACATGAGACCGGAGTAGTAATTCACACCCATATGTAATTGTATCTGTATGAGGAGCGGCTTAAGTCTTTCCTGTTCATTACCAGTAGGTGTTCCCTTTTATGTTTCCCCCAGCTTGGTTTATTCTGTTATGCCAATAAAGTACTGACAGGGCATGCACACAGATAGCCGAATGCTTCATCTCACTATAACTGGTAAATGGCTGCTGACCTCATACACATGTGCCTTTCCTTTTTTGGACCCAGCTAACCCATAGGCGTCAACTTCTGGATAGGAAAATAAGGGAAAATAAGGGATCAGCGGCAGTGCGGCACCAGAAGTTGCTTCTGCGCATGTCCAGACATGGGCAGAGCAGCACTGGAAATCGGAAGCGACTTCTGGTGCCGGGCTGCCCGTGTTCGCATGTTTGGGCACCAGAAATCGCTTCTGCGCATGCTCTGGCATGTGCAGAGGCGATTTCTGAAGCCAAATGAGCGCGCAGCCAGCCGGGAGCCGGGACACGGCTGCCGGCACCGGCATGAGCTGCAAATCCGGGGGATTTATGGGATACTTTTGAATTCGGGAGACCAGCGGGAAACAGATTTAAATCCGGGGGTTTCCCGCGAAAAACAGGAGACTTGACAGCTATGAGCTAACCTCATGCATAGAGCACATTTCATCATGCAATTGAGCAAGCAGGGAGTGCAAATGCAAAGGAAGTGTTTTGAAACTGTGGGTTTTTAGAGGAATGCATTAAAAGCTGGGATTTCAGGAAATGAATACCATGCCCCTCTCACCTTTGCAATTAATTCCGGGGCTAAGTAGCCTTGTGTATTGACAAATAGTTATCAGCACATTAAAAAGAAGAACCTGGGCAGGGATATTGAATGTGAACCATCCTTGTCAGTACTGATAAGCTTCAGCTTGCAAATGCATACAAGAGTTTATTTGTTTTACTTGCAAAGAATCTTCTTAATGCTGTGGTTGAATCAGTTTGGTCTAGGGCAGATGAAATATCTGACTGCTTTGGAAACTTGTTTTGAAGGTGGTATTTGGAAATATAATGCTCTTCTTCAGAACAGTTGCAAGTTTAAGAGTGATCAGTAAGTTTGTAAGGCTAGTAAAAAAAAAAAGGCTCACAGTGTACAAATATTTCACCGAGCTGTTGATTTCCTTGTTGAGTCATGTTAATAAGCATGGCTAACCACCGATGAAAGAGTGATGAAGACTAAATGAAAGGAGTCTGGTAATATCGTGGGGAAAGCATTTGAAAACATTCACGCTGTTGGCATTCCACAATCTGGGCTAATTGTAACAACATTTGCTGAAAGCTCTGAGTTACCATCTTTTCCCTATAAAACAATAAGCCTGCGACATTTCAAAAAACAATATGGAGAGAACTGGGAAGTTACCATCCAGAGATTCCTACGGTAAGAAGCCTAAATAGCTCTGATTTACTGTCCTGGGCCAAGAAGACTCTGGGGAGATATAGTACCTTTCTAGTAGTAGCTAGCTTTTATGTTACACGGGTAGAGCCTATGCTTGGCTCTCTTTAAAATGACCTAGGAATTGCCTTGGAGCTGATAGCCCACGGTTCCAAACAAGTGGTTGCAAAAATCTGATCCCTATACTCAGTGTCTTTGCCCACAGCTCACTACCTCAAATGTCAAATACAGTTTCTAAAATACAGTTTTGTTTAAGAGCTTGAAACGGCTTGCATTTACATCTCCCATGCTTGAGAGAGGCTGTCCAGCTCCATGCTGCTATGTTATGTGGTGCAAGATGTAGTCTTCAACTTCTTCAGACCTGGGACCCAGCTTTAACCCAAACATGCATTTTTTGGACCTGTTTTTTCATCCCACCCCATATATCTGCATGGTGGTCGTGCTGCTGTTGTGACCCACCTTATATCAGACCTTGACATGGTAGGTAAAAAAAGGTAAAGGACCCCTGACAGTTAAGTCCAGTCGCAGGTGACACTGGGGTTGCGGTGCTCATCTCGCTTTACAGGCCGAGGGAGCCGACGTTTGTCCGCAGACAGTTTTTCTGGGTCATGTGGCCAGCATGACTAAGCCACTTCTGGCGCAACAGGACACCGAAACCAGAGCAGCTCATGGAAATGCCATTTACCTTCCTGCCAGAGCGATATCTATTTATCTACTTGCACTTTTTTTGCGTGCTTTCGAACTGCTAGGTTGGCAGGAGCCATAGCTGCCAAGTTATCCCTTTTTTACAGGGATTTTCCCTTATGCTGAATAGGCTTCCTCGCGAGAAAAGTGAAAACTTGGCAGCTATGGCAGGAGCTGGGACAGAGCAACAGGAGCTCACCCCGTTGTGGGGATTAGAACCGCCGACCTTCTGATCGACAAGCCCAAGAGGCTCAGTGGTTTAGACCACAGCGCCACCCATGTCCCCAACAGACCAGTTGGGTTCCCCAACAGACCAGTTGAAGACCTATGATTGAATGAAAGGTTTGCAAAGTCAAACACAGCAATAGCACTGAGATTAGTCCTAGTTTCTGACAGAAGAGTTGTCGATGTTGTAAGTCAGTCTCCTCTTTCCTGAGCAAAGGTTGTGCTTCATAAGCCATGATCTAGTGTGAGAACACAGAGCTCTGTACAAGTCGGGGCACCCTCATTTATTTTAGTGCCAAGGAATGCTTCACTTGGCGCTCATTAGAAGTTTACAGCATTCCTAGACGTGAAAATTGGGGTTGGGAGAGAAGCCCCTGCTTACATGAAACTAATAGTTTTCAATTACAGTCCAATAATAGCCTCATCATAATAATGCCAAATTATAAATACAATTATTAATAATCATTCAAATACTGAAATATATAATTTTGTTAAAGTGCCACCTGCGTGCTAGATTTGATGATTTTCTTTATTTCTGTGTTCCAAAATCTTACTAGTTTCAATTACATTCCGGTCATAATAATAATCCCTTATACAACAGTTGCAGTATTAATAACTTCTGTTTGTGTTGACATATTAAATGATTTATAAAACTTCAAGTGAGGAACTCGAACTATATCCTTGTTCTTCCTGTGTGTGGCAATTATTCTGCCCATGAAGTTTTTTCCTGTTCTTGTAAGATGTCTTTCTTTTTCCTGATTGTTGCTATTATCCACCATGCCTTGGGTGGAGCTGGTATCCCATTGTTGTTCCATAAATTTCTTCATTGTTTTGCACCGATAACTTTAACAACAGCTGCAAAAGTCGCTCTATCCCAATAAATAAACTGTTGTCACCATTTTCCCTCTCAGCCTGGGAAGAAGAGCCTGCCGAACTGCAGATGGCTCAATAATGAACCTCCTCAGTTCCTTGGCAGCTCCCAGACTCCTTTAATTCTTCCTTCCAGCTGAAGATATATGACCAATTATCCTTCCAATTAAATTCCAAGTCCTCTTAGCATTATTCAGTTCACTTCGTAGATAATAAAGGATGGGGAAGAGTCAGCTCTAAGTTTCCATTGTAAACCTTTCGCAAAATAGAGCTTCCCTCCCTTTTTCCTTTTTTTTTTTAACACACACGGTTCCATTTGATGTTATATTCCATATTTATAATCAAATTTCTTCCATCCTCACATGTACAAATATAATTTGAACTACCATTCAGAGGTGGGTTGCCTAATCATAAATGTAGAGAATAAAACTTTAAATAAAAAAACCTGTAGCCTTCCTTCCCGCCTCCACCGTCTTTTGCACCAAATGAAGTCTTATCTCAAATTCAAATCTTAAAAGTCCTTGCAGTTGGTTTGTTCCGCGGTTTGTGATTTCATCTCTTCTAGCACGTGCCTGTACTTTAGTCCAACTAAGCTCTAATTAACAGGAGAACCTCTGCTTCTTAATGGCGGCGTTGGAGGGTTTTCAGCAGGCAAAGTGCTTTTGCACTCAGCACCTTCCAGCCCCCCACATTCCATGCTGGAGCGAGAGCCAGTTACAGAGACAAACTGCGGGTGAAGCCTGTTCTCCCCCCCCCATCCCTGGGGGGAATTCGCAAGGATGATTTACCCTCAATCATCCTTGTTTTTCCTTTGCCAACGATCTCCTGCTGTCATAGGGGCTGCCTCCATTAAGGCAGAGCGGAACTGGAAGCTTTGAGCTACTCCTGATGACCTAATTATCAAGCATTTGCTTGTAAAGTGCTTTACACAGAGGTTGGATGTTAATGAGTTTGGTATTCCATGAGTTTGTCTGCAGGGAGTTTATCTTAAAATGAGCATTCATGCTGATTTGCCTTCACAGTCTTTATATGTCTCCTTGCTAATCCTTTGTTCATTCCACACTTTTCTGTGTGTTTCGCCATCATCTTCCTGACTCTGTGAATTTGTTGTGCTCGGGTGACAGAGCATTTTAAGCCATTTTAATGGTGGGATTCTGAATTTCTAGTTTGCTTCGGAATCCCCCCCGCAAAATGCTGACAGTCTGGAGGCGACTTTTGTCCAGAGTTTGATTTCAGACTGAAATTTCTTTTATTTCTTTCATATCTGTTCTCTATAACTCTCATATATAGGGAAAGGTCTCCACGCAGGGATTCTTAAAAAATGTCAGCTATTTTGTTCAGCACCATTTCCCACAACCCAGTAGGTGAAAGCAAAGTTCAGAAGCTGACTTGTTCCCCTCTTTGGTAGACTCAGTATCACAAATGAGTTCATTGTGCTATTATCTCTTAACAATGTATAGTTCATAACTGATAGCATATTTTGGAGGGTTGTGAAATCATGCAATGACATACAGGTATGAGAAAAGACCTCCCTCTATTCATGCCATGCAGATTGCTATCAGGGCGGCAATTCGGCCTGGTGACAGGTGGTATCTCATTAGAATTCCACATATAATGGAATATTTATAACATTCTGATTTCTTAAGCATTCACTCGCTGGAGGCCTTCCTTGTTTTTATATACTTCAAAATGCATGGAAGCACTAAGGAGCATGGATACCAGTGCTCTGTTATGTACATCCCATAACAATCTTTCCAGAAGAGTCTGCCACTTAATTGTACCGAATGTTTAATGTATCAAGAACATTTTTTGGCTCACGGCTTTCGATCACTGGAATGCTGTACCTCCAGAGGTTTGGCAAAGCCTGAACCATAACAGATTACTTTTAACTGAGCAGTCATGTAGTAGTTGGGGATAGTTAATCAGCTGTTTTCCTGCCAGTTGAACAACTTATTTTCCACTTTGTAGTATCTTTTTTTCTTTTTTCTTTTTTAAAAAGAGAAATTCTAAATACCCTTGGAACTTGAGAAACAGAGTGAGTTTATGTAATATAACCTAATGAACTATTTTAGGATAGAAAGGCTAGACCAAAGAAGTAGAATAGAAATGGAAGAACGCTGACATGTTGAAAATGAAATGATTTTACCCAGCGGTGACGATTGGAAAGCACATTTTCTTCTCCAAATTCCTTTTTACAGTAAAAGCACAGGCAGACTTCCATGGGTATAGTTGTTGTTTTTTTTTAAAAAAAATCAAAGCTTGAAGTTCATTCTTTTTGATTATATTAAAGAAGCATAAAATAGCCAAGAAATCTGTGGTCCAGAGTAGTTTGTTCTGCTAATTTTTCCTTGGGTATTTAAAAACCACAAGGATTTGGAATGGCTCAGAAATGGCTGTTTGTTTATACACCTACTTGTTGGAGGCTCAAATTTTTGTTCTCCATTTCAAATCTTGTTAATATAAATGTGAGTATGAAATTACAGAATAAGTGTTTTGTGCCTAAATAGGAAACATTTGTAATGTGATATGCCTTGTATTACTTACAGTCCTGAGGGGCTTTTCATATTAACATGCTCTGGGAGAGTGCAATTGCGATACAGCGAACTTTTTCCAAGAGTAGACTATCACTGTCCTCCAGCAGCAAAAGCATATTTCGAATGTTTCCAGAGCATTTCAGGACTGATGCTTCTAACAGTGACTGGTGTTGACATAAATTCCATTTTGCAATAAGTTCGTTACCTGCAGCGTTAGCTATGAAATGTTCTGACTGTGGGCACTGAGTGCCTTTTTTAAAATAGATACCTTTTCATAATGTATTAAAGCCATGGACCTGCTCTAAATCAATGAGGTTTTACAAATACAGTATAGTGCATTTCACTTAGCTAAATCAAACCAACCAGCATGCTCTTAACTTTTATATCTTAGAGGATCATTTGAATGGGAGGAGGGTTTTTGCCTTCACATGCTGCTTGCGGACTTCCTGGGAAACTTCTGACTGACCATTGTTAGAAACTGGACTTGGTGGTCCCCTAGGTATGGTTTAGTAGAGCTTTGCTTATGAATGATTTGTTATTACCACAAGGTTCCAAGTGTCCTTTACTGTATTGCTATACTATTTGTTCAGAGCTACGTGAATATGGTTTCTGGGAATTCCTGCCTGCAGGTAGCTTAGCTCAGGGGTGGCCCAGCCCTTTTTACCGCCCCATTGCCAGCCCCACTGAAGACTCACTTACTGGGGTTGTGCTGCCGCAGGTTCCAGTGAGATGTTGTGGGATCTTGCGGGACTCTCATGCGATGTCACGGGGCTCTTGCACAATCTTGTTGGAATCCAGAAGCTCTGCGTCATGGATGGGCCAGCCCTGGCTTAGCTGCACCAGTAAGCTAACCTGACATTCTCCAGTTAATTTTGCATACTGATATTCTTCAAATCCATACCCTGTGCAAAAGCTTCTGAATGGAAATATGGGGGTGGGGGTGAATTCAGTGTCTGTAAGACTTGCCAAGAGATCTGCTCCACTTAACAGTGAGGAGGAGTTGCGGTGGACCACGTGGCCACCCACTCCCCTCCGGGGGTGGGGGACAGATTTCCACGTCACCCAGAGGCTCCCGGCCATGCCATCACCCAGCCAGCCAATCCGCTGGCTGGGGAGGCGTGACCAGGCCCCATTTAAACAGAGGCACTCACATTCTGTAACCAATAAAGTTGGGGGCAAAATTTGCCCAATAACATTAACCTAATATCCGTGTCCTGGTGTCTCATTCATTGATGAGGAGGTGGTTTCGGGGTCTCGACACACAACTGATTTTGCCTCTGTCTCATATTTTATTAAGCTGGTCTATCTGTACCTCCAGGGACCCAGGTGGCACTGTGGGTTAAACTACAGACTCTAGGGCTTGCTGATCAGAAGGTCGGCGGTTCAAATCCCTGCAATGGGGTGAGCTCCCGTTGCTCGGTCCCAGCTCCTGCCCACCTAGCAGTTCGAAAGCACATCAAAGTGCAAGTAGATAAATAGGGGCCGCTCTGGCGGGAAGGTAAACGGCGTTTCCGTGCGCTGCTCTGGTTCGCCAGAAGCAGCTTTGTCATGCTGGCCACATGACCCGGAAGCTGTCTGCGGACAAACGTCGGCTCCCTCGGCCTATAGAGCGAGATGAGCGCCGCAACCCCAGAGTCGGACACGACTGGACCTGATGGTCAGGGGCCTTTACCCTATCTATCTGTACTACTGTGTCAGAATTAAGCCAACGCTTTTGACTCTTCAGATCTTGTTTATTCATATTTCAGTTGGTGTCCCCTCCCACTGGAACAATCTTTTTCGCTAGCTTTTCCACCAAGATTGTTGGTTAATTCCCAGCGTATTGTTTCCCTGACTTTTGCACCCTCCTGTTTAAAATTACAGCAAGTTTTCATGCAGAAATGGAAGCTACATATTTTAGAGTAAGACTATCTGCAACTGGACTGCAGCATCCAATCTCTTTATCAGATGGACAGAGGCATTCCAAGTATGTTCTAAAGCATCAGGGGATACTAATTTTAAAACCGTATGTGTAGAGAGAGAATTTAGAAACTGGGCTTTAAAAAAAATAAAATAAAACGAACCCTCTGTGCAGATGGTCAGAGCTTGCCCTGCAACGTTCAGGTTCATAACCATTTATTTCAGATTTGTTGATCTGGAATTACTATTACCTCCTGCTTTTCTACTCATCATCGGCAAAGGGAAGTAGAATCTCCCAGTGACGTTACTGTGCAATGTAAACTACATGGCAAAACCATTGAATATGTATCTGTTTTCATCAACTGAATTGATAATTCATTTTCACCTGCAACGTAAATGAATTCTAAACACCATTTCCAGAAGGAAAGTGGCAGGTAGAGAAATAGCTCTGTAACATTTATATATTGCACCGTTTTTTGTTGTTGTTACCAAAGATACATTGTACTAACTAATTAGGGTTGCCATTCCCCCCCTCCCCCGCCTTGCAAGGCAACTGCATGGATGGCCGGCGGAAATTTGACAGGTGTAGCTTTGACCAGCATTGGATTTCCATACTGTTAAAAGCTGTGGTTGTATTCAGCTTATTGTACGGCTATAAGAGACATAGAAGCCCTGTTCCAGGAGGCAACAATAAAACGGATTCCAGCATTTCGAGATCAGGCCAACATGGGTATTCTAGTCTTGATTGTTATTAATGCAGGTAGTGGCATAAGCCTGTCTAAGATGTGGGGCAAGAACTTGTTCCCAGTAGACCCTGATAGGTACGGGGAGCATGTGAATCTGTGGCCCACTCACAAGCTCTTAGCTGGTTATATCTGTAATGGCTCATGGAAGTCTGCTTAGCTAGAAACACCTATTAGTGTATATCAGCTATTACAACAGGTAGGTGTTAAAGGTTTTGGCCACTGATCAAGGTGCTGCTAGATCAGGAGTAGCCAATATGGCGCCCTCCAGATGTTGCTGAACTACAGTTCCCAGTCAGGGGTGATGGAAGCAACAACACCTGGAAGGTGTTCACTATGGAAAGGTGGCATACCAAAGAAAAGAGAGGTGTATGTATAGCATCAGCAGTCGGAGGCAAGTGTCGGGTATTCTTTGAAAGCATGGTAATTTGAGAAATAATACGTCATATTTATTAATAGAAGCAGCCACTGAACACCGTCATGTTCTTCCCCATTAGGAGAACGATGGCCAAGCATATTTGAGAAAAGTGTAGCCCCACAGTGTTTGATTGCCTCATCCTTCCCTGCATGCCGTTGGTTGGTAAAATTAGGAGGTGTACACAGATACATTGGGTTATAACTTAGTATTGGTTTCCATAAGCTTGCACTCAGACCAGCCTGAACCAAATCACATTGCGGGTTGGTGGGAAAAGACTGGAAGGTACAATGAGAAAGGACCCTCTTCTTAACATGGCTGCTTTTCATTTTTGCGCACACGATTTGTTCTTTCAATAATAAGGTCACTTATTGCAGTGTAACATGAGAACAGTGCAAGCTGGTTATGTCCTGGAAATGAACAGAAAGGGGGTTTGCCTGTCCAAGTCTGCCAAGGTTTCTAAGAAGCCGGATCTTTTAATAAGAAGAAAATTTGCAAAACAAAGTATTTAGACAGAAAGAAGTACATTGGGAACAGCACCACCGTACACATGTTTACTGGTATGGGGTTCCAGCCAGTGTCAGCTTTCTGAAACGTGTTTTGTTGTAGAGAATAGCTTGAACATGGAAGAGAACATGAAACTTGTAAGTGCATTATGGTGGGTGACGTAAAGCAAAACCCAGAATAATACTGAGTTTACCTGCTTGGTTTAAGCTATCTTGTGCTGTGTTGTAGCCAAGTTCAGTAGATTTTGGCTTTCCTTGGTAAATAATGGTCTGATATGATAAGCAACGGCAACACATGAAGTATGATTGGCAGGATTAGTCTTATGTATTTGAGTGACTGCAGTGGAGCACTTCCAACTAGGGATGGACAAATCCATCCCAGCTTGTTCTCTCCAATTTCTGTATGTGGAAACCTTAAAGTAAACCTTAAATTATGGAACAATACAATTACATTTTCAGCATTGTATACAATTACCGTGAAGAAAATTTACTAAAGATGGTTTTTAGGTGTTACCCAACACCCAGCAAATTGGTAAAGATAAACAAAAGAAGATTCAACCGATGCTGGAAATGTATGGATGCGGAAGGCATGTTAATCCACATGTGGTGATAGTGCAAAAGGGCAAAAGAATTTAGGAGGATGATCCATGAAGAACTTAAGAAGATGCTCCAATGTTAATTCTTCCCCAAACCAGAAGCATTCCTGCTAGCCATAATAGGACAGAAAATCCTAAACGAAGCAAAAAACCCATTCTTCTATGCAACAGCAATGGCAAGGATAACATATGCGAAAATGTGGAAAGAAAGGGCGATCCTGGCAAAAGATCAGTGGCTGTTCAAACTAATAGAATTTATAGAAATATGATGGCCACAATAAGGAACATGGAGAAGAAAATAATAAGTGAGTGGGTATTACTAGAAAGATATTTTAAAAAGAGCCAGAGTAGTGTTAAATAAACAGGCAGGGTTAGATTTATGAACACCAATTAAAAAAGGGTAAAAGGATATGTACAGCAGGGGAAAAGAAAAAAGGGATGGAATACAAACCAAGGAGATGGCAGCAAAATTAAATGAAAATCTAGGATGTCAAGGAAAGATAGGCTGGGAAGTCTTCACATGATAGATGTTTTATGGTTGTAATAGATAATTACTATTCTATTAGATGTTGTATTAAATGTTTAAAAGAGGTGATAAAGAAAAACTAGAATAACACGGGGGGGGAATGAATGTATGTAATGAAAAAATGAAATTTTTTAAAAATAATAGTTATTGTTGCTGCTAGCAGAAAAGCACTGTTCCAACTGTTTGATTTTAGGAGTAGAGTGTGTAGTTTTGGTACAGCTTTAAGAGTTTCAGGGAGGGAGTTGCACCAACAATACTTAAAACTTTGAAAGCAAGAGCTGCTCATGCTATACTTTTCAAGCACACCTATTAATTTTGCCACATAAGTAATGCATCCCCGTTATCAAAGACCTATTGATACTTAACTCAGTGGCAAAGCTTTCACTGGGTTATACTGGATTATACTGGGTTATACTGGATTAAGGTTATAAGATTGTTCGATATGCTGGTGCAATAGCAAATTCTATACAAAACGGCAGAGTATATGGCCCTGGTCTTGTATTCTGATGTGCCTAATGTAGTTCCATCTCTGAAAAATAAGTAAGAGGAATTTCAGATGGCATGGCATTCCCATGCACACTGCATCCACGTTATTTGGGAAAAGTCAAGAAATAAATGTAACAAATACTTTTTCTTATCTCTATTGACATGAAACGACTAAATGTGGCTATGTCAAGTATGAATGGGTGAATTGAGGATCTCACTTGCTTCAATTCCATGCAGGCTTTCTTGTGAAATTTCAGTTGCTTTTTAATTTAAAATACTTGAAGCTTGAACATTTTTCTGGGGCACTTTTTGGAACAAAATAGAGTGAGAAGTGGAGAATGTTGAAAAACCACAGTTAAATTGAATTATCTTATTTGTTTTAAACAGTTGAATATGACAAGGAATTCACACCTTACCAGCGACACCACAAGGAATTCAAGTTTAATTTGTCTCGGATTCCAGAAGGAGAGGCTGTTACCGCTGCCGAGTTCCGAATCTACAAGGATTGTGTTTTCGGAGGCTTTAAAAACCAAACCTTTCTGATTAGCATCTATCAAGTATTGAAAGAACATCAGAACAGGTTTGTGCCTTTCACTGCTAAAACTGTAAAACCTGGAGGGAGGGAGACTTAATTCCCCCCCCCTTTTGTTGGCAGGAATCATTTACTGGATACACTTAAGTTGGTAGGGAAAATACTTCCCATTTAACTCATTTGGACTGGCTTCAGAGTAGACATATATAGAATTGTACTGTTTAATATGGTTCTCTTTTTTTTGTAACATCTTTATTGAAAGTTCAAAAAGCACATACTGTAACTTATATGTGCACCAAACATGGCGAGATGCAAACGAAAAAGAGAAAGAGAAAAACAAAACCCATGCAGAAGGGGAAACAAAGGGGGAGGACACCCAAAACTGTATATTTTACAAGGTTGTTATTGTTCTTCACCAGATCTTAACCTATTACAGTATTTGTAACAATGGGGTTCCAAGTACCATTGACTTTGTCCATGGCAAGTCTGCGTTTATATGCAAGTTGTTCATATGTTGCTAATTTGTATAAGTCTTCAATCCAATCGTAGAAGGGAGCCACATTTTTATTTTTGCAATTCATAAGTATCAGTCTTTTTGCTGTGGAAAGGGCACAGAGAGTCCACTTGTATTGTCCTTTGGTAAGGTTCCATGTGCTGGGTAATTCAAGAGGATATTTTGCTCTGTAAATGTAAGGTTGTTCCGTACAGTTCTGTTGATGGTTTCAGTTACCTTCTGCCAAAAATCTTTCAAAATAGGACAGTGAAAAAACATATGTTTTAGAGAAGCATTATCCCTGTTGCATCTCCAACATCTCCATACCTTAGACAGCCCCTTTTTAAAACAAACGTAATGGGGTCCAGCAAGGGACGCGGGTGGCGCTGTGGGTTAAACCACTGAGCCTAGAGCAGGCATCCCCAAACTTTGGCCCTCCAGATGTTTTGGACTACAATTCCCATCATCCCTGACCACTGGTCCTCTTAGCTAGGGATCATGGGAGTTGTAGGCCAAAACATCTGGAGGGCCGCAGTTTGGGGATGCCTGGCCTAGAGCTTGCCGATCAGAAGGTTGGGCAGTTCGAATCCCCGCGACGGGGTGAGCTCCCATTGCTCGGTCCCAGCTCTTGCCAACCTAACGGTTCGAAAGCATGTCAAAGTGCAAGTAGATAAATAGGTACCGCTCTGGCAGGAAGGTAAACGGCGTTTCCATGTGCTGCTCTGGTTCGCCAGAAGCGGCTTAGTCATGGTGGCCACATGACCCGGAAGCTGTACGCCGGCTCCCTTGGCCAATAAAGCAAGATGAGCGCTGCAACCCCAGAGTCAGTCATGACTGGACCTAATGGTCAGGGGTCCCTTTACCTTTTTAATGGGGTCCAGTATATTCTAAATATTATTTTTTGTTGTATGAGATTGTAGTGTTTAATATGTTCCATCCCAATAGGTTGGACCTGGTCAAATAAAGGTAATTAAAAGCACCACCCTAAAATTCCAAACTCCTCCTGGCTAAGAATCCAAAGCCCATCATTCACTCAAAGTCAGCCCAGATAAGGAGGTTTTAGGGGGCTTCTGAAATAGGCTCCAGCTGGGATTTCAGCTGGGAGTCCCTGGAGGGAAGCTGTTCCATAGCTGATACCTATGATTTGTATTTCAATAGCAATGATTGGATATGAACAACATTAACACAACTGCATCAAGAAAGTTGCTCAGGTAGCTGCTCTACGGTGCCTAAAATAAAGACTGAGCAAGCCAGGTATTTGGAAACCAAAGTTTTATGTACTTTTAACTAAATTAGAACTGCCATTATAAGAATCTATGTAGCATTCTTGGACAATTGCATTGTTTTAGATTATACCATGAATATGCTTATGTACGGTGGTACTGATAAAGTGAACAAAGGAGATTTTGTAAGTAAAAGGGGTGAACAGCATGGACATATGAAGGAGGACTTGCAGATGAGGAGTTTGAAGATTTGTCAAGCAATGTGTGTCGAGTTGTGAGGAAGCAAGTCTGCTTGCATATAGAGGAAGGAGTACAGAGTCCATGTGTATGTGTTTGTTGTGTAATATCTAATTATAGGTATAGAAAGGGTATGGTGGAGGGGGGGAATACCCTTGTGTTTTTATGGGTTCCCTATACAGTATACAAAAAAACCCTCCAATTCATGAAAAGCTTTCAGTCACACTTTGCAACAGAATGGTGTGCGTCTGATGTCTTCTGATTACTGGATAATTTGACACTTGCTTCTATGGACTCTTCCATTTTGGCTAGCTAAAAAGGCATGAAAGCCCATCTGCAAGTTGTGCCAAATGGAGTCGTCTGTGTGTAGATATTCCAAGCATCGTTGCAACCCTTTTTAATATACAAGCAATTCCTGGTTTAGGAGCTTCTGAATGGCACACGGCCACACACACATGCACAGCGCTGAACTTGGAAACAGCCCCAAAATGTCACGAAAAGGGGCTGGTCTGGGCTTACACGTGCTCTGTGGACGCTCATGGGGGTCAGAACCCCTGTGCAAAACAAAGATTGCCCTGTATATATGTATACGGTATTAAACACCTTCTGGCCCAACTCTGAGATTATTTCATGAAAATTCCACAAACTGCAAGCTCTGTGAAACTGTCAGGCTTTAAAATAAGCATTGTGACCAAATGCATAAAGTCAGGTTGGTTTGATCTCAAATGTGTGCTCTGTATTGGTCTCACCATGGGTGCATTTCAGATCTCATACAAACACTCCAGCAATCACCAGGGAAGAAGCCTTGGCTCTTCTGAAGCCAGTGGGAGGCTTGCCATTCACTTCAGTGGTGCCAGAATCACACCTTAGGGACTTGTTCTTGGGCCATGCAGTAGTAGCAACCGTATCCAGGAAAGCCCAAAGTATGAAGCCATACACGATCTCATAAGCATGGGTTTTTAAAAAATAAAAAATAAAAATTCACTGTAGCTTCTTTGAATAATTTGGACCCAAATTTGCTTGGAACAATTCTGTCCCCTTATTATCTCTTTATCATCCTCCCTGCCCCCGTCTGGTAATTTAAAATGAGAACTTCTGCACAAGTTGTAGCTAACATGTTTTTCTTAATTTTTTGCTTCTTTTGTGTTGATGATTCATTTGGAATATATTGCTTTCCTATTGGGAACAGTCTTTTAAGGCTCAAGAGTGGAGAGAAGGACAAAATTACTTAAAAGAAAAGAAAAAAAAGAACCCAAGCCAGCAACGATTTCTAAGACACCGAGTTCCAGAAAATGTTCCCTATAAGCCAAAAGTGAGCAGCTGCCTCTTACTTAAACTACAGGCTTCTCATTCTTTTCTTTGAGACTAATGATGTGAGCAAATATGTTGTGTTCCTTAACATTTGATGAGATGGTTTTCAATAGCTATGAATCTATAGAGTCCATGAAGTTGAACCAAAGGCAGATTGCTCTGTTGTCCGCTTAGAAGTAGGATGAGCCCTTTTGAGTTGGGGTTGTTTGTTTAGTTTGAGGGCAAAGTGTCAGGCCTCACAATAGTTTTAAAAATTAGAGGCTGTGAGGGTGAATTGAACCTAAAACCATGCAATAGTTTGGGGGGACTTCGGTAGTAGAATCCTGGACTTTACTAATTCAGACCACAGATCTTCCCACATAAACAATGACCTGCATGTAGCAAAGCAGTACATCAGAGAACATGAGAACAGAGAAGGATGCCCACTTTCCTAATGTGTCTAGTTTGTGACACACAAAGGAAAATTTAAGTTGGGGAACATTAAAAAAAAGACCTCTTTTGCAAAACCCTTCTCTGCCATGTTGCAGAGATGGCCAGGAGTCAGGCACCCCTGAATTGTATTTACTTATTTATCACATTGGTACTTGATACTTAGTTTATTTTATGAGGTATCATAAAAAGATTAAATTTTGCATATAGATTGGGGCTTGTCACGCAAAACCGTGACTTGTAATGGTTTTGCAGAGATAGAATTGCCTCTCCTTCTGCTGTGAGCACTAGATAGTTACCTCCTCCTACCTGGCCAATTCCACCCTGGCAACACCTCCCCCGGCCGGATTGGACGGCTGGCTGTGTGGGCGGAGACCACAGGTATCCAGCCCGGGAAGGTGGTGCCAGCATCCGAACTGCTGGGGGCTGCCTGAGGCTCCCAGGGTGCTACGCGCGACTGCACAAAATGCACACCCCTTTTATATGGGGAATGGTCATTGCAGAGATAGAATTGCCTAATGGGGAAGTGGCAAATAGATAAGATCATCTAATCCAGCGTTTTCCAAACTTGGGTCTCCAGCTGTTTTTGGACTACAACTCCCATCATCCCTAGCTAGCAGGACCAGTGGTCAGGGATGATGGGAATTGTAGTCCAAAAACAGATGGAGTTGGGCAAACGCTGATCTAACCCTTTACCTTAACTGGAGCTGCTGTGTTGTTTTAATTACTTGAATATAACTTTTGAATGGATCGTCATTTAAATGCATGCTCAAAGTATTTCTTAAACTAGCAAGGTGTCTTAGGGGAACATTATTGTATTGCTACCATTTAAGTCAACACAAAAGTAGAAATGGTACTTGTGGAATTGTTACGGTATTATAAAAGTCATTCAGCCAAATGTGATTTAGGAGGGTTTTAAAAGTCTTAATGAATAGTCAGAATGAAGCTTCCTTTTCTATCTTTTAGGGCTCTTAAAAATAATAATAATACAAGGGGAAAGTTGTGGTAGTGGTTTTAAATCACATCATCATTGCAGACCACATTTTATCATTACGAAAACCGCTGGCGTTGTTAACAAGACATAATGGAAAGATTAATGATATTCTTGTAAGGTAGGTCAGGTTTCTGGCCAACCTTAGCATCCCTTGGAGAAAATTACACAGCTTTTCTTCAATTGTTTGTGAAGGCAATAACCCTAGTAAAAGAAAATGATGGTAACATTTGACCTTATTTCAAGAGGAACCATCTAAGTTGAAACCACAACATTCTCTTACCTCTTTCCCCATGAGTTATTTCTTCCCTGATTTAATGACAGTTCTTAAATCAGGGCACAGGAATTTGTTGGCATAATATAGTTTAAAAAAAATTTCTTTCTTGCTTGAAGACTGTTGAAAATGCACCAGTGTAAACGCAGATAATGGCTTATCAAACACCTGCCAAGCTCATATTGGACGTTTTTCCATGATACATCAAGTTGTGAGTAGTTTGGAGGATGTGTAAGACTGTATCAAATTACAATTATCATTTGTTGTTGTCATTATTATTTTTATAACATATAAGAGAAAATAGTTTAAAAATAATTAAACTGTAATATAATTACTTCTTGGTGGTAATGTGGTCCCTGTGGAATGCCCTCCCATCAGATGTCAATGAGATAAAGAACTACACAATTTTTAGAACACATCTGAAGACAGTCCTGTATCGGGATGTTTTTAATGTTTGATGTTTTATTATGTTTTTATATTCTGCTGGAAGCTTCTCAGAGTGATTGGGGAAACCCAGCTAGATAGGTGAGGTGGTGGTAATAGTAACAACAACAACAATAACAACAACAACATTTATTATTATTATTATTATTATTATTATTATTATTATTATTATTATTATTATGAAAACAATCTAGTAAAGAAGAGCACAGCACTATTAAAGGCCAACTTTCAGCTTCTTGTGCCTAAACCATGTCAGCACCACATCAAAAATATGTTTGAATTTGGCAACAATTAAAGGTAAAATTGCTAGGAAACACATCTGTGACAGCCCATTGAACTGAGGGGGAGTTATGCAACAGTATACATCCACAAGGGTATAAGGTCAATGCAGACCTTGAAGCATCAGTCGTAAAAGCGTCCAAAGGATAGGCTGCCATGTTTTCTGAAGCATCTGCAACTACCGTAGTAATCCTGCCATTAGGTAATGTAAATTGTTTCACATAGAAAATACAGGAATCTGGAGATGTAGAAGGAAGTTTGGTAGAATGACATGGGGGGGGGGAAGCAAAAGAGGTTGCACCTCTGGCTCTTATCAATTAGAGAGGCACTGATCCAAATTAGGCAGACAGTCCACACACTCCAAGGGAAAGAGCAATCAACGCCCGGAGCCTCAAAACTGGCCTGTGGTTGGGCTGAAATCCTGAAAACAGTAACACAGATCACCTGTGTGAATGGCTCATCTAGGGAATCCAGTCACCAGCTGTTCAAGATCTCATTTACCCTGCAACTCCTTGCCTTAAAGGACATGAGATCCACCTGTAAGCTGTAGACCACTATAGGAATGTGAGGCTACAGACAAAGGTATGGTCCCTTGCAAGCCACTGAGGGTTGAAACCTGGAACAGTTATCAGGATCTGCAGCAAAGTATAAGGGAAGCATGTTGGCCTTTGGTTTCTGCTCAGCTTGGAAGTGACCATAGCCTGGCAGATCCCAGGTCTGCCTTGACAGACAGCCAAAATGGGGCACCATCTCTCTCTCTCTTTCTCCAAAGTCATACCTGGTTCGTTATCAAATGCAAAGGTTTGTAGTAGATTTTCCAGACACGATTGTCAAGAAGCTAGTATCCCTGTGACTAGAAGATAAAGAAGTGTTGAGTTTGTGGTAAAGACGGCAGCTGAATGTTAGACCTCTCTGGGAACGAGGTAATTCATTTGGAAGGAGGCCTTTAAAGTGAGAGGAAAGTAAATGGAATTTATTTTTAGAAAGCGTTTGTTTACATAATATAGAAAGAAACTTTGAAATTTTCTTTAGCCCATTGACGTGTCAGGTCAGAAGTACAGGACTAAAGCTTTGTGGCTGATCAAATATATAAAGCCCTGGGGCTTGATTATTTTTTCCAAAGGTAAATATCCTGTTAACTCACCCCTCCTCACCCCTCACCCCCCCAAAAAAATCCTCCTACACTGTCCAAACAACTAGTCTATTAAAAACCACAAGTCTGTGGCATGAGATGATGATCAAAGGGAGATACTCCATCTCAATGGGTCGTGTTTGTCTTGCTCCTTTTTGCGCGGGAACTGTTTATTAAAGGCGGCCTGGTGCTTGTGTATAGGTTATTGCAGATGTAAGAATAGGAGAAAGGGGTGGAACTCTACTGTTGATATTCCTTTACTCTAGTGCACCACATTGTAATTATAATTATATTTATTATACTTAATACTGATTAAGAGTATTAAATTCCCCCGCACCATCCCAACAGGAAATTGAGCCAAATGAGTGCCCAAGTTTCTAATCCAAAATAGGGTTGCAATATGTCCAGGATTTCCCAGATATATCCGGAATACCGCAGTCGGCAGCAGTGTCCGGGCTGAAATCGGTAAAACGTACAGGAAAATCCAGATGCATGGTAGCCCATAGCCGCTGGAGTTAGCTGGTCAAAGATTTCGTCCAACGCAGGAAGGGTATACCAATATATATGGCTTGCCTTTAAATGCAGAGTTGTAGCCTGTGCCCACAAACACTCTCATAACTTAAGTTTTAAAAAAATATCCTTCCTGTGGTGACCACTGTGCTCAGTCTAGACTGCTATGTCAACGTGTTGTTGAAGAATAGTAAACAAACGAAAAAAGAAGTTGTTCAGCATGAAGAGCGTTTTAGTGAGTTTGGGATAATTAATGGCTCAGTAAATGGCTGCTGATGTGTAATAGTCCTGTTAAGAACCTGAGTAATGCTGACCTTTGAAGACAGGCCAAAACCTGTGGTCCTTAGAACCATAATTAAAATAAGAGGACCCTGTCTGAAATTGAATGGCTTGAAGAAAGTGTTCTTTTTGTTCTCACTGCATTTTAAGGGATATTTCTGCCTGGTTGAAAAAATATATAACTGAAGGGCTGGATAGAGAGTGTAGGAAAGTAGGCAATGTTGGAAAAAAGGTATATATGAAATATAGCTTTTTATAGCTCTGATGTTTTGCTGTGGCAGTGCTCCATGGTGTGATGTGTGCTCAGGGAAGAGAGGGAAAATTATTTTAACCTGGCTGCCTCAGTAATATAGAAGCAAAACCAGTAGCAACTTCATCAATTACGTAAATTTCTATAATATAATCGGTGCTGAGGTAAATGATTGGAATGAATTAAAATCTTCCAGCTTCTTGCCCAAAGAAAGAAGTTTTAGTTGTATAGTAAAAGAAATGTTTAGATTTCATGGGAAAATACATATCATATTCAGTTGCAAAAGTGCTTGTCCTGTAAATGCTCTAAATAGGTGACAGGATGTATCGGTTTAAGAATAGTAGCTCAGAGGTGATATTTATAAAATAGCAAATGGACATTCTTCCTAGAAAAGCTGAAGCTAATTTTTCCGTTCTCAAGAGCCTTGTGGGATAGAAATTCCAGAAATAAGTGATTTCTTCTCAGCAACAGAGTCCATATTGCTTAGGTAGTCCTGGTCACTGCTTTATTTTTTCCTAGCTCATGTGTTTGATGACCTTATTTATTCTTGAAGGGCTTTACTGAAGAGTAAAAACTGTGTGTGTGTTGTGTGTACATACACAAATACATTCGTACATATGTATGTAGGCGGGCAATGCCCAAGAAGCTATTCTCCCATATTCTCTTTGATTAATACCGTAATAATAATAATAATAATAATAATAATAATAATAATAATATGCCCAGGCTAGGACTGAAGAGATTTGGTTCACAAACCAGAGTCAACCCTGGAGCTCAGCAGATGACATTGGGCTAGTCGCACACTCTTATCCCTACAACAACCCTGTAAAGTACTTACAGGTAGGTAGCCGTGTTGGTCTGACGTAGTCGAAACAAAATAAAAAAATTCCTTCCAGCAGCACCTTAAAGACCAACTAAGTTTTTATTTTGGTATGAGCTTTCCTGTGCATGCACACTTCTTCAGATACACTGAAGCAGAAGTCCCCAAGCACTTATGTAGGGAAAGGGTGGGGGGGTATCACTAAGAAGGGTGGTGGAAATGGGTGATTGACTGACTGATAGCTGTTGACGACTGTGAACGACTGCAAATGGTCTTGCATGAAAAAACAAGGGTTGGGATGGCTGAAGATCGCTTTATCATGTATAATGAGATAAGAATCCTATGTCTCTGTTCAAACCAGGTCCCTCCATGGTTTTGAGCTTGGTGATAAGTTGCAATTCAGCAACTTCTCTTTCCAGTCTATTTCTGAAATTCTTTTGTAGTAAGACTAGTAGTAATTCTTTTGTAAAGTAGGTTAGGCTAAGATTGCGTGGGAAGGGGATGTGAACCCGTATATGCTGTGAACAGCTCCTGGCAAGCGAAATCTGAATTGTGTTTCTTTGTGAATGGAGATAGCTCAGTCCATTGAGCATCAGACTCTTAAATCTCATGGTTGTGGATTTGAGTCCCGTGTTGGGCCAAGGACTCCTGCGTTGCAGGGGGTTGTGCTAGATAACCCTTGGGGTCCCTTCCAACTCTGGTTTGCCGTCTAAACATTGTCACATCAACACAATATGTTTAAATTAGATGGCTTCCCCCAAAGAATCCTGGGAACTGTAGTTTAAGGGTGCTGGAGATTGAAGCTCTTGTGAGGTGTAAAATTACAGTTTCCAGGTGTTGGGGTTTTTTTTAGGAGGAACCAAGACAAGGTTCTATGAGTGGATGGATCTTTCTTAGCAAGAGGACAATTCTTCTGTATTGCAGGTGATGAAGAAAGGTTAGGCCAGGTCATCATGAGGAGTGGAAATCGGGCATGAAAAACACAGCATGCTGCCAGCTGTTTCAGAAAAGAGCTTGCATAGTTTTTAGAGTATGTGTGGTCCAGTTTCTCCTCTAGTTTGTCTTCTACTGCAAGCAAACAGGTGTGGGTCTCGGGGGTGGGGGTGGGGTGTGTGTTTCTGCTTGGGGGCCAGCTTGCAAAATGTGTATATTTACACCTGAATTGGGAAGGAGTCGGTGTACTTAAGAAAGTTTACCGCGAGTCCCTCAGGGACCTGTTTGCTTTTTTGGACATCAGTTTGGAAACTGTGTGTATCTGCACCTGACTTGAAAAGGCTGAGCTTTCAGTCGTTTTGTAAATACATAGCAGCTGCTCTTGTGGCTTAAGTGGTGGAGTTTCGAACTTAAGGTCTAAATATTCAGAGCTGCTGAAAGGTGGTTGAAAGTGCAGAACGGACTTTGCTGTGTGAAGATTTCTATGAGTCATCTCCATTGGTGATTTAAATGTTAATTTAATCCATCTGGCTTTTAGTGGTAAGCCAGTGAACAGGGAATAACACATTTTGTGTGAATTAATGTTTGAAAACCGTAAATATTAGTGGGAAAGGTTGTGGCATTCCTGTACGTATAGGATTTCCCAATGCCATCATGTATGTCCACTGAATTTGGGCTAACGGACTCAAACAGCAGATTTATCTTCAGGCTATTGAAACGTTGCTCCCGATAAGCTATATGCTTGTGTGAATGGACATAGAAACGATGACTTTGGGTAAAAAAAGAGTTTTTATCAAGCTCTATCTTCCCATGAGGAAAAAATGTTCTCTCCAATTCAGAGACTCCCTTATCGTTTCTTTGTATAAACATTTCGTCATTTTGCAGAGTGGCTCTTAAACTAGGGTCATTGTCTTCGTTGTAGGGCTCAACTTCACATTTCTTAAACAAAACACACACATGCATACGTAACAAAAGTGTGATTGCTCCTTGATCTGGCGAGGAGAACTTGCTTGTGTGTGAGAGTGCAAGCGTAACCCTTTCTCCATGTGCCATTTCTATGCTTTGTAAAAATTTTTTTAAAAAACCATAACTTCCTCAGTTCCAAATTTATGTTTCCCTCTGCAAACACACACCTCAGACTCCACAAGAGCAAGCAATAGGCTGGAATATGCAAGTGCTGTTCAGTTCTCAGTGGCTCCCACTGAGTTTTGTATGGTGGTGTATTGGTAGAGGAGCACAGGAAAGCACAGCTCTGTAGTGTTTAGTTTGGAGATAAGAGATCCTTTTAACTGTCCCATGCCTGGCATCTGATTACATCAGGTGGTTGGCCAGGTGCGTGTGGTTCCTCCAAACAGCCTTGTGGGACAACTTAAGAAGGCTGGCAGGCCCAATTAGGCCCATGGCCTGGAGGTTCCCCACTGGTGGTGTAGAGGAAGTCAGAGAATGAGGAAACGGATTAAGAAGAGACTGGATACTTCTTTCCTTTGATGGGTGGCATATTAATAATAATATGATGATGATTGTGCAGGGAACAGTTGAATGCATGTAAAATCAGGATTTCATGCTGTGTGTAAATTTCTAGTGACAGCTGAGAAGTGTTTCGAACATTGCCTCCTCTTAGCGAAGAAGCCGTGAAAGCAAATGGGAAATTTGGACCAGAATAATGGTGAAATGCTCTCTCTGTTTCTCCCTCCCTCCTGTTTCTTCTTCTTCTTCAGAGATTCAGATCTGTTTTTGCTGGACACCAGAGCAGTATGGGCCTCCGAAGAAGGCTGGCTGGAGTTTGACATCACTGCCACCAGCAACATGTGGGTGATAAACCCTCATCATAACTTGGGACTCCAGATGAGCGTGGTGACCAGGGACGGTAGGTAACAGGCCAACATACTTTAAACATCTGGCCAATGTCCTAGTCATTAATTGGAAGCTCTGTTTATAGTGTTCAGCTGTGATGTGATGATCTGGCTAATGTAGCCAAGCACACAGCTGTGATGTGATGGCCGGGCTCTGGATCCAACTGCACATATTGGAAAGCTGCTCGCTCTAGGCTGCATGCCCTATGTCCGTGGCTGTGAAATTTTGGGAATGCCTGACTTCTGGATGCGGGGGGTTGGGGAGTTGGGCAAGGTGCTTAATGCAAGGTTTTTCTTAAATATAAATAATACCCACAGGTCTCTGTGTGGGGCTGTGGAAGTGTCTTCTGGGAGAGTGATGTGAGCTCCTCAATTTCGACTCAATTTTTGTGTATCTTTCAACTGGACCAAGGGGCCTTCTGTTTACTTGTCTGCTGATGAAATGCCACAGTGCATAACATTTCCTCAGTGTTTCAACCTCTTTTCCTGATCCAGATACGGAGAGGAACTTGTGCTAAGTTTTTGGGAGTTCTCCTCTCATGCTTCCCTTTTGCAACATGCCACAGATAATTTGGGGCCATTGGAGCCCCAGAGATTGACAGAATATATTTCACCTTCTGGCGGAATTCAATAGAGCATATGAAGCTGCAAGGGTGCCAACTTGAATCAAATATTGGGGGCGGGTGGGGGGGCGGGTAAGCCCTGTGAAGTATAGGTGGGTTCCCATGAGGCAAGACACAGCGATAACAGCAAGAACTTTTATTGAACTACATAACTGGGAAACAGGGGCAAAGCAACTGCTTATATACATTCCTGAAAGCATGGGCCGCTCCCACTCCCGCCGTGATTGGCTGTCTAAACTTCCAAGCTGCGAATCAAGACTCAAGAGTTCAAGGGCCAATGGCAGAGGCCCTAATCCTGAAATGTTCTGTGATTGGACACCATATATCGAATCAGAACACAGCTCAGAATCCTTAGTTCAGACTCAAGCTCAGGCAAACAGAGACCACTGAATACATAACACCTTGCCCCACATAATCAAAAGACACAGCACACACACCATTTGAATGACATTGCCCATTAATTCAGGGTGGGTGGGTGGCTCAAATGTTTTACGGGGGGGGGGGCGTGCAAAGGGACCTCAGCCCCTAGGATTTGGCTCCTATGCAAACCTGCCTTGTATGTGGCATCTAGTCTGGCTCATGATTGCTTTCTGAAGCCCGGTAATTGGAGAGTGGAGAAAGATCATTGCTCATCCCCATTGCTAAAGCAATTAGAACGGATGGTTCAAAATAATAAACCCTCCAGAATAAACGCTACGAGAACGAGATAAGAAGAGCTGTGAGATAAAATAATTTTTGTTGAATTTGATTAATTTGCCGTTTTTGCACAGGTCCCAGAGTTGTCATTATTTTTTATATGGAGTACACATAACCCCGACCTATTCCTAAATATTGTCCACTCATTTCCTCCTAAATTTGCTAATTAGCAGAGTGAAGTACCTCTTACAGCACTTGTGTATACTTGTGGCCTTTGGAGCCTTAAAGAAGCTTGTGAAATTTCACTGAAAATTAGAGTATCCTATGATATCAGCTATAGAGGAGGAGGAGAGAGGGGAAAACTAAAGAGGGGGGTTCAGAAGAACATTAGTTGTAGGAAAGCAGCTGTGTTGCTCAAAAGAGCTATTCAGAAACACTGTGCTCTTTATATGACACACCTTTTTTTTTAATTTATAGGTCTCGGTATAAACCCTAGAGAAGCAGGACTAATAGGTCGGGATGGCCCTTATGACAAACAGCCTTTCATGGTGGCTTTTTTCAAAGTGAGTGAGGTTCACGTTCGAACGGCTAGGTCAGCCTCCAACAGGCGGAGGGAACAGAGTCGAAACCGCTCTACCCAGCCTCAAGATGTTTCCAGGGTATCCAGTATCACAGGTAACCTCTTTGAATTGCATCCTGGATTATGTGAAAATGAAAAGGGAAGAAAAATACTATTTTTAGCTATCGTTTCTCAAGCACTTTACATTTAGAAGCTGCTTCGAATTCATCTCACATCGTTTGAGTGTTTCATTTCTTCTTTTTTCTTTCTTTCTCATTGTCACAAAAGTAAGTTTAGATGACCTTCCAAGGGAGGATCTGTTCCCTGGATAGCAGGAACAAGTTTGTGTAGAGTGGGACATCACTAAAAATCATGTTGGCTTATCCACAGCAAAGTTGGAGGAGTAGCCCTACCATTAGGCAGGGTGAGGTAGCTGACCAAACTTATCCTGCAGCCTTGTGAAGCTTGTGAAAAACTGAAAAATAATAGTAATGATTGTTTAAGACTATTCCACTTGACAAGTAAGTAATAAGTCATGTATACAAGTCCAGGCCAAAAGTGGCAAACTAAGCATTTGTCCGGGGTGCAAACCTGCTTCCCAATTGTCTTGGGAACAGAGAATGAGCTGTTGTCTGAACTGTTCAGAGGAGATACCCAGGGACAGCCTAGGAGTGCCTTGGTTTAAACCAGGCATCCCCAAACTGCGGCCCTCCAGATGTTTAGGCCTACAACTCCCATGATCCCTAACTAACAGGACCAGTGGTCAGGGAAGATGGGAATTGTGGTCCAAAACATCTGGAGGGCCGAAGTTTGGGGATGCCTGGTTTAAACTGTCAGAGGAGCTTCCTTTAGCTGAGGTCACAGCAGTTGAGCTTCAGCTCACTTGTAACGGGGAGGAAATAAAGAAATGGCAGGGCAGGCAGTAAAAACAACAAAGAAATTTAACACCCTACTCAGTTTTTTTTTAATTGTGTTATTGTTAACACTACTCAGTGGATCATTGAGAGTGGGCACAGAATTTTAATTTGTCTAAGGCAACAACAACCACAACAAAAAAAAGCCCTGTGCCACTCCTACACACACAACAGTGAATTGTTATGCTTTAAGACAGTTAAGTTTCCTTTGCTGCAACAGCTTATTTAAGTGCTGGCCTTGATTCAGCTGCATATGCTACATAAACAGCTGTTTGGTATACCTTTGCAACCGGTTATCTGACAGCACAGTTCCGTTTGCTTATTCAGTAACTATAGCAATAGATTCGTGCTCTCAGTATGGAAGCCTACTCATTTCTCAAAGCATTGGTGTAAAAGATGTTCAGTCAACGTGTGTATCAGTCCAGGGTTTTATGACAGAACTGTAACTTGACTGACATCTTGTGTTGGTGATGTCTGAGGCAGCACAGATTACTTTCGAGTTAACTGCAAACTGTTGGTGAACTGATAATGCCATGGCACGATCACACATTTCAGGATGTTAAGGCCTTGTGCCCATTCCAAAACCCACTGTGGTTTTCATCAGAGGAATTTGTAAGCGATGTGGGCTTTTCTCCACCATTGGCCAGAGAACTTGGGAGATAAGGCACAGCAGGAATAGGCGTCTAAAGTTGCATGCTTCTTGCTTCTTTGTGCATACTGTCAAAGTACAGCCATATGAGAGTATACTGAAGCGAGGCATTTCATTATCTCTCCTAAGCTGACTCCTTTTGTGTTAAGTGGGTTAATCAGTTTACAACAGCTGTATCCTTCAAAACAATCGCCTGCTAAACCAAACCCTGCGAAAAGGAGAGTCGTAGAGATCTCTTTCAAAACAATGTTGATGTATCCTGGATATTAATTATATTGTGTTTTGGAAGGATTAGCTCCAATAAATATAGCTTACTTACTTTCAGTGGAGAGAAGCTTTAAAAGATGTTAAGTTCAGCCCATGGAAATGCCGAATTTCACATTAGAACAAAGCTTTCTTGTGGTTAAGTTTTGAGGGACGTTCTCTCCAAGGTGCTCCCCACATCTTGGGCTGGGGTGGTGGGGAGGAATAGCATCTATTTATATTTGTGTAAATGTGAAATATTTTAGTTTTTATGCAAGTTTAAACTTTTCCATTAACTGATATTGAAACAAAAGTTAAAAACTAGTTCAGGACCAACTACATACAAATTAGTAGGTGCCAATACAGTACTCAATCCTGTCTTTTGCACAAATGAATTCCAGCGCTGAGTACAGGCGTCTGCAGTGCTTTGTTAACAGTGCAAAGTGTAAAAAAAGCTGATTTCTAGGCTGATAGTTACCAACCAAATTTTTACTAATTTCCAGCCTTTATTTTTCTTTCTGCTACAACTCGCTGCCTAATTGCTGCATATATGTGTGTGTGTGTGTTGTTTTCTTTGTTGGTGTTTTAATGTGGACGAGTATTGAGTGAGGATGGTGGAAGTTGTTATCCAAAACATCTGGAAGGCTCCAGGTTGGCCAAAACTGTAAAATGTGTCCTGAAACTGTACCACACGATTCTCCCGATTGCTTTCCAGCTGCTAGCTTGGACTGGAAGTACAAGAAGCAGGCATTTAACAATGCTTTCCACTTTTCCACTCAAGCACAAGTGGCCTTGATTTGAAAGCCAATGGCTTGTCTAAAAACTTCTAGTGATGGGGAGTGCATTCTTATACCAGCTAACCATCTTTTGCCAAGTTGATTAAATTTGTGATTCAAGTAGAGCCAGTCTGAAGATCTGAAATTGCAATTCTTAAGATTTATTTTTATTTTTAAAAAAGAAACACTCCCCAAGCTCTTACACTGTTCTCTTTTTAAAACAACTCCCAATCTCTTGTGGTTTCTAGGGTTAGGTTTATTTTGAGGGAGAGGGATGCCAAAACACTGTGCCCCAGCTGTATTCTGTGATCGCTTGACATGCTTTTAGCATCATACTTTCCCCTTTAAGTAAATACTGGATTATTATTTTTAAAGTTTCCTTCGAGACCCTGAGGAATTGCAAACAAATAGAAAGATGGTATCTAGAAAGTTGCCCAAGTCCTCCTCTCTGCGGCCTGGTGGCATTGAGTCAGTTAGCAAAGGGCCTCTCTCTCTGCAGCCTTGCAGATTACAGGTGCCAAGAGGCTGCAACAAAATTTTGTAAGCATCCGACTAGTAGTAATCTATCATGACTTAGGTTGTGATATCTGAAGCACTGCACCCCATATGATGTAAACCTCTGTGGCCAGGTTGGCGCTGGCAAAAACCTTGTCTGTGTTCGTTTAATTTCAAATACAGTGGTACCTCTGGTTAAGAACTTAATTCGTTCCGGAGGTCCGTTCTTAACCTGAAACTTTTTCTTAACCTGAGGTACCACTTTAGCTAATGGGACCTCCCGCTGATGCCGCCGCACCGCCAGAGCACAATTTCCGTTCTTATCCTGAAGCAAAGTTCTTAACCCGAGGTACTATTTCTGGGTTAGCGGAGTCTGTAACCTGAAGCGTCTGTAACCCAAGGTACCACTGTAGCAGTTTGATAAGTGAGAATTTTGCTTTGGATCTGCATTAGGCTTTAAAAAGCCACAAAATGTCTCTGCCATATTCTGGTGATAGGGTTTTTAAATATGTTGTTTCAAATATATATCCCCCCCTTTATACTTCCTCATAGATTACAACAGCAGTGACCTAAAAACAGCTTGCAGAAAGCATGAACTTTATGTTAGCTTCCAAGACTTGGGATGGCAGGTATGTGATGTTTCTATGTCCATAAACATGCTCTGAAAACAATGCTCAGAAGACTAGATCCCCCCCCACCAGACTGAGTTCTGTGTTAGCATATCTTGGAAGAAAGTGTGGCGAAAGTCTACTTCCATTGAGTTACAATTTTTTCAGATGTTTATTTTGCATTCAGCTTTAAGTAGCTAGATTGCATTTTAGTATGTAGAGAACAATTCCATAGGCTCACCATCAGTGTTTTTAAGCTCCACACAATTGTCACTAAAGATGGCTTCCACCATTTTAAATTTCCTTTAAAAAATAAAATGTTTCTATTTATGTGGCTGGTTCCTTTAACAGCCAAAATCACTATAGCAGTCATGTAGAATGAGATTTCTTTCTTCTATCCTCTTTGCTGTATTGCACCCATGTGTATTCTAATGTACATAATTATGGCATGATGTTTAACACAATGTGTGTTGGCTAGTCCAGTCATAAGGCTTTTTTGGTTCTTGCTAAAAATGCAGGATTTTTTTACATACTAGTATCAACCAGTGGTTGACTGTCACTGGTTTCACATGTTAAATGGTTCCAACTCTTTAAAAAACTTGGAAGCTTCAGTAGATTTGCACACGGTTTTGTGTAAGCCCAGATTGCACATACCCTGAAACATCTGTAAAAAGGGTGTCGAACCATAACGTGTTGCATCATAAGCTAAACCAAGTGTATAACCCACCACAACCATGGCTTAATGTGTGTAACTAGTACTGTAACCGTACACTTTTATTATAAAAATAATGATGTCAGGTAAGCATTTTAATAGTATGTTCTGGTTTATGTCTGCTTTTGGCATGTACAGCTCTCTACACATATGTGTAGGAGGGGTAGAGAGAATTAAACAGGGCACTGAATCATGCTCCATAGATATTTATAATACAGTACTCTGTACCTATAGCCGATACTTGAATACTGAAGCCAGGACATAAGAAGCTTGGGTATAAGGAAGTGGCAACTCTCCTAACATGCACCGTATTCTGTAGTTTGACACAGGGAGGGTTCTGATAAGCACAATTTCAGCAATGAAATGGACCAACCTGTATGCATTTGCAATAGTTATGCTTCATAGATGTAATATTATTCTTATAAAGGACTGGATAATTGCACCAAAGGGCTATCCTGCAAACTACTGCGATGGAGAATGTTCTTTCCCACTCAATGCTCATATGAACGCCACCAATCATGCCATTGTGCAGACTTTGGTAAGTAGAGGCCTTGGCTTAGCTCACAGATGCTGTAAAACAGTTCACCCTGCCTGGTTCCCCCCCACCCAAAAAAAACATGGTAGCTTTGGGGAGTGAAGAAGCTCCAATTTGTCTCTTTCATATCGGTGGCAAAATGTAAGACTGGGGTGTGGGGGTGAGCAATTAATCCCACATTTGTGGTTGGGTCTTGGGTAAATGAGGATGGCCAAGGAATTGCACTTGCAGGAAAGCAACTCCGGGATTAGAAATTCACCCCATTAAATGAATTAACCAGCTGTGGGGTGGAGCAAGTTATTTTGTTACCTTTTCTATCCAACCTTTCCTTTAATGAGCCGAGAGCAGCTGTTTTAGCCTAATACACTTGGCTAATTGAGTAAGAATTTGAACTGTGATTCTCATGCTGGTGAGAGGAGACAGAATTTTTCAAGAGACCTTTGACATACGGTGTAATTTTACTTTTCAAAATACTTCCTTCATGTAGCTTAACGGCACATTACACCTTTGATGCTAAAAATGCCACTTCCAAGTCTCAATAAATATTTATCTCTAACAGGTAGGATCATGTTGTATGTGGGTGATTTAATATTTTCTTGCCTACCACAATGCCAAGAAAAACTGCTTAACCTTCCCTAGGTTGCAGGGAAGTCATCATCGGCATTAGTGGAAATCTACCATGAGACAAAGGGATACGGGGGATTAATGGAACTATACATTGAAAAGTCTAATCTTTAGGGCACAGAGTTGGCCATGGAGATTAAAAAGAGTTAACCGAAGCTGCTTGGAGTCAGGCTCAGAAATGTGAGATTAACAAGTTGGGCTGAAGTTACAAATATGTTTGTCAATTTACTTAAAACAGGTTCACCTAATGAATCCAGAGAACGTTCCTAAGCCGTGTTGTGCCCCTACGAAGCTGAACGCAATCTCAGTTCTCTACTTCGATGACAATTCCAACGTCATTTTGAAAAAATACAGGAACATGGTGGTAAGAGCTTGTGGATGTCACTGACGAAAAGTTCCATTCAGAAAGATCTGGTGCGCCGTTCTAAATAACTTCCATCCAGTGCCTCAAAGGGAAAATCTGAAGCTTCTAGAACTGTATTTGTGCCTTAAGGAGGATTTTTTTTGGTTGTTGTTTGTTTTTAAGCAGAAGCAGGGGGCTCCAATGCTACTTGTCCTTTTAAAGTATTTGCACAATGGGAGCCTTTGGTTCTTCTAATTTCTAAGTACACCAAAGAAGATTATAAAGTATGGACCATGGCTGAAGCAGCAAAGGTACAGACCAAAAAACCTGCACGCTGTTTCGATCTTCAATTCAGTTTCTCTAAGCAGGCACCTGCCAAATCCTGGTGGCGATGCCCACAAGGAAAAAACAGAGGCTGTGTAGCTAAGAAATGAAATGCACTATTCAAGGCAAAAATCTCCATCCTTAAATGTAGCCAAACCAAGCTCTCCTTGCTTAACTTTAAAGACCTGCAAACTGAAGGTGAGAACTTTGATCGGCAAGGTAAGTGCCTTGCAAGAACTGCTGCACTTAGGTTCTTGCAACACACACTGTGTTAAAAGCAAGTTTTGTCCCTTGCCCTTCAACAGTGACATAACTGGCAACGTGCCCCTATAGCTATCACAGAAGGAAGTGTTCTAGAGGTTAAATTGTCCCATCAGGCTAACAGGAAGAAACTTGTACATTTGTTCGAAAGGCAATTTCTATGCTTACATTCCGCAGCTCTCCCTGTTGCTTGTTTTGATCCCTCCCCTCCTTTTGAAAGCCTGACTGAAGAGGAACATAGGAAGGTGGGGAGCAGAGGTTGTAGGACAAGACCAAGCAGGAGGACTGGCTTGCACTTACTTACTAGTGAGATGGCAAGTTACTCAGTCTCACTGACCCAATTAAAAGCACTCTTCAGATTCCGATCTGGTTGGCCAGGAATAAACTTGCACCTCTCACTTCTACGAACATGAATTTAAAATGTATATACAATACTTATTTCTTATGTAAGAGAAATGTTTCCCCAATGCAAGGAAAAGTGCACTTCCCTTTGACTACTTTGCTCTTGTAAATAAATGAAAATGATAATTTATTGCAACTGTCAGATATAGTAATTTTGATGTACTATTAGCAAGACCAATTTTTTTTTGTAAAAAAAAAGATTTATTCAGAAACTGTGTGTGTAAACAATTGTACCACTTGATTTTTACAAGAGTCATGACTTGCAGTTCAGCCTGCTCATGAGATTGTGCTTCATAAGGTTTTTAAAAGTCACCATGTAGAATAAAGGCTCCCTTTAAGGCAGAAACATGTGTGTTGATCTGATACATCTGCCATATCTCAATTAGCTCTTTCCATACTTCCTATCTGTTATGTACCCCCTGACTCTACACCCCCACCCCCAAATTTGTCCTGGACACATTTCCTGGCCTTCAATAGGAAGGGCAAAAGTACAGTACAAAAATGAGAAATGTAGATATGGCTAATGAAAGTTGCATTGCTCCATCTGCAACAAACAAATGGCAACAGCATCTTTCTACACATAAAACATCTAGCCTATGTACAAACCTGAAAACTCCCCCAATCAAATGGCAATAAATGTTTATATATAAACCAGATTTTTTTCCAGCATCTAGTTTGCTGCTGTAGTTTAAGTGTCTATCAGTACCTGCACTAGAAATTCTTTGGCTTTAAGTCTGTCATATTGAATACTAAACTGGAAAGGAGGGGGTAGGCTGGAGAGAAGCTACTCAGAGCGAAAGACCACCTGGAAAATCTTACAGGTAAGTTTTTGTTCCTTTGTTTATGTTTCCTGGAAAGAGGCTCTGTAACCATGATTAATAAACTACAGCCCCTGAAGTAAAAAATAATCATCTCTAGGTTTCAAAAAATTCTTAAAAATCAGTTTAAAATTTTTCTTTAAAAAGGGATGACTGGTCATGATGTGGGTCTGCACAAAGGGAGCCAAATCTCTTTGCAAATGGCTGAACAGAACCGTTGTGTGAGCTGTCAAATAATAAATTCAGGCACGCATAATTACCATTGATTTTTGTTGTACACCCCTCATGATGAGAGAACCCCAAATGACAGCAATGGTCAGGGGTGTCTTTCCAAATTGTGTGTGTCTTTTCCTTTGACGTTTCTCTTGATGAGGCATTTAAAAAGCACTGATTTGCCACATATAAGGTTTACAATGTGCAGTTTTGCACGGTCCAGGCATGTAGTAAATTTGTAACCTGTGTAAACTGCCATCATCTACCAGTCCCCCTTAATTTTAACCTTTTCTTACTGGTTTTAGATACAAAAAGGCAACTGACTACCAGGACAAATGGAAGTTCATTAACACAACTAATAATGAAAACTGTTTCCAATTTGAACTATGGTTGCTTGTTGTAAGCTTCCCTTAAGCTCAGCACAGGAGGGCTTTAGGGGAAACACACACACACACACACACAGGGGATACCACATTTTAGTACATTCAGTTTCCCAAATGACAACTATTGGAAATCTGATACCCGCACACCTTGATTCAACTCCCTTGTTTACTGGAGAGACACAGCTTGAGGAGCAGTATCCAAACAGGCATGTTTTCTACAGTTCATCCTTTGCTTGCCCCAGGACAAAGTTGTGCAGTGTTTCAAGATCTCTGGCTCCTGTGTGCTCAGTGACTTTTTCCCCACCACGGAAAAGCATCAGTGTTGGGTAGCCACGCACCTTCAAAAGGAGAGGGGGGGGAGTAGGTTAGAAAGCAACTGCAATGCTGTATGTACTGACTCAAAAGTAATAGGCTCTTCCATATGGCCAGCATGGCACTGCTTGGACTCTTGTTTTTTGCAGTGTCCACACCTCATCCTTGTCACCAAAATGCCAACCTGTACTTCCCCCACCCCCTCCAGATTTCCTCTTGAGAAAAGCTGAGAACTTAAAACAAGCTTATATATTATATATATATATATATATATATATATATATATATATATATATATATATATATATGAGTGTCACTGCTGGGGGGAAAGGAGTTTCAACAGGTGGCCTCATGTTCATAAAATGAGCAAATTAGCACAAGACCTGTCATAAGACAGAGTAAGTAGTTGGGGTTGCTTAAATCTGAGTAGAAGGTACGTTTATGCTAATTGTTCTGTAAATTAAGATAACCTCTCTCTTCAAACGTTCTCCAACTTTAGCTGAAAGCACCTCAAGATCTGCTCGTATTGCTGAGGAGGGGGGAGTAGTATCAAACCGGGCTTTATTCTTTTCCTTCTGTTTTCCAAGCTTCGCCAAAGGCCACACTATATACCGTACATTTAAACCACTATGATACCACTTCAAACCTTTAACGGCTTCCCCCAAAGAATTCTGGGAGGTGGTGAGAGTTGTTAGGAGACCCCTATTCCCCTGCGTGGTTTAACATTCAATCCCTATTCACAGAGAACTCTGGGAATTGCAGCTCTGTGAGGGGAATAGGGATCTCCTACCAACTCTCAGCATCTTCAATAAAGTGCTCCCAGAATTCTTTGGGGGAAGCCGTTAAAGGTTTAAAGTGTTATCATACGGGTTTACACTAGCACCAACTCCTGGGGGCCCGGGCACCCACAAAAAATAATTATGGGTATTCGGCACCTGGCCTCCTGGGGCTGTGGAAATTGCGTCTTGGGGGCACCTCCCAGGCCCAGACGCTGCTGGGCACCCATAATCTGGGGCCCAATTAAGTGCCAGTGCTGGTTTAAATGTGTAGTGTGCATGTGGCCCAAGAGTTTCCTCCCTCCTCCGGCAGGAGGAAGCCCCTGTTGCATGGAGGTGTCAGAGATTTGTGAAAAGAAAAAAGCAGCAAAAAGAGGCAGGTATCTCCATGCAGCAGGAAGGTTCCCCCTTCCTTGTTGCTTCCCGCTTCCCTTCCCACAAACTTCTCATCAGGACTGATTTGATTCCCCTCTCCTCCTCTCTCAGCAACACAACTGGATTGCAAGGTGCTTTAAGTTGAAGTTAAACAACAGCTGGAGATAGCCGTGAGAGAGGAAATACCTTTAACATACAGAGAACACATGCAACTCCCCCAGCCCTGCCAGAAAAGTGGCCCCCATCAGTATGTACAGTGGTACCTCGACTTAACGAATGCCTCGACTTCCGAAGGTTTCGACTTCCGAAGTCCGCAAACCCCGGAAGTATTTTCGCCGTGTGCGCGGAACTTCTGCACATACGCAGAAGCGGGGTGCACGGTCTGCGCACGAACAAAGCACAAAATGGATGCTTCGACTTACGAAGGATTCGACTTACAAAGAGCGCCACAGAACGAATCGCCTTCGTAAGTCGAGGTACCACCGTAGTTTAATTAGAAAAATTAATTCCGGCCAAGTACGGTCAGAATGAAATGTATTCAAGGAGCTTGGTTATGATCAAGGCTGTACCGAGAACTCTGTATGTGCAGTGGGGCTTTGGAGATTACCTCCTCCGTTTTCAAAGCATCCCCACAGTGTCCCCAAAGCCACACCCTTTCCACCCATTTTAGTACAGTAGTACCTCTGGTTACGTAACCCTCTGGTTACATAAACTTCGGGATGCAAAAGCGGCAAACCCAGAAGTATTTTACCGGGTTTTGCCGCATGCGCAGAAGCGGTCCTCAGGTTGCAGAAACCTTGGGATCCGACTGGACCTCCGGAACGGACCCTGTATGCAACCGGAGGTACCACTGTAGTTTCAGAACCACATCTGACCACACGTAGTCAGTGGGGTTAAGCAGGTACAACGAGCACATATGTAGAAACTCCTCAGCTTTAGCTCATGTCTTTTTACACAACCCATAGTGAAAAGCTTCTGTACGCATTCTTCCCTGCAGCAGACACTAGTTACTTTGGAGAGTTAACTGTAAACCAAGCAGCCGCACACTTGCAATTTCAACAATTAAGCGCAAACACAGTGTAAAGCCATCTAGCTTCCATACTTACGGAAAATCTATTGCAGACATTGCGTTCCATGGTGCAGTCAACTTTTGCTATCTTGACATCGACTGGTCCTGGAAAGTTCTTTTTTGAGAGATTCTCCCAAGTGGGAGCCAGGTTTTTACAATGACCGCACCTGCAAGGGGGGGGGGAGAGAATTAGAATGAAAACATTTATCATTTTAAAAATAAAATAAAAAAATCCCTATGTTGATTTCAATATATAACAAAGGTTTGTTTCTTTTAAGTAATATTTTTAAAGTTCAAAATAATACTTTTCAAGCCAGAATCTCAAATAAAAAGCACAAATTGAGAAAAACCCATGCTACCGCATGAGACATTGGATTATTTTCAATAGCCATACAACACCAAAAAGCATTGAGTTGTATCTACTTCAACCATTCTTCTTAGGCAGCACTAGTTCATTCAAAAATTACAAATAACACTTTGTCCCACATTTGATGAGGCAAGGCTCGGCGAAAGGTCAGGAAGAGCCCCTGCACTCATCGTTCCTTAGGAGGGTGTAGATCTCCTTGAAGAGCAGCACGAGACTCTACTGCTTTCCAAGTGCTTTGTGAAAGGAGCAGAGACAGCAATAAACTTAATTTTGGCTACCAATTTAAAGGGGGGAGAGGGAACCCACTGATAATGCATCTTTTTCTGTTGTGATGTAAATGTGCCCTCCTCTAACAATCTAGGTTTCCTCAAAGTTGGAGATTATGTCTCATAGTCCTCAAATTAGGAAATAACGTACCATTTAAACAAATGCTTCTGAAGCCACAGCCCTAAACCCACCTATTGCTAAGTAGGTTATTGCTGAAATCAATGAAGCAAAATGTCTTCGCACCACAGCCCAAGCTTACCTAAAACTCAGAAAGCAATAAAGCAAGGTTTCCACCTCTGACATGTTGTTTATACAACACTGAGGCTAAAATTTAAAATATGCTACTATCCATCACTTCTTTGCTACCTCAAAAAAAGGTTTGTTTGTTTTTTAGAGGAGGAGGAGGAGTGGCTTTGTTATTCTAGAAGTAGGTCTATTTCAAAATCACAACTCTTAGCACAGCTAGTGCCCCAACCCTTTAAGTTACCTCGCCAGAAAAACCTAAGGAGATTTATTCCTTTGTTGCTGGTCTGTTCTTCTTGTAACAGATTCATGAATTTAAAATTTGCCTCCATAAACCAAAGAGGGTCCAAATATTGTGAGGTTTAAATATGAGGAAGTGGCTGGCTTGCTGGTTTGCTCATTTCCTCCCTGCATCCCATAATAACTTATCCGGCAAGCAACAGAATTATCTTAAGATGCAGCAGGGTAACCAGGCAAGCACTGGGATGCTTAATGTTTTCTGCCAATCCAAATGCCCATCTGATGTTCCAGTCACATTTGCACAGGGAGCAGATGCAGGACTTTGAAACAGATCTGCTTCCCATGGAACACCCAATCTGTGTTATGTAACAACGTGGCATGCAATCCAGTCACAAGCAAAGCACTTTGATGCTCCACTGCAAAGAGTCTAAATACTTACTAAATTGTGGCCACAGCATGTCCACAGTAAGCTGCACTGGAATAAACCTGCAAACCAACTTGGTGCATGAATGAACTGGCAGCCTTCAAGCTGAAATCAGCCTACGCACGTGAATCGATTTTTGATCTATCACTTGCTGTGACATTACAGTAAGTTCTGCACTACTTTCCCAGCCAGTAGCTGCTTGAAGGCACTACTTATAAAAGTACTGTATTAAAAACCTGCTCCCTGCCTTGGGAAACAAAAGTAACAATTTTTAAGGTCTCTTACTATATACAGGGTGTGTATTAAGAAGGCTACTGACCATACATACTGAAAACTACAGTTATTAAGAGGAGATGGGCTTTTTACTTGTCATTCAGCTTAATGTTAATATTTACTTAAAACAAAGTAAAGGGCAAAAGGAGACCTTGGAGAACTAGCGGTTGCTTAGCCAAACATAAAACAGCTGACATGCAAGAGAAAAAGGTCAATTTGTATACAATGAACTATAATTGTGTACACAATTTAGCTGACCAGGAATAGGCTACTGGCTATTTGTGTAGTAAACATTAGCCTGAACTGAAGCTTTTCATGGAAACAACTTGTTGCCAAATGAGAGTGGATTTGGTCAGGTGGCATTTAGAATATCTTTAACGCAGCCCTCACTTTTGGATATTTAGCATCCTTGTGGCATGGCTCTTTTTAGAATGAAGTCAGGAGAGAATGGAAGCTATATTTGGAATGCAGCTCTGCTCTAAGATTTGCAGATAGGGTTGCCAGACTCAATAGTGGACAGGACTTCTGTGCCTTTAATTGCCCTGCTCTCTTTTGAGTCTGGAAACCTTAAAGAGAAAAACAGCAGACCCTTTGTTTAATTTCCAAGCAAAGGGTCTGCTGGTTTCTTTAAGGTTTCCAGACTCAAAAGAGAGCAGGGCAATTAAAGGCACAGAAGTCCTGTCCTCTACTGAGTCTGGCAACCCTATTAGAGCTCAGTGAATTCTACAAGTATCTCCTCTCTTTCACATGTATCATTCTCACCTGTAAATAATTAAGACCAGACCAGTTTCACATAATGTCATTCATCTAAGTGCCAGGACCTGGTAAGTGGCAGGCTTGGTGGGTGAATTGCATAGGGATAACCTACGTGTTATATTGCTAACATCTTCCCCAAACTCCAGGTTTCCCTACTATCAACAATAGCATAGGATAAGAAGGTGGGAAGTCTCCAGGAGCCTGGAATCCCAGCAAAGACACCACAGAACAGTATGATGGAGCTAGCACTGCATGAGATCAAGAACTGAACCACTTCTGTAGTTAAATAAATTTTCATATCCATGCTTGGCCATCAAGTCACTAGGTGGTCTTCAGCCAGTCTCTGGGCCGATCCACACACCATATTTATCACTTAATGACTACAGCAGCACACATCTGTCATTAAGTCACCACCGATCTAACAGAATTTTTGCCTGGCAATTTTGTTTGCTGTCATATGAGTGGAGAAGTGGGATATAGCTCAAACAACTGAACTTTAGTCCATCAAACAGAACGGGTTGGATCTAGACTGTGTCATTCTTAGACTCGCTGAAATCAATTGAGGAGGCAACTCAAATCTTTTTCAATATGAACAATTCATACTTTCAGTATAATGAGGCTCTGCAAAACTGACTTACACGTATGTGTGAACCAGACCCCAACCTCATAGTACTGATTGTGCGCCAATGACAATTAAATAAGATCTGATACCCCTCCCTCCAAATAAAACATGCTTAAACCTCTGGGGTTCTATGTAGCAGAATAATTCTTTTTTAGTATCAGTTTAGGCAGGATCATATGTTATAAAGCAAGACGTACAAAATGTCATACATGCAGAATCTTGAGACTATTGTGGCCTGAGTCAAATACTTCCAACACAAAGGCATGGGAACAGGTACATTAAGAGGACAATCTCAGCAGGATTTGGACACGTGTAAAATGTATTTTTAAAGATTTGAGACACAAAGCAAAGTAGAAAAGTAGAAGGGGAAGAGCTGAGAGCATGGTTTTCCTGTGCAACTGCAGGAGGGGAGGATCATCACAGCATGGCATTGAGACGGAGAAGATATCACCTTGCTTAACTTTCAAAGGCACCTCTCTCTTTCCTCCTGCGCACCACCATTGCTAGGCACAAAATCCTTTCTGTTTCCTGACTGGTAAGACCTCCCAGCAGTTGCACATGAAAGAAAGAGGAGAAGCCCTTCTGCAACAGGGAGAGGTGCTGCCATTGGTTAATCTGACAGGGGTAGGTGGACCTCTTCATGGAGTCTGCTAGGCCTGATTTAGCATGTAGGCTCACCATTCCTGCCTCTAAACAGCCAGCAAATAAATGGTCTGCCAGGGGTACCTCCAGCTCATCTCAAACAAGACAAGGAGGCAAAGAATAGCTCCCAGATGGAAACTAGTTTTCACTTCTGAATAAATGCTACCAACAGGTAAATAAGATCACAATTATCCCACTCTAAAGGTGGAAATAAGTAAGTGGGGAGAACAGCAGCAACAGCAGCAGCAGCACAGAAACAAAAAGTTCAAATGCCTGCGATCCCAAATGTTTTCTCTGTTGAAAACATTTATCAATTCACTTCATTTGTTGATTTAGTAATCAATAAAATCTCAGGCAGAAAACTTACCACGGAGCATAGAACTTAATGAAGGTGATCCCCTGAGACACTTCTTTATCAAAGTCTTTTTCAGAGAGGGAAAGGACTTTGCCCTGTCAAAGGAAAGGGATGTGAAAGTCAAACGGCTTCAAGCATACCACTCCTATGATGTTGTATTAAGAAAGAGGGGTCCATAGAAGAAGCCATGCCACACATATGCCAAATGCCACAGTGTGGAGATTTCCCAACCTCCACCCCAATGCATGAGGCTTTTCAATACATACATACATACATACATACATACATACATACAGTCATACCTCGGTTTAAGTACGCTTCGGTTTGAGTACTTTCAGTTTAAGTACTCCGCGGACCGTCTGGAACGGATTAATCTACTTTCTATTACTTTCAATGGGAAAGTTCACTTCAGGTTAAGTACGCTTCAGTTTAAGTACTCCGCGGACCGTCTGGAACGGATTAATCCACTTTCTCTGACTTTCAATGGGAAAGTTTGCTTCAGGTTAAGTACGCTTCAGTTTAAGTACTCCGCGGACCGTCTGGAACAGATTCATCCACTTTCCATTACTTTCAATGGGAAAGTTCACTTCAGGTTAAGTACGCTTCAGTTTAAGTAATCCGCGGACCCGTCTGGAACGGATTAATCCACTTTCTATTACTTTCAATGGGAAAGTTTGCTTCAGGTTAAGTACGCTTCAGGTTAAGTACAGACGTCCGGAACCAATTGTGTACTTAAACCGAGGTACCACTGTACATACATTTCAATACATACATACATATATTTCAATACAGGTTGCTTCCCCTCCACAAAGCACCCTTGCTGGGCTAGGCCAATTGTTTTCCCTGCAGTTCATCTCATCAGGCGAGAGCCATTGGAAGGGGGAAAAGGGTGGCACTCAGAGATACATATGCAGCTAAGGAGCTAATTAAAAGCACTCTGTGAAGCACTCCTTGAAAATCCCTCATATGAGTACTGCAGCCTAAATGGACATCACTATCATTTTAATTTTCTGGATTTGAATATCTTGTTCAGCACCTCCTGTTTTATTGTAGTCCCATCGTCGCCCTCCATTTGTTCCCTGCCTTCTTGCTGTGCCAACCCAAAACAGGGCCGAATCTGATTATGACTACCTTTGTCCTGGCAACAAGCTGTGATGTCACAAGGATGGTGACTTAAGTGAGAAAGAGGCTACAGGAAATGTTAACTTATACCATCCAATAGGAAGTCAACACCTCTCTATTTAGCTACATCTATTATCTATCCATATATTATCTTTAACACAAAAGTATGAGCAGCCAGGAACCATTTCATCCAGAAATGAACCCGATAGACATAGTATAGCAACATATGTATGTTTGTGCATGTTTACATGAATGCACAGCTCCGCGGCAGCAGTCAACGCACACTTTTAAAAAAGCAACAACAGCTTTATTGCAAATTCTGATCAAGTGTTATAACCAGAACCCTAGTGGAGGTGTGACAGCAAAGTTCAGAGAATAATTTTTAGGGTTTGGGGAAAACAAAGAGGTATTATTTAGGACATGGGTAGGCAAACTAAGGCCCGGGGGCCGGATCTGGCCCAATTGCCTTCTAAATCCGGCCTGCGGATGGTCCAGAAATCAGCATGTTTTTTAGAGAGTAGAATGTGCCCTTTTATTTAAAATACATCTCTGGGTTATTTGTGGAGCATAGGAATTTGTTCAAACCCCCCCCCCCCAAAAAAAAACCAGTCCAGCCCCCCACACGGTCTGAGAGACATTGGACTGGCTCCCGCTGAAAAAGTTTGCTGACCCCTGATTTAGGACTTACCTCTTCCTCTGGAATTGCTTCTCTAGGTGGTGATGGTACTTCTGTAGGTTTAGCATCTCCTGAGGCTTCTTTGGTGTCTTTTAGCTGGGATTCTACATATTCTTTCAAAGAGTCGAAATCTCTCTTCCCTTTATATTGGTCAACCTACAAAACAACAGTGACAACATGCGAATTACTTAGTTTAGCAAACCATTCTTGAAACCCCATTTGAAGATGTTCACGTTTGTTTTTTGCCAAGAAAGAGATCCCTGCAAATCTTAATGCATTTTGAGTAACAAAGTAAGAGTTTCAGGAAGTTAAGAGTTCCTTTAAAAACGAAAATAAAACTTTGCATTTTCCCTTCTATTTTTTCAAAAAATTCCACCTACCCATCCACAAAAACCAAAACCAAAACACAACAAGACCATGTGAAGAAAAAGCAGCTTCAAAATTTATGGAAATTTCACATCTCTGTCTAGAACCCGAAGTTATCAGCATTCTAAAAGGTGTGAGGAACTTCCATGACTATAGGAGGCCCTGAACACGAGGGAACTTGAAAGGAGCTGTGTAACTATTGGGGGAGCACTAAAGGCACGATCCCTGCAGTAAAATAATAATAATAATAATAATAATAATAATAATAATAATAATAAATTCTTTATACCCTGCCCACCCATCTGGTTGGGTTTCCCCAGCCACTCTGGGCAGCTCCCAACAAAACATTAAAAACACGATAAAACATCAAACATTAGAAACTTCCCTAAACGGCTGCCTTCAGATGTCTTCTAAAAGTCAGACAGTTGTTTATTTCCTTGACATCTGGTGGGAGGGCGTTTCACAAGGCGCGCGCCACTACCAAGAAGGCCCTCTGCCTTCATCTCCTTTTAAAACTTGTGTTGCCCCTTCAAGTGAGCAATAACTGAATAGGAAGCGCCAGGAATTAAGGCAAGTGCTTTGAAGCCAAAGCACACATTCCGGGAGCAAGGTAATTATTCTCTCCCCTGATGCTCATGAATGCCCTCCATCATCCCACCCCACCCAACCCGGTGAGGAGGAAGATCCACAAGGACCCAATGCTCCACTGACCATAGCTGCCAAGTTATCCCTTTTTTAAAGGGATTTTCCCTTATGCTGAATAGGCTTCCTCGTGAGAAAAGGGAAAACTTGGCAGCTATGCCACTGACTGGAGCATGTTTCTCCTTATCAACCTTGTCCAAAGGCAACACCCATGATAGCTTTACACCTCCTCTGTGAAAACGGGAGCTCAGAAATGGAAGCTGGAGGTATTTTATATGTGTGTGTGTTTGCATTATATGTATGTATGAGTGTGTGTGTGTGTGTGTGTGTGTGTGTATAAAATGACATGTTTGTTCTACTCGGCATTTCACAGCTCCTATGACCTGTGGCTACATAAAGATTCAGTTTCACAAACTACACCATCGGGCTTTCAGAGTCCATTCCAGGGGAGGCCTGAAAGTGACACAATCGATCCCGTCACATAAACATAGGAAACTGAATAAAGGGGACAAGATTCATGATAACCTCACCTTTTCTCCTCCTCTGAACCAAAGGAGGGTTGGGTAACCGCGCACTTGGTTTTCCGAGCAGACTTCATTATGTTGTGTGCAATCCACCTGAAACATCACACAAGTATCAAGTAATAAGGCCATTGTGAATTTCACAAAGTAAAGGTATAAGCTGTCAGCAGGTGCGTTGAAATATTTAACTCTCGCTGTGCAAAAAAAAAGACACAACTGCTGAAGGGTGTCGCCATGATTACTTATATAAAGCACCTAAACATACTGGGCACGGCACAAGATTGAAAACAGCACATTTTCCTGCCCATGGGGGTTGCATCTAAAACAGCACGGAACAAAAGAAGAAGATGAAAAAAATGCTATAAACTAAAACGAAGTAAAAGGAGTGATAATAAAATATAATTAAATTACATTAAAATGAGAACAATAAAAAGAAAATAAATTTGGGGCAGGGGAATGCAAGAAAACATGTGAAATCCTATATGTTAAGGGGGAGGAGTTCCATTCCTTAGAAGCTGTAAGAGAGACAATGTGCAGAGCTAGAACGGACAGCTTAATAGGTTCAATGAATAGAAGGACCCAGGAAGAAAACAGAGAGAAAGCAGGAGCAGAAATGTGAAGAGAAGCAAAATAAGACTCATGGGGCCAACAGACGACGCCAGTGAAGAGAAAAATACAGAAGAGAAACACATAGAGGTGTAACATGACTGAAACACAACCAAACAAAAAGTTAAATGAGCAGAAGAGCTGGGAATGGAGAGAAGAGTTTTAAGTAGAGAGACAGGGAGATTGGTGAGGGATGCATTACAAAAAACCCTTGCAACGTAAAAGGGAGAGTATAAGGGCTTAAAAAGGTGAAGGGACCCCTGACCATTAGGTCCAGTCGTGACTGACTCTGGGGTTGCGCGCTCATCTCGCATTATTGGCCGAGGGAGCCGAGGTATAGCTTCCAGGTCATGTGGCCAGCATGACAAAGCCGCTTCTGGCGAACCAGAGCAGCGCACGGAAACGCCGTTTACCTTCCTGCTGTAGCGGTTCCTATTTATCTACTTGCATTTTGACATGCTTTCGAACTGCTAGGTTGGCAGGAGCTGGGACCAAGCAACGGGAGCTCACCCCGTCACAGGGATTCGAACCGCCGACCTTCTGATCAGCAAGCCCAATTGATCAGAAGGTGTGTGTGTGTGTCTGTGTGTGGTACTTTTAAAAAAAAGTGTTATAAAAGAGAGAACCCACAGACCTCAGCTAGAGCAGTAATCTGAGCCAAGGAAGAGAAAGAAGGATCAAAGACAGTGCCCAGCCTCTTAACTTGCTGAGAAGACTGAAGAGTGAAGTTGCTGACTGAAAGAGAAAGAGAAGGGGGAAGGTAATTTAAGGGGAAAACACGACAAATCCCATCCTTTGTATACAGTGTTTGTGATAATGATCCAACATCCCAGCAGAAGGTGGTGATAAGACAGTTGGAAGCATTAGACAGACTGGTGTTAGGAGGCAGTATTGGCTCTGAAAAGCAGGTGCTGGAAGCACAAAACAGGGGAGGGGCCTTGCCTTCGTGGCCAGCTTTAGGTTTCCTGAAGGCACCTGGCTGGTCTCCCTTGGAAACAGGGCTGCTGGGCTAATGAACACTCAGGCTGACCCAGCAAGGCTCTTGAGATGTTTTTTTGCAAGGGGGGAGAGAAAGAAAAGGGACACAGTGAGAAAGGAAGGAAGAGAAAGGCAGAGTTGGACAGCACCATATAACAAAAGAGTTTCAAGAGCAAGACTAAATGGTCCAAAGAACCTAAAGACTGAGCTCAGCAGACACCAGTTCAGAGAGGAAACTGAGAAAGAAGAGTGCCCATTAAAGGAAGCTTTAAAAGGGCAAGTCACAACGGGAGGGAAGCCAGGAAAGGAGAGTATCAACAAACCCCTAAATAACGCCGAGGACTAAGGCATAGCTGCCAAGTTATCCCCTTTTTTTAAGGGAAATTCCCTTATGCTGAATAGGCTTCCTCGTGAGAAAAGGGAAAACTTGGCAGCTATGGACTAAGGAGCAGAGAGGGATCAACTGTGTCAGAACATGAGGCAAGATCAATAGGAGCAAGAGGATTTTATATTGGGTGGTCTCAATAGAATGCAGATGTTGAATACCAGCCGGGAAAAGGTTCAAATCGTATGAATAGAATTAGAGAGGAAAGAACAGATGTAGTATTTATTGTGGGGGGGAAAGGAAGGAAAGAAGGAAGGATGGATGGATGGATGGATGGAAGGAAGGAAGGAAGGAAGGAAGGAAGGGGGGGTACTGGATCAAAAGGATTGAAGGAAGAAGAAAAGCAGCATCAGGAAATGAAAGCTGAAAAGATGGGTAAAAATAGTGATGATGATGATGATGATGATAATCATAATAATAATCATAATGAAGAATACAGCCAGAACTAGAGAGTAATGAAGAATGAAGAGCACAAATCGATAAGCTATTGGACAAAATTATTACAGGAAACTGATGAAGGGACAGCAGAGGAGAAGGATAATGATGAGCATGAAGTAGTGAACCGATGCTAAGGATGGAGAAGTTGAAGACTCAAGAAAGTGAAAGAAGTAAGCTTGGTTACCAGAAGGATAAGATGAAAGCATTAAATTAGAATTACGTGAAATTTGGTCCAGGGGCATCCAGGAGCTCTGAGCCAGAAGCAAAAGGAGCATGAGAAGGAAGAGAAGAAAGGCTAAGGTGTGGGGGGTAAACGCTGCAGCAAGAAAAGCTCCTGTTCACTGCTCCATTCAGCCAGCCTCGTCTTACGTTTTCTCCCAGCATTCAGTTAGCATTTGTTGCCTACTAAGCAACAAATGTAAGCTGTTAGTCCCCTCTTAGGGTTTTTCTCCACCATTTTTTGGGTACTTCTGCAAAAAAACTCGGGGATATTGCAGGGTGGTTAATGTATTTATTTAAACCCCTTGTCTACTTGCCTTTCCTCATCTAAAGCTGTGCATGGTTAGTGTTGCTTTGGCTGCATAAGCAACAACATTCATAGCCATTTGTAGGGAATGATTAGACAGCAGAATCGATGGGAGATGTGAGAAGTGAGAGAATCTTGAAGACAGAGAAAATGCCGAGCACAAATTTATCAGAATGAGGGTTAATTTGTAAAGTGAAACCAACAGGAATAAGAATTGGAAGGGAAGAAAGGAGGAAAGTAAGCCAGGACTCAAAAGTCAAAACAGGATGGCGATAAATCACAGCAGCCCACAAATTAAAAGGAGCAGTGAAAAGAACACACACTTTGGAGCAAACAGTTAAACTGTGGAACTCACTGCCACAGGAGGTAGTGGTGGCCACCCACTTAGGTGGCTTTAAAAGAGGATTAGGCAAATTCAGGGAGGATATCAAAGGCTACTAATGATGGCGATGTTCTGCCTCTGTTGCTGGAAACCACAGGGGGGAAAGAGTGCTCTTTTGCTCAAATTCTGCTTGTGGGTTTCTCACAGGCATCTGGTTGACAATTACAAGAACAGGATTCTGGACTAAATGGGCCATTGGCCTGATCCAGCAGGCTCTTCTTATATTGGAAGCAAGAGATAGAATTAGAAGAGGGAAAATAAAGAATCTGGAGCAAGCAAGAAGATGAGAACAGATGACTTGCCACTACAACCTTCAAGGTGGGAGGAGTGAGAAAAGGCTAGTGAATGACTTAAGTAAGAACATCCAAGGCCAGCAGTCCACTAGAGAGACTAGAAGAGCAAGAAGAGAGAGAGAAAATTCAGAGGAAGGAATCAAGTAGTGTGGCTTGTTCGATAGCTGCAGGAAAAGTAAATGAGAATGGTAATCAAGGCAAACCAACAACAACATGACAAAGAACTTAAACTAAATTAGGATGTTGAGGACAATGTGCAGTAGGGCTGAGAGCAACACTACCAGCTAACAAGCATGAAGTTAAGGGGTGGGGAGACGTCAGAGAACAGCAGTCCAAACATCTTTGAAAAGCAAAATTGCAAATGCTTTGCACAATGGCCTAGATCCAGACTAACAGCACAATCCTAGCCATATTTACCCAGGTAAAAGGGGTTAGGATTACATCCGAAATCCATTACACTTTGTAGCTCCATTGAAATCAATGAGGGCAGTTAGTTTTTGGCAAGTTTAGATCAAATTGATTTCAGTGGATTAAGTGTAACAGGCTTGGTGTGGATCCAACTCAATATTTTTGAAGGCAGGCAGAACACTTGTCTGCGTGGGTTTCAACAAGCATTTATTTGCCCCCTTCCAAATGTGCTCTTGGTTAGAAAAACAAAATGAAAATATTGATTTAATGGGTTTTTTTAAACAACAACAACAACAGCAGCAACACAAAATAAGTATCAGACTTTCCTTCCAATGTCATGTGTAGTTTGTCTCCCAAAAGACCCCAAATACGTTATTCCATCTAAAATATTAACCGTGCACCCAGTTGAACATTTCAGGCTGGGAGAGCAATCTTTTCCACCAGAAAGCTAACAATATGACTACACTCCTGTTTTTATAGTTAGCTGAAGTTATTCCAACACCCACACACATCTGCCTGAAGATGGAAAGAAGGGCTCCATCATCATAAAAGCTGTAGGGACCCTGCCTTTTCCTTCTTTAAAATAACAAGGCCCTGGTATGGCTATATTCCTATTAACCACTCAATCACTTGCCCACAAAGAGTAAGAACCCCTCCTGTGTAAGCAGTTTGCTACTTACTGTTTCTGTAACAGACAATTTGTTTGATTTTGCTGTTAACTGTCCTGATTTTTATTTTTATGTTATTTTTTAAAATGTGGAAAGGCCGGGTACAAAGGTTTTAAATGAGTAAATAAACTGCCCTGCGACATACACACAGGTAAGATAAATATTTTGTGGGCAGGTTCAAGCAAAACAAGCAAGGCACCAGATATATTTTTTTAAACCGAGATGTGCAAATGGACTGCCAGGAGTATTATACCGCAGAGTAAATGAAGTTAATTGCAGGTTAATGGAGGAAACAGCCTTCTCCCATCGTAGATGTTACTGCCGAAGTACATAATGTTCAATTTAAGACCTTGTAAACGAAGCCTACCTTGCCGATCTTGGCAGTCCCCGAATTTTCAAGGTGCTGGGCCAACTGCTCCCAAGTTGGCGCCAGGGCCTTGCAGTGGCCACACCAGGGGGCAAAGAATTTGATAAAGTGATTGCCTAAAAAAACAACAACAACAAGGTTTATTTAAAAATAAATAAATAAACAGGGCTCACTTCACTCATTCCAGCAGTGATTATGTGTCTGTCTTTATGCAGACAAACAACACTGGAAGGTATACTGCTACCCTTTACCATGGCTGGCTTTCCATTCTCAAGAGACGGGGATCTGCTGTGTAAAACAGGGGGCTCGTTCCCACCTGTAGCTCCCAGTCACTTGCTCCATACGTCCCCTAGCACAGCCACTTAGAAACCTTGGTAAGATAAGCAAGGTAACTTTGCCTGACCTTCTTCCCCAATCTCCTCTCTACTACACTGTAGTCAGAAACTTTACGCAGCACTTTTCTTTTTTTACACAAGGCTACTAAAGGTAAAAGGCAAAGGACCCCTGGACGGTTAAGTCCAGTCAAAGGTGACTATGGGGTTGTGGTGCTCATCTCGCTTTTCAGGCTGAGGGAGCCAGCGTTTGTCCACAGACAGCTTTCCAGGTCATGTGGCCAGCAGGACTAAACCGCTTCTGGCGCAACGGGACACCGTGACAGAAGCCAGAGCGCACGGAAACACCGTTTACCTTCCCGCCGCAGCAGTACCTATTTATCTACTTGCACTGGTGTGCTTTCAAACTGCTAGGTTGGCAGGAGCTAGGACAGAGCAATGGGAGCTCACTCTGTCACAGGGATTCGAACCGCTGACCTTCTGATTGGCAAGTGCAAGAGGCTCAGTGGTCTAGAGTCTAGACCACAGTGCCACCCACACCACAAGGCTATAAAGAATATTGATTGCAAAATGTTTCCTCTAAAACTTCATCTCCTCTGAGTCTTGCAGGCCTCGAGGTTATCAGCAGGTGAAAGGTTATCAGCAACTTATGGCCTTTTGGAGTTCTCAGTGGAGAAAGTTTGCTGGAGGTGCCAGAACAACAAGGATGGGAAAAGGCCTTTCCTTAAACCTCCGGTCTCACTGGGTCTGAAGGCGGCTCAGAGCAATCTCCACCTGCCCTGGAAGTATGTTGCCAAGCGTCAGGTCCTGGGTGACAATAGGTTAACAGCCGAATTTTGAGGATTACAGTTCATCTTAGTATGCTGAAAGTAGACCTTCTGCCTCCATAAGGACACAAAAAGAGCCCTGCTGGATCAGGCCAAAGACCAATCTAGTCCAGCGTTCTTTTCTTACAGTGGCCAAACAGATGCCTATAGAAAGCTTGCAAGGAGGACCTGGGTGCTCACAGCCTCCTCCCTCTCCCCTTCACACAAACCAGTGAACAAGTCAGGAAGTCTTCAGTTGCGTCCAAACTGGGAAACTATGGTTAATGGCGTTGGAACAATGCAGGGCATGATGCCAACTTCAAACCACGGTTTCAGGCTTGCTCTGAAACCATTAAGTAAAACCTTCCTGATTTCATAGAAACACAGAATTGTAGAGTTGGAAGGGAATACGAGGGTAATCTAGTCCAAACCACCACCACCCTGCAATACAGGGATCTTTTTGCCCAATGTGGGGATCAAACACACGGCCCCAAGATTAAGAATCTCATGCTCTACCAATTGAGCTGTCCTTTGTTCACCTGCCTACGTGAAAGGAGTTGTTGTAGTGGCTACATGCACAGGGCATGAGGATGATTTGTAACACGGCTTCAAAACTCAGGATATGAACATTCAAAACATGGCAAGTGTCATTAGTCTGCGCAATGCTTGAGCTGTGACCCAGGAACTCTCAAGATGAAATCTCATTTCTGCTACACAGATTCATTAGATAGCCTATTCATTATGGGACACTGTACCACTGTTACATAAATTTATTAAATATAAAGAGCATTAAAAAAAAGGATTTGCAGCAATAACTATCAAGTTACCTTCTGCAACATGCGTTTTGAAATTGGCTGATGTGAGCTCATATAGACCCTGCTTCGATTCCGGGTCTTTGGGAGACTCTGGTTCAGAATCTTTCTCCTATCATACAAAGGAAAATTACATTAACAACGCTATTGTATCTCAAGACAGACACAGCTGGCTATATAGCTGCATGCATAATGAAACTGCAGGTATAAATTTGTGGTTATACTCACAGCAAACATGACAACACTCCTTCGCAGTTTCAGATAAAAGCATACACGTATAAGCTAACATGCTGTATACCAGGCATCCCCAAACTGCGGCCCTCCAGATGTTTTGGCCTCCAACTCCCATGATCCCTAGCTAACAGGACCAGTGGTCAGGGATGATGGGAATTGTAGTCCAAAACATCTGGAGGGCCAAAGTTTGGGGGTGCCTGCTGTATACACATTCATAACACAACTCAGGCCATCCATCCAAATGTAACTACTACTTGCATGGAATTATTTCCCCCCAAAGGTAAACACACACACATATATAATGTATGTTATGTCTGCAGATAAATAACTTTCATTTTCCTAGAGCAACAAATGAGAGGCAGCCAACTTTCAAGAAAAAACAAAGCAATGCTGGCAGCAGCAGCACCGAGGGTATGTTGTGTGTGTGTGTGTGTGTGTGTGTGTGTGTGTGTGTGTGTGTGTGTGCAGTGCTCTAAGTTCAACCAGTTTACTTCCTTAGCCCACACATAACCAGGAGAGCTTGCATTTGGTTCAGTGTAGGAATGAAGGATAAAATATAATAATACCCACATTCAGCTACCGTTTCCCTTCAATGTGAACGGCATTGGTCTTTAAAAACAAGGACATTACTGATGGCTGTTCATTCATTACTGCCCAGCTCAAATTATTAGAGGAAGAGGTAGGATAGCACAACGCCCCAGACCCTCATTTGGCCAATTTTAGCTGCATCGTGTCCCCTCTTTGTTTTCTAACACATTATCTAAGGGAGGAATGCAAAATGTATGGCGTCCTGGCCTTCTATGGGCTCCCGTTATAATTCAATAACTGATATGCTGTATTTGCACTCTTTTAAAAACAAACAAAAAACAGTTTGAAAGGCATTTTATTTTGTGTCTCCTGAAAGAAGGAAGGACTCTTTGATCACTTACAGCAGGTTCTTCTTTTAGTGTCTTCAGCATCCAGTTCTCCAGCGACTGGAAGTCTCTAGGTCCCTGGTATTTTGCAGCTTCTTGGCCTGGTCTAAGCAGTTTCAGGCTGCAAATGCAAGACAACACATGTAAATGTTTTTAAGGTCATGCGATGTCGAAACATTCTGAAAACGACTGTACTTTTCCCGTCATGTCCCAGCTCAAAGAACCTTCCTCAGGGTGGTCTCTTTAATCCTAAATTTTCACAGTTGTGTTGATTTCAGTAGCACGGCATTGGCTTTCCAAGGTCACAATTTCTCTGCAAACTTTCAAAAAGACTTAAAAAAACTGAAGACAGCTTCAAATCTGTGACAGAGGTAGTTTGAATGCCCTTTCACTGCCGTGAAAACGTAACAGTACCACCTTCTGTACCCGAAACAAACTATTTGCAATGCTGGGGGGGGGGGGAGTTGGGGAAAATGGGGTCTATAGATTAGCGTCTGTGATGTCACTAGCATATGTGCACCTCCACCCAAACAATTCATTGAGCAGTTCTGCAACTGCTTTAAAATTGCTTGTGTTGCTTTTTCTTGGTAATGTCAAGGGCGAAAAAAGGTAAAGGACCCCTGACAGTTAAGTCCAGTTGCGGACGACTCTGGGGTTGCAGCACTCATCTCACTTTATAGGCTGAGGAAGCCGGCGTTTGTCCGCAGTTTTTCCGGGTCATGTGGCCAGCATGACTAAGCCGCTTCTGGCACAACGGAACACTGATTCCACAGCAGTGCACGGAAATGCAGTTTACCTTCCTGCCCGAGTGGCACCTATTTATCTACTTGCAGTTTTTTGCGTGCTTTCGAACTGCTAGGTTGGCAGGAGCTGGGACCAAGCAACGGGAGCTCACCCCGTCGTGGGGATTCGAACCACCGACCTTCTGATCGGCAAGCCCAAGAGGCTCAGTGGTTTAGACCACAGCGCCACCCGTGTTTACAGATATAAACTCTGCTTACACACACGTGTATATATTTGAGGACAGCATGCCTGAAACATAAAGGGACAGAGCCAATCGCATGTTTAAACTTGCAAGATATGTACCGTATTACAAGCCCAACTGCAAGGCTAGGTTCTCACACTACAAGAGCCCATTGTGACTACTGTTGCATGTTACACCTGTCTTCTTATGAAACATTCTATATCAGCATATTAAGAAATCTTAAGTGAATAAAATGTTAAGAAACTTAGACCAGAGGCCTCACCACTATCTGCCCAAACATGTCGAGTGAGGAGTCCTGGTTACCTGCCATTTGCCAATAAAGCATTGGATATTCACAGTAAGTATGAAATCAAGAACTTGCCGACCTCATGCAAATTCAGCCTGCCCAGGCTGTAGTATATACGCCCCTGCAACAGGGAAGAGCTCTTCAAAGGGAGGCTATATCTGCAGAATCATCTAACAGGCTACCCTTGCCAAGAAGCTGGCGGTGGAGCTCCCAGGGTGTCGTCAATTAGGTTCTTCCTGGTTTAGCAAATGAACATGGGCCTTGGAGAAGGAAATGCTCAGTAATTACTATACCAGATGAGGTGTGGTCCTCTCACCCCAACCTACCAGAGCAATTCAACCACCTTCTGCTACCTATAACACTTTTGCATCACCTTGGCACATTTGCACAGCTGTTCCTCTTATCCATGTACAGGCAAACATATGGGTGTGCTCACTGCACTTTTCACTAAAACCCAAGAGGAGCAAGGAGGAAACAGAAAGTGCATCTAATATTGGAAGGTTTTCATTGCTAGTACTGCTCAGTGTAGATCCACTGAAGTTAATGAGCATTGCTAACATACGTTTATTAATTTCAATATGTCTACTCTAAGCAGAAGCTAGTTGAATACAGCCCATTGCTTTTATTTCCTTGTGCAATTATATATCACTTCAGAATACATAATCCAATGGTACAGTCCAATGGCACATAAGCCCACCAACCAGGCTGAAGCTAAGCAGAGGCACTGGCTGGCTTAACGTTTTTTCCTGCATCATGATTTTTGCCGTTGCCTGCTCTTGTGGTTCGCTGTCCCCTGAATGAGGCAGACGAGAGCTGAGCCAGCTGAGTTAACAAGGGCTGCAGGAATCGAGAGAAGCACTGGCTGACTTCACAGTGTTCCCCACATTGTGATTTTTCCATAGCACACACACACACACACCACATTGCCAGGGTCCAAAAATTATGAAACCGATGTCACGATATGGACATCAAACCAGTTTTAGACAATATATTGTTATTATCACCTAGCCTAAGTGCCTAAATGGAAGATTTCCCAAGAACCTCATAAATGATGCCTTGAGTTCCATAACAGAACAAAGGCAGGATATTAATTTAAGAAAATAAAGAAACAATATCAAGAGGGCTTTTTAAAAAACCCAATCACTATGTGATTGCTACATGGGCTGCTGCTAGGTAGAAGGTCTGTTCACAAAACAGGGAAAAAGAGGATTCTGGTCCTTCCCAGGTACAAAACAGAATCTAATGTATAACACACAATACTGTATATTCCATGCACTTGGCAAAAAAGACGAGCCTGCTGACATATAGCATTTCACCACAATGCTACACTATAAGCACTCAAAAGCAACTGCCCCCTCATGCTGGCATGGGCCTAAGGGAAATACGCAGAACAATTAACGGATGCAATGCTCCTTTAAACGTACGTCGGGTATCCTCTGACACTATACTCGGAACACAGTGGCGTATCCGCAGTGCAGTCCACTTTGACAACATAGACCTGTGGATCTTCCATGCTGTTGTACTTGTCTGCAAGATCGTTCCATGTTGGCTGCAAGCGCTGGCAGTGCCCACACCTGGGGTAAAAAAAGGAGATGATTAATGAATTCATTTTCCTTTGTTACAGGGATTACTGAGATCATCTGCATGTGGTTTAGAATCTCCATTTCCAACCACACTTATCGTCTTAACAGAAAGCCGGGAGCTGGGCTTTGGTCCGATTTCATGTTTCAGTTGATGATTTCCAAACCATGTTCTGGGGAAACACTGAGGTTCCTTGGAAGCTTATTGGTAGTTTCAATAATGGCCGGAAATTTTCTCTAAAAGATTTCTCATCTCCTGTTACTGATGGGGTGCCACCAAGGAAGTGTACTGGATACAATCTCAGTTCACGCGAGTTAACAGTGATGTGAAATGAGTATGTAGCCCTAGAACATCCCAGAAACCTCAGCATATTGGAGGAATTCCATGAGAGAGACACAGCAGTTTTCCTGCACACAACTTGATATGATGGAAAGGACTCCCAAAATGTGCAAAGTCTGAAACTACTGTATCTAGCAACTAATGTGCGTCAAACACTTCTTATTACTACTACTACTATTAATAATAATAATAAATTACTTTTGACAAACACTCAGCAGAGTTTTAAGCATTTGTTCTGACATTAGTTAGTTGTTCAAAGAGATAAAGAGTGTGTCTAAAGCAGCTCTTTGGATCCCAAACATAATAATGCTGCTTTGAATAAGAAGATTGCATTATAACAGCAAACAGTGTGACTGTTGCAGAAAATAGAATCGTCAAGTTGATGTGAAGTTCAATCAAGACCATCACTGGACAAGAAGCATCAGGTATACTCTGTAAGACCTCCCAATGTAGTGTGGGAAAGGCACTTTTCTTTAACCTCACATTATGTGTCACCTTGACCCTAATCCAGGATATCTATAAGGGGTTAGGAGCTCAAGCAGACCAATTCCATCTCCCTCCATTTTCTTCTATTTTTTAAACTGATACTGTCAACATTCCACATGCCCTAGAAGTCAAAATTGAGCTGCTTTAGGGCTTCCTAACGTTTCTTTTTATTTTACAAGGTAGTATCCATTTTCAAAGACTTCCCTCAAGTGTGCAGAAATCATCCCTTTTTTTATAGGTGGCCTGTTTTACTTCCACACTAATTGGTGCAAGAGCAGACCACACAAGTCTGGCATTACTGTATTGTGCATTAGAGCAGTGTTTCCCAACCTTGTGCCTCCAGATGTTTTCGGACTACAATTCCCATCATTCCTGACCACTGGTCTTGCTAGCTAGGGATGATGGGAATTGTAGTCTCAAAACATCTGGAGGCACAAGGTTGGGAAACACTGCATTAGAGCAGTGTTTCTCAACCAGTGTGCCTCCAGATGTTTTGGGACTACAACTCCCATCATTCCTGACCACTGGTCTTGCTAGCTAGGGATGATGGGAGTTGTAGTCCCAAAACATCTGGAGGCACACTGGTTGAGAAACACTGCATTAGAGAGATGTATGGTCCACGCATTCCTTTCCTAGGATCCCTTTGTCCCCTTCAGAGCAATTTCGCAAAGGCCAAAACTCACATTATGATTTACCCTCTTAGCAAGCTAGCTTGAATGAATTGATTAATTATGGTCACAGACCAGAAATAGCAAGCTGGCTTTGTCCCAGTAGCAATAATCACAAATATTCACCATGTGCCACATGAGAACCTCCGTTTTAATACTCTGTGTTCCCAGAAGCATCTTGGAAAAAGAGGGAAGACCATGAACTCAATGATTGGGGTGGGAGGGTGAGTATGTGTTTCACATAATGACTATCTGCAAATGCTACAACCGGTACGAGATCACTTGCACACATAGGGAAATTCCACCCCACCGCCACCAAGTGTCCCTCTGGCTACCACAAGGCATGTGTGGAGAAAGACCAGGTGTTGCTGAACTCAAACTCCTAGCATCCTTGACCACTGGCTATGCTAGATGGGGCTGATAGGACTTGGGAGTCCAACAACTCCCTGGTTTCCCATGTTAAAGGGGACATTTCCCTATGATGAAGGTGGGGAAACCCAGATTGCACATCTCATGGCAGAAGAAATGCTCAAGGTGCTGCCTTTGTAACAATGAGCTGTATATATGAAGACACCCACAGAAGACGCCTATTTGTATTGCAGAAAGAGGAATTGAAAACCTCTCGATCCTTTAACTCAGCATGGGCTAATGTTTCATGTTAGGAGTTTTCCCCATTTTCCTTTCTAGCTATAAATTCACATTTGAAGTGGGGACACACAGGAGACCCTGGAGACACGCTGGATACTACTGGAGCTAAAGGGGGCAACCTGACTAGGCCATTGCTAGCTACTTGAAAATTGCCCCCACGTACCCCAAGTGGTGACTCAGCTCCTGATTGCAGCGCAATTCCTACTAGGAGTCTACCCCTTTAAAAATAAAATTTTAAAGTCAGTTCAGTGCTGATTTGAACACTTCTCAATTATTAAGATGGTTGGGTGACGCCAGAAGTCTCCTGCTTTGCCTTGCCAAGAGCTCTGCACAGATCAACACTTCCTATATTAACATCTCAGAGCAAGATTATCTGTGCATATAGACTCTATCTCAGAAGGAACTCCTTCTATTTACCTTTTTCTTTGCCCTGAGGCACAGACCTAGGAAAGATGTCAATTCTTAATTAGCTGTTTGCATTTACTGCAGAAGCCTCAGCTGCCTTAAGAGAAAATAGCCTGGAAACCACTTTTGCATGGGCTTTATTGGAGGACTATGCAACACTGCTTATGGATTTTCAGTGAGTAAAAAAATGGCATTTTATTAATGACAGAGCTGGTCTGAGACCTGCCAGTAAAACAAGTTATGGCCTGAGTTCTAGTAAACCTAGGCTCAAATTAAAGGAGGGGAGGAGAGGGGAAAGAGGTTAACATGCTATGTCCTGCTGTTTAGTTTAGATTCCACTTGGAGGGGGGGGTTTGCTTTGTCTTTGGTCAGTTAGGACCTGTGAATGGGATCCAGCAATGACAGACTTGTCTGCAACAATAGAAATGGTTTTTCTATGGGTCCTTTGTATGCTATGAAAATTTGAACAAAAGAAGTATATCAAATTTTTTTAAAGGCACAAATACTTCCCTCCATTAGTTTTCCCTTTACTGTCTATTTAATGTTAGGCCAGATACATATTTTTTCAAGTTTCTTTTTTAAGACACTTGAAAAATAGCAAAGCTTTTTTTTAAAAAAAATAATGATGTGCTGGTAGGCAAACTACTAAACCTTTCTGTAGGCTAGCAATTGTGAACTAATCTGCAACCCTGAAGTTGCAGGATTTTTCTAATCACAGAAGTTGTCTCTGCAATCTTCTGCGTCCTCCACTCCAGAATGTACACTGCTCACATGCAGAGCTCATTTGTCTGCGCAGTTACCTGACTTCTGTGCTGGCCATTTCATGAACACACCTGCACTTAAAATGCACGTACAGATAAGTGATGAACTACTTCGGGTATTACTGCCAGCAATCGATCCAACATAACTTGCTCCCATGAACTTTTTCATTTAGCCCTGCCCACCTCGTCCCAACATCCTGTTCTTACCAACCAGATGCCCATGGGAAGCCCAAAAGCAAGACCTGAGCGCCGATAGCCCTCTCCTGACTTGCCCATCCACCCCAACGACCCACTTTCAGAGGTACACTGCCTCAAGACAGTGCAGGTACCATCATGGCTAGTATTTATACCCTGCCTGGTCCCATGGGTGAAGCGTGGCTTACGGTAATGCCATTAAACTCTCTCTGGGGACAGAGGGTAAAAGTCACAAGTGGGGGCAGGTTGCAGCAGCTACTTCTGCAGGGAAAGAAAACCTCCTTGCGGGTTTTCTGCCCCTGAGGTGGTAGAGCACCTGCTCTCTCCCCAACCGCACCCAGGAATAATAATAGGGCGCAGAGGCAGCACAGCTAGATTAACAGAACCATAGGACTGTAGAGTTGGAAGGGGTACCCAGGGGGTCATCTAGTCCAACCCGGTGCCATGCAGGAAGATGCAGCTGTTCCCAAAAAAGGGGCTGCTGCTGCGAGATCCCGCCAACTTCTACGCAAATACCCAAGGCTTCGTGGAGACTGTTTAAAGACCCCTTTACAGGCTAAACTTAGAATATCGTTGAAAAGTGCTTTTAATTCAGTAATAAAACTTAAAAGATGAAACCAATATATGAGATAGATGCATAACATGCAAAGCAAGTTATGTCAAGCCTTTATTTGTTGTAATTATTTGTCGTTTGGTGGGTCAATTATTAATGGAATGTAATTAATGAAATAGTGATGTTTATTTTTGTATTTTTGTAACTATTTGTTTTATTACTGTGGAATTTTCAAAAGAAAGCATTTGTAAAAATAAAAATAAAAAATAAGTTGCATTACTGAAATAAATGCACTTTTCGACGACATTCTAATTTTCCGAGTTTCACCTGTGGTCGCGTGTGCGTATTTGTGGAGGCACCGGGTGGAGGATGGAGGAGGAGGAGCCTCCTCCGCCGCCCCCCCCCAGCCTCCTGGACCCCCCCCCCCAGCCACCCTGCCACGTCAGCGGGAGGAGCAGACCTGGGCGCGCGCCCACCCCCTTCCCTTTCCCCAGGCCGCCGCCGCCGCTCACCACGGGGCGAAGAACATGACGAAGTGCGGCGCGCTCTGGGCGCCATGGCGCAGCATCTCGGCGCTGTAGAGATGCCGCGCGTGGGGGTCCGCTTCGCCGCCCGCCTCCGTCCCCTCGGCCCAAGCGGGGCCCGCGCCTAAGGAGAGGCAGCCGAGCAGCAGCAGGGCCAGGCAGGCCGTGGAGTGGTGGTGGGGGGAGGAGGTGGCCATGGCGGCGGTGCAAACGGAAAGAGAAAGAGAGCGAGGAAAGAAGGAAGGAAGGAAGAAAGAAGCCGGCCCGGGCCACGTCTCCCCTCCCGGCCAACCCCGCCTGCTCCTGCTGCTGCTGCTGCTGCTGCTGCTGCTGCGAGGGCGGCGTCTCCTCAGCCTCCGCCCCCGTTCCGCCTGCCTCGGAGGAGTCAAAGGGCGACGGGGAGGGGCCGGCAGGGAAAGGGCGGCGACGCCGAAGCGCGCTTCTTTTTCCGTCGCGGCTCGGTGCAAAGTTGCGCCTGTGAGGAAGCTACCCGTTAAGTTTCGAAAGAAGCGGTTCGGGGACTCAAGGGAGCGGAGGAGGAGGAGGAGGAAGAGACCCCCCTCTCAGGGCCGCTGCTGTTGGCCAGCCAGCGCGTGGGGCGTGGTCGCCTTAAGCACGTGCGCATCCCGCTCTGAGGTCTGTAATGAGGAGTGGCGCTCTTAAGGAACTACCATAGCGGTGCCTTTTCACAACGCAATTCGACATGCCTAGACCGCACGGAGTAGTTTGTGTGGGGGATTGTTCCCAGGCATAGGAGCCAACTTGAATAAAATATTGAAGGGGGTGTGCGCGAGATTTGCAATTGTTGCAAGGTGCGTTTCCTCCCAACGCTGAAGAACCTAAACACTCGCATCCAGTACTGGAAGCAGAGCTGAACCTGAGCCACGTGCCTGTGAATAGCGATAGTGGGATTCACACAGAGTGCTATTGCTCGCAGAATTCCCACATTCATATGGTTGCCTACTATGAGAACAGGACGTTGGAGTAGATGGCCCTTTGTCTGATCCAGCAGGGTTCTTATGTTCTTAAGAACGAATTAAATAGCTTTGCTCTTGTATTATTCTTCCATTCCTAGTTTGTTGACACAAGAGGACCTAGCCATGTCATAAAGGCTTTGCACAGCTAATCACTATGTTAACAAAGATATACCGGTAAATTTGGGGAGTACCATACGTAGAATGTAAGTTTAGGACGAATTAGAATGGGACCTAGTGGACACGGGTGTTCCGGTGTCTATCCTACCTAAAAGCTGAGCTGGGCTTTCATGACACTCATCTAGCCTGTTTTATAGCTAAGGATAAGATAGCGAGGCAAATCCTGTAACCAGAGCTGACTCTGTAAGAGAAATGCACCAGTTAGTTGAATCAAGAAAACCGCTATTTGCCACAGGCCTAACTTTGACACGGGACCCAGGTGGCACTGTGGGTTAAACCACAGTCTAGGGCTTGCTGATCAGAAGGTCAGTGGTTCGAATCCCTGCAACGGAGTGAGCTCCCGTTGCTCGGTCCCAGCTCCTGCCCACCTAGCAGTTTGAAAGCACATCAAAGTGCAAGTAGATAAATAGGGACCGCTCCAGCGGGAAGGTAAACAGTGTTTCCGTGTGCTGCTCTGGTTCGCTAGAAGCAGCTTAGTCATGCTGGCCACATGACCCGGAAGCTGTCTGTGGACAAACGCCGGCTCCCTCGGCCTCTAGAGCGAGATGAGCCCTGGACCTGTTGGTCAGGGGCCCTAACTTTGACACACGCACACACACAACAAACACTACCAATGTTAATGTAACATTTGTTAGCTGATGTATAACAAGCCACTTGAATGAACAATTTCAATTGAGAATTTGCTATTAACTTGTCCTACAATTCAGAGAGTCTTCAAAAGGACACAGATTCTCCAAGTCTCCCAAATATAGTGGAGTGTTTTATTTTGACAGCTGTCCTTTGACTGAAATGCTGGTCTCTCCAGAGAGATAATGTGATGTAATTTTCATGACAGCCCAATTGTCATTGGTTAGGAAGGATATTATAATCTCAGTGGAGAGGGAAAAAGTGATTCTGCCATCTGTAAGCGTCTATCCCAATTACTTCAATGATTTGTACCTCTCATGTAGGGCTGGGAATGGAAACTTCTACAAGCTGTTGAATAAAATGACATAATTTTGCCACCCACAAAACATTATGCAGTATGACAGTTTAAGAGATGGTAAGAGCAGACAGAAAGTACAATCTCATAACAAGTGGATACTTTTTTGCTTCCCTGCCCCACTCCAGAAGTGTTTTTACGAACAATCATAGGAATGGCTAGGTCAATCTGCTTTGTACCCCTACTCTACTTTTTGCCCTTGACTCAGTGTGTGTTTGGCTGGAGATACTGCCTCCGCTATTGCTGTCTAGCCAAACCTTGAACTTCAGGAGCTCATTCCTATAGCTTCTATAACCATGCCCCCAAAGGGAGTCCAAAGATGTTGGCAGGTGTGTTGGTTTATTATTATACACAAAGGTACCAAAGAGCAGCTTGAAACAAACTTTATTAGGATCAGTCCTGTTTCCTAAAACTAATTCCACTGAAAGCCTTGTTAGCATTTCATTCACAGAGCAAGAAGGCTCTGATCTGGCATTCCTGCAGATTATGTCCATCATTCTTGCACTGAAAAAAGACCCAAAGCTCCCTGGCCCTGCATGACCCCCCCACACACACACACACTCTGCTGCATCTCAGCCATCTAAAGAGTAACCTGACCCCCTAGTCTAGTCTAGTGCTTCCAATGCTTGAAACTCTCCCAGAATGTGCCATCTTTCCCCCTTCTTTAAAACCCCTCCTCAAAACACTCAATTCCTGTGAAGTCTACCACTCAACTGAAACAAAGCTGTGTTAAGTATTGACAATTGCATTTGCTCTATCCATCCTATTTACCCAAGCTTCTCCTTCCCCATCCTTTGAATTTAGCTGGTCAGCTCCCAGAGGCAGGGCTGTGTGTATTTCAGTTATGTTGTCCTGGCAGAGTGGCTCATATCCTACTTGGCTTTCTATAGGCACCAGGTTGGTCACACTGAGAACAGAATGCTGGACTCAACAAATGTTTGGTTTGATCCAGCAAAGCTCTTCTTATGTAAGTACTGTGTACTATTGATGGATTGCATCATCATCACCACCACCACCCTCTCAAGTCTTCAACAATCCAGTAAACCAGGTGAGCTTACAAGAACAGCTGCATGGTGACAGGCACCCCATATTCTTTCCCCACTTGGTTCCTGTCAGCCATGTACATAGATGGGCAAGGGAGCAAGGGAGTTTTGTGCATTTTAACTCTGTGCTGGAACAGCCCAGTTCCCTAAAAAAAAGAAACACTGCGTACTAATTCTACTTTGCACACAGCACCTGCAACTTCCACAAATCTATTATTAGATATTAACCGGTAGATTCCTGACCACCCTGACTGCAGTTTCAGAGAACAGTTTCAGCAGTTACTTCCCTTCACTGGCTGCTTGGGCAGAACTGGCTCAAGGTGCTGTTCTGTTGGTTTTCTATCTTGAAAGTTGAGATCATCTCTCATTGAACCAACTTTGAGGAAGTGTAAAGCAAATGAAAAGATGCTGCTAGGTTACTTTTGTAACTTTTTGAGATATGATCATCTCTGCTCTAGCCATTTTTTCTTAAGCTAGAGGTTGCTGACAGTCAACGGAACTCTTTTGTTTTCTTTTGCATTAGTGGTTTGTCCTATGAAAACTATGAAACAGATCTATTCACTCTGCTTGGAACACAGGTATTGGTGGATTATCCCAGGCTTCTCTGTAACATAGGATATGTTCGGCAAAGTTTTGAGGCCATGACTTTAGCACTTCAATCAATTGACTTCTGGGCTTATCCAGCCTCCACTTAGCTAGCGCAGACATTAGCCATCAATTGACCGACCCTCCATTAATTTGTCTTATCCCTTTTTTAAAACCATCTCAGTCAATGGTTATCATCACATTTTTGTGGCGGCGAATTCCATAAATGATGTTGTGTATGAAGAAGTCCTCTCTCTTATCTGTCCTGAAACTACTGCCTTCCAGCTCCCTTGGGTGACCACAAGTTACAGTATTACGGGAACGGGATGAAAAACCTCCATCTACTCTCCACATAATTGGATAAATCTATATCATATTCTCCATGAATTGTCCTTTTCTAGGCTAAAACCCTTTAGCCTTTTCATGTAGGGAATGTGCACCAACCCCCTTCATCACTTTGTTGTTTTCAAATGTCACTTTTCTATGACATCTTTTCTGAGATGGGCTAACCAAAAAATGCACACGGTGTTTCAAATGCATCCACAGAATAGGTTTGTATAAGGGCATTACAGCACTGGAATTTTTATTTCTGATTCTCAATAATCCCTAGCAAGGAATTTGCCATTTTTACAGATGCCACACACACTTGACGGTTCCATTAAGCTATTAACTGAGGGCCAGATTCCATTAAGTAAATGTGCTTGCAGGAGAGCCAGCTTAATGAGTTCTGCTGGGCTATTGCACAGATGGAAGAGTGGGTAGGTCATTTTCTTTCGGAAACAGCTTGGTCCCATGAATCCCGTGGATCAGTCGCTGCACGGTGCTGTGCTGGGGTGAGGATGCAGCAGCAGAGCTGGAAGCTTTACTCTCTTTATGAGAAATCTCTGGTGCACTGGCTCCCGGTGGAGTACAGGATCAGGTTTAAGGTGCTGGTTTTGACCTTTAAAGCCCTATGCGGCTTGGGACCCTTGTACCTACAGGACCGCCTCTCCTGGTATGCCCCGCGGAGGACTTTAAGGTCCACAAACAACAATATTCTGGCGATCCCGAGCCATAAGGTGGCTAGATTGGCCTCAACTAGGGCCAGGGCCTTTTCAGTATTGGCCCCAACTTGGTGGAACGCTCTCTCACAGGAGACCAGGACCCTGCGGGATTTGTCATTTTCCACAGGGCCTGCAAGACAGAGCTGTTCCACCTGGCCTTTGGGTTGGATTCAGTCTGACCCTTGTGTTTTCCTCCCTCATGGTTTGGGTTTATGGACTACTTAAAATGAGGCTGCATTTTAAATTTAATATTGTATTTTAATCTGTATTTTAATTAATTGTTTTTTTCTTTTATGTGTTATTGTAATTTAATTGGTGTTAGCCGCCCTGAGCCCAGTTTTGACTAGGGAGGGCAGGGTATAAATAAAATAATAATAATAATAATAATAATAATAATAATAATAATAATAATAATAATATTTTCCTTTAGTGGGCCTAAAGCTTGCAATAGAAGAAAACGAATTTTCTGTGTCATAGGTACGTTGCTGCTGCTACTGTTAAGAAAACAGCAACACACTTGTTGCGGTTCTCTCCCATTAAAAACATAGGGTCATACGAAGACTGCTGTTGGACCAGGCCAAATCCCTATCTAGCCCAGCATTCTGTTTCCACAGTGGCCAACAAGATGTCTATGTGGGATGTTTGCACTGGCATCCGCATTGCCTGTTGGTCCGCTGCCAAGAAAACGCAGCACTAGAAGGCCCTTAGTTACCAGCAAAATGTCCAGGAGTGGAAGCTGTACTAACCCATTAAGCTCATATAAAGGCCCCCAGACAGTTGGAAGGCCACGCTGGGAACTAGTTGAGAGCCTGGGAAATATCTGAATGAAGAACAGGGGAAGGTAGAAATACTCTGCTGCTTCCTAGTCCTAAAGTGGCTGGGCGGCCGATAGCTTTGCTCTAGATTGGAATTCTGATACTGGTTCCTGAATATATGCAGTTGACTTGCAATGTAATCGTATGCATGTCTACTCAGACGTGAGTCCTGCTGAGTTCAGGATTGAAGTCCTAAGGGCTCTTATGTCAAACACCTAAACTGAAGATAACGTTGGTAGTATACATACTACCACTTAACAAAATAGCACATTCTCTTGCACAGTTCTTGTCATTAAAATTAATGGGAGCTGTACAATAACAAGTGTCCTCTTCGCAGCAGTGGAAGACAAACTGTAAAAGCAGACATTTGATCTGATTAGCCTTTAGAGGAAGAAAGAAAATTGGTCTGTAAAATAAATAAAATAATCCAAGGACTGTATAGTGTTACTTCAGCCTTGTGAATGAAATGCATATTTGTGACATTTAGCCCTTTCATAGTTCTTAATCATTTTAAATCCAAGTACTTTGACTTAACAGGATTGCTGATTGCACAGTAAGCCACAATTTGCTATAAATAACAGGAGGTGAGTTCCAGGATCAGCTCGTTCAAAGTGATTAAGTATTTGGAGTGTAATGTCTGTGGTGGGCAAAAACGCTTGTTATAAATCTACTAAATGTACCAACAAAATAATAAATTTACTGAAGTGACAGCTTTAAACCCCAAACCTGCCTTGGTATTCAGAAAACACACAATTGGAACAATGAGATCATATGAAAGGATTCTTTAACATTAGCAGATGGTGCTTAATTTAAAATATTTGTATGCTGTTTTTTTAGGGGAAACCCTCTCAAGGCATCTTCCAGCATGTACAATCACATCCAGAGTGACAAATCATTTCAATCTGAGGGCCACATCCCCACATGGTCTTCATGGTCTTCATGTCAAGGGTGGGGGGGGGAGGCAAAAAATTGACAGGGCAACAAAAGTGTCTCTTTAACTTTTTGCACAGGCTACTATTTCCAAGACACAGAAAAGTAAGAGTTTCCCATATACGTACTTTCTTTACACTTTTCCTTCTTTCATCCAAGCAGGCAAGAGACATTGCCATGGACACTGTGGAGCTAGGCAAAAACACTTGTGTGCATAGCAGGGTTCGTGATGAGTGTAGCCTGAGGAGGAATCGTTCTGAGGGCCAGAGAAGCCTGGAGGACCACATATAATCAATAATCAATGTAAAACCACAGCAATAAAGTTAATATATAACCAGTTACACTAATATAACCAATTGTACTAATCGCAAATGACATTGAGTTTAGTAAGAACAATAAACTCAGATATATAAAATAGCATCAAATATACAACAAACCCAAATCATCTTTATTTCAGCTAAGTATGTTTTAACCATTAAGCAGATTTAAGCTCTGTCCTGCTTGGCGAGGTCAGGTTGACACAGGACATCGACATCCATCAATGGGACAGAGGTCATGACCCCAACAGCACTGCCAGATCCCAACCAGCACAAGGTAGCATGTCAGTCAGTACCCTGGAGAGCTCACTGGCTAAGACTCACACAGGAAGAGCTGTTGCTTCAGCAAGATGCTGAAACCTTCTGAGCTTCTATGAAGGCTGGTTGACCTGATCCTCCGATTGGCCCTGCTCTCTCTGTTCTTTTAAAGGGCCAGTGCCCTATTCTGTAACTGCTGATTCCTATGGCATGGCTGCATGTATTGGAGGGATGTCCTCTGAGCTGGACAAGTCTAGAGTTGTGTGTGGAGAAACTCTCTTACCAAAGATGGTAAAATTTACATTAGTCGCCTAATTTTGCCTCCGGCCCCATCCACCACACCTTGGAAAGTTGCCTAGAAGGGAATGTGGTCCCCCAGGGTAAAAGAGGTACCCTGCCCCTGTTATAAAAGGTGAAAAGTGGGAATATGCATCTTCTAATTCTGAATATGTTAACAAGGACTCTGCACCACAGTACAATTGACTATTGATGGTTGTGTTTTCTGGTGCTGAGAGCAATGCACGCTGGAAAATATATGACTGCTTTTGTGACAATTACTGAATATAGAAAAAACATTGTGGAACACATAGTGATAAACTATGTGTTTTATCTGCCATCCTATTATGCTGCTTTGTTCTTCCACTTGTGGTGCCTCTTTTAGCATTACACCATAAGTTATTGTGGAAAGAGGCTACATGTTTTCCACCTGTAATTTGAAAGTGCCTCGCACACAAAAATAAGTGACAATAATACTGTGAGACACCCCAGGGATTAAAAAAACAACAACCCCATCACAGTAGATCTGAAGACAACAACATCGTTTTCAATATTAGACACAGCCATTCAAAACTCAGAGGACTGCAGAGCAGGTCTCTGCCAAGACAGTAATAACCCATAAACAATCGGATGGTTTTTCCCAGACCACCAATCCACTAACATTATTTTTTTTTTTTTACTACTAGTCTAAATTTATTTTTTTCATTTATACCCCATCGCTCTTGCTACAATATGGCAGCTCAAAATAGCTTGTAAAAAGGAATAAAATTTCAAAAGCAAACATTTGTAAACTAAATTAAAGCAAACCTAGTTAAAAAAGACAAAATATAAACTCCCTGCTCCCCATGCCTCTGAGATGAAAATGTTTTAATCCTGTGCATATATTCTTGGGAGCCCTGCCTCACTGCAATCAAGGCGGCCGCAGTCCAAAACTTACTTAAATGTGAGTAACCCCCACTGAGGCTTACTTCTGAGTGGACATGTTTAGGATCACAATGTGTGTTTAGAAGCCTTGATTTCTGTTCTGAAAAAGGACAGCACTCCGGAAAACGCTCCCAATGCCTATTCTCTTAGTATTTTCTTTTTGATATTTGAACTTGTTATATAATCTTCTGTCTTAACCCTGTAGAAATGCAAAGGGAGACTTTTCAGAGTACCAGGCTGTTTGTAGGTGGCTCAAGGTTTCAGTTTTGGGGGCAGAGACTAATGTCAGGGAGGAACTGGGCAAATGGCTTGCGTTGCCATATACCCAGATCCAAGTTCATTTTAAAGATGAACCATAAGAAGAGAGAACACGGAGGCTTTGAGAGTGGACTGAGGAGACACACAGGTCACCTAGTCTTTCTGAACTGTAGCATGTGCGCATTTCATGCAAATCTGTGCGAAAGTGCTGTTGCACTTGGGTTCTGCTTCCTGGCTTCGCATAGGTATCAGGTTGGCCACTGTGAGAACAGGATCCTGGACTAGATGGTCCCTTGTCCAGGGAGTAGGGAGTAAGATCAGCACAGTGGAGGGATGAATCAGTGAACAGAATTTGTGTAAGGGAAGGGATTCCCATGGGAACAGAAACGAGGCGGGGGGTAGATAGGAAAACATTTGGTTGGCTTCAAAAATTTTAACTGAGAAGAGATGGGATGGAATAGGCAATGAATCAGTGGTCCTCCAGACGTTGTTGGACTCCAATTCCCATCAACCCTGGCCAGCATTGAAGTCCAAAAAACCCCTGGAGGACCACAGGTCCCTCATCTCTGATCGAATGGGCTGCATCTTGCTTATCAAGATACAGTATTTGTCTGGATTGTTACTGTACAGCCACATATTAGCAGGCTGGTCAGTCAAAGGATTTCCCCACCCTGGAGAAAGACGTTGGCAATTCAAATGCAGCCTATGGGATCATTCATAGCCTACTACTGGGACAGAGGGTTGTTAAGATCCTAGATTGAGGATAGTCCATGGTACTAATTTGCAAACATAAATAAACAACTTTAACGGTGAGACGTGGAAACTCAGGTAAGAATGGTCCCTTGTGTGAGCCTGCCTCTTCCTTGTATCCTACAAGTTATCTGTGTTCTTCCAGAACTCCAGAGCCCTCACCGCACTGAGTGATAAGTTAGAACGCAAGCCTTTTCTGCCAATTGTTTTTGGCAAATGGACCAAGGAAGACTATTGTTGTTGCTGACTGTTATCTCTGCCTCCAATCCCACTTGGCAGAAATTCAAACCTATCTTGCTGGTGTTGGAAACTAGGCTTTTGAAAATCTGGATGAGTCAACTCATTAACAAACAAGGAAATGGGAACCAGTCTTAACAAAATATGTACATAAAATAGTTTATTGGATGCTATGCTGTTTGTCCTCATAGCTGTGACACTGTTTTTTATCTTGCTTCACAGTCTTCCTAACAATGGGGAGGGGAGGTCAATGGTTATCAAATTTTAATCAGCCTCAGTGTTGATGTATTACTTACATAGCACAGAAAATATTTTAAGCATTTTCACGGATGGGGGTGGTGGAGCTCAGGAATGCCCATTTAATATTTTTACCATTGTTTAATGCCAGTCATTGCTCTACAGCAGAGATGGGGAAACTTGAGCCTTCCAGCTATTGTTGGACCTCAACTTCCATCAGCCCCAGCCAGCAGAACCAATGGTGAGGGATGATGGGAGTTGTATCCCAACAATATCTCTGCCCCATCCCTGCTCAATACCAAGGATGGCCAGTATCTTTGGTCATGGGACGTTCTCCAAATACTAGTTTATGGACAGTAACATCTAACCTCCTTGTGCATGGCCACATTCACTCTGTAAAAAATGTACAGAATCACCTACAATAATAGCTTCACATGTATAGACACTTGCATCCTGATGGCATAGAGTTATCCTGTGTGAGTGTGTGTTGTTGGGGGAACAAATGTGCTTCCTGTAAGAACCTTCAAGAAGGAGGTCAGGGGGTTTCTAAAACCTACTTCATTTCAAGGATTTTCAGTGACAAAAGAACAGTACATTAACCAACATCTGATTTCAAACATAATGACCTACATGTGCCCTTTTCAGTTACCAGAGATCAAATAACACACAATATCTCTTTCTCTTTGGCGATCACTCGTAGCCGAGTAAGATTGTCTTCCATTAACACGGTTTTAACAATGGGTCCGTAAGTGACTGTGGAGGCCAATTCTGGATCCACACGCCCTTCCGCAGTGGGGACATTGGTTTCCAGGTGGGAGTTGATCACAGTGTGGATTTGCCAAGTGTGCCTTCCTCTTAGCACATTTCTCCCTTGCGTCCTGAGAGCGAGTTTCTTCAAAGCCCATGACACCTATGGTAAAGGCTGTTCTCCAACTGGAGCACTCGCAGGCCAGAGTTTCCCAGTTGTCAGTGTTTATACTACATTTTTTTAGATTTGCCTTGAGACAGTCTTTAAACCTCTTTTGTTGACCACCAGCATTACGCTTTCCATTTTTAAGTTCGGAATAGAGTAGTTGCTTTGGAAGACGATAATCAGGCATCTGCACAACATGACCAGTCCATATTACAGATTTCTATCACGTCACCCATCTTCTAAACTTCATCGTTTAAAAATAAAAGGTTTTTTGTTAGCATCATAATATAAATTTAAGATGGGAATCTAGTAAGCCTTTTATGCATCTTAATTTTAGAGTCAATATTATACTAGAGGTGAGCAACATTTTTAAGAATGTATGGTGAGCCCTACTGATTTAGGCCAAAGGCCCACCCAATTCAGCATCCTATGGGAAACCTAATGCAGGACACACGCAATAGCAGTCTCTCATTTGCCTTCCCTAGCAGCTGGTATTCATACTGCCTCCGATATAAAGGTAATAATATAAAGACACTGTAACTAGTAGGCAGTCAATATAGTGGTATTCTCCATGGCTTTGGTCTAATCCACTTTCCAAGTCATCCAAATTAGTGGCTATCGCTACATCTTGCAGGAGCAAATTCCATAGTTTTAAGTATGCACTGTGTGAAGAATGACTTCCTTTTGTCTGTCCTGGATCTCCCAGCATTCAGCTTCATTGACATTCTGTTATTATGAAAGGGGGAACTATACTGGAACAAAAAATTTAAACATTTCCATCTACATATATTGGTGTATCTTGCTATGATAAAGGAATAACCTCTCACAGGAAAAGGGAAAGCCAAGACTGATTGAGCTGTTCTGCTAATCTCAGAATCTCCATGATATATCTGAGTAGTCCTGTCTCCAGTCAACGAACACTAGAAAAGACAAGTTGCAAAACTACCCAGCCACTCATTGTCTCCTTAGTCACCTGTAGCCAAATTGTATCATTTGAGGATCGGATGCTATGTGACATTAAAGTTACGTTGCTCAGCACTGTGTTAGTCTGAAGATGCTAGCTTGAACTTTGCACCCAAGCCCAAGGCTGTTGTCATCAAGTCTTCAAAGCACAGGATATCACCCAAAGATAAACACTGGAAGAAAACCTCCAAGACCTGTACTCTCTGTGTCAATCTTGCAAAACTGTTTGACCTTATAAACTGGAACACTCTCTTGAATTCTTCATGAACCTGGCCACTATTTTTCATATTGGTTCCAGCATTATGACTCATGCTGTTGACAAATGGCAAACAATGGAGAAATTTTATATCAAGACTGGCCCCTGCCAGAGCTGTGTGTTGGCACCTTTCCTTTTCGACGTGCTATTTGCTGGTTTAACAGATACACTGGGGGCTGTTGACCATGAGGTTTATGTTGTATGCATATTCACTTTCAGTAGAAACATCTTTAGTTTTTTTTAAATTAAATATATGCTGAAATAGAAAACTGAGGATGCCAACTATTCTGACAGAATGCTGTTGTAGAAACAGCAGCCAATACATATATAACAACCCATGCAGATCAAGAAAATATTTCATTTAAAAAACCAATTTTAAATTTTTTTACCAACTACTGAATACTGAATAGGCCAAATTGAGAAACTGCTGTGTGATTGGTTATTTCCCCATTTGCCCGAGAAGCAGTTAATTGTCAGCTTTCTTTCAAGGACAGAACATTGGAAATGTGTGCTGTTTCCATAATTCATTTACAGTCAAAACAGGTCCTAGACGAGTACAAAACAATAATACAAATGGCCAGTGCTGACCCCAAAAGTAACACTAGCACCTTAAAACTCCAAATTGGCAGTCTAGTCAAAATCCCAACTGCTTCAAGCCTATGCTTTTTGCCCAGCAAGGCAAAAGCTCTCTGAACCCTAACTAAGATAGATGGCTCTGATCTCATTTCTTTGCTCGGAGACCTGCCTAAAGATCTGTTAGCATTCAGGACCAAGTTCAGGACGCCTGGTGGGAGAGTATTTTGTAGTTAGTTAGACAATGGATATAAAAAAACAGTCCTTTTGAGTTAAGACTCTGGACACTTTTTGCATGCATGTCTTTGAGAAGTATCTTCTATACAAAGACCAATTCCTGGATCTTCCAGATCTTAAGGCCTTACCACAAACCTATTTTTCCATGCAACAAATGCACAGCTGTTGCTCATTCGTTGTACAATCTCAAGACATCTTTCTTGTATGGTAGTGCTTCCATTGTGGAGCCATCTATTTTTCTCAGCAGTCCACTATTCTTCGCTTAGACGGTGCAAACATATTACAACTGCTGTGTGGAATGTGGTTTTGCCATGATCATGATACAAATTGGGATGAGAATGGCCATGCTGCCTCACACTATTTCATGATCTTCTCTTTGCCCTTTTAAGGGAGTAGCAAGTCTTGAGCTATGAGGTCGAGCATAGGGGAGATGATGATTTTACAAAGACCCACCTTCTTGAAATGAAGGATGTTGCTGTGGGGCTTACACAACCCTGAGAATGTTTTTTGCTTTTTAAAGGACTCTGGATTTTCATGTGGACAAACAGAGATACACACATCATCCACTTATTTACCCCCCCCCCCCAAAAAAATGAAGAACCGCATGATGTGTGTCTTAGGTTTGCCATGCAGCAGAGGTGAGTGGGCTAATGTTCAAGAAAAACAAGACTAAAGCCTCCTTGGGCTCAGAGAACTAGTTTATGATTCTTTGGATCCACGCCCATTCTCTGGATTTATAGGGCTGTAAATGTCCTCCTTACTTTATTATCTTGTAGTGCTCTTTAAACACTCCTCAGAAGTGGCAGGACCGTCGTCACTCAACTAAGGAAATATTAATAGGTCGATTGTGAATTAATTCCAGTCAATGAACAGATCAATCGACAGAACCTGCAAACAAGATGCGTTCGGATAAAATAGTCTGCCTGGAGACAAAAGGATTAGTTGTTTTTATACACATGTGCACATGCCGGTCACAGCAGGCACCACCTTAGAAGAGGCATTCCCTCATGCGCGAGAGACTTGGCATTTACCCTCCTCCAAGATGATGCTTGCCACTCCATGCTTCTGCATGCTCCTGCATAAAAACAATTAACAATACTTTTTTTAAAAAAAGTTGCTTGATCCGCCAGATGCATCATATTCATCTATCAACAAGTTTTTAAACCAACCCCTGCCACTTCCTGTCTTTATAAAGAAATGCCACCAACATACCCCACACCCCCCAAGTAATAAAAGATGGTGGCAACCCTGCTGCTAAATTGTTGAGCCTCATACTCACAGCAATTTACACAGAGATACAGTCTGTTTCTTCTATGCTAACTATGGGACTCTTATTATTCATTAATTTGGAAGTGTGGAGGGGATGGCCATGGGGCGTAGTCCCATCAAATTAGTATTCTGGGGCAAAAGTCCAGGGCCCCAACTCAGGAGCAAGAGTATCTTCATATGTAGCAAGGCTGGCTTGCCGCCATGTTTTGAAGTAAGTGAAGCAATACCCATTGCCACCTAAAGAGGGCGTGCGGAGGGGGAGCGCAAAGTAAGTCTAATATCCCCTAAATTACAATACAGTATTGCTGTGGGCTCTTTTCCTTTTCTAGCTTCTCCTCTACCCTGAATTGAATCAATTCAGCTCAGATTCTGTGAGTTTTATTGAGGGTAGGGGAAAAGAATGGCAGCTTTTCAAGTATGCAGGGCGATAGCATGTCATTTCAGGGTTTTTTTGGCACTCGACGCAAGGTGCTAAAATGTCTCGAGGCTGGCACTGTTGATAGGTGTGATAGGATGACAAACTCTGGAACGATGGGGGAGAAGGAAGGCAGGGGTGGAAAAACAAAGAATACCCTTTTTATTCTAGTCTCTCCCTTGCCCAAGATATATTGTGGCTCCTTCAGTTAAGGTCAGTGGTTCATTTGGTGGCGACAATTTCGAGGAGGCTGTGCTCGAGGGGGGCTGCTGTGCCTGTCGTCCGGTGGCCGGACATGGGAGCAGACTGAGCCCAATTAGCGGACAGCAGGCCCATCCGGTTGGCTGGTTCTGCTGTCTTGTGCGTCCTACACGTTACCGCAATTGAGGCTCCAAAACAGAAAACTCCCCAGGGCACCAAAAGTGCCAGCAGCAGCCAACTTGTTTCAGTTATTTAGTTTAATTGCACCTAGGTGGGCTGGGGTGTTCTTGAGCCTTTCCTTTTTCTGCCTTTTATGGCTTGGTTTGAACGCAAGCCGCTGGCAGGGGCTACAACTGCAGCCTCTGCCCTGAGAGAATATGAAACCTCCTTTAGGACACCTTTGGTTCATGACTGTGGTTGGCTTCCTATTTCGCCAGAAGGCATGATAGTGGTATGGGCGAGAAAATGGCTGAGAGTACTACAGCCGTCTTTGTGTGCTCACTCCTGGGACATCTTACCGTAAGCGCTTATTGATCCAGGCCTTTAACCTGGCTTCATTCACTTCAGTTTCCAACTGCCCTTCAGGCTAAACAACGTAGCCTTCTGAGTCCTGACATTCCTCATTTACTCTGACTGCCTCCGCCTGTGTTTTCTTTCAGCATGTCCTAAATCAGAGGTTGAACAGCTGAGTTCTTTTAAAGGAAATGAAAAAGATCTGCTCACTTCTTTTGCATGATAATGGAAGACTCTAAAGGGGAAGGCTGGAAATGGAGTATTCTTTGACTTGCCTCCCTGCCTTCCTGCCATTTACTGCTGAATTGGAGCAAATGTCAACTGAGTTTTCTCTGGATTGACATTTGCTCCGATTTAGCACTAAAGAGTGGGTTTTCCAGGGCAAAGCAGCAGGGCAAACGCAAAAGTGCTTGGGCCCATGCCTTGAAAGCATGGGGACAAACAGAAAACCACTTGGACCCATGCTTTCTAGGCACAGGAAAAGTGGAAGTTAATTGGGTTTAAACACAGTTAATTGAGGAATATTCCTCGCCTCTCAAATGTTTATAGCAGTGGTTCTCAACCTGTGTCCTAGGGCTCTTGGAAGCTTGTCAAGGGTCCTTCATTGAGGAGACCAGTAATGATGGAAAGGCTTCTGTGAAACAGCCCACCATTAGCAATCACCCCCCCCCCCCCAAACATGCAGCCACAGAACAATATTGGGTGCAGAGCGAAGTGGAGCAATGGTGAGGCAGAGTATGAACTGATTGTGCACCCCCAAATATGCCTCTGAATCCTTTGCAACATGCAAAGTGCCTATGGCAAGGTGAGGCATGTTATATATACAGTATATAGATAGTTAGACAGACAGACAGACAGACAGACAGACAGACAGACAGACAGACAGACAGAAAGACAGATAGATGATAGATATTATGACCAATGTGCAGTTTTTCCTTGGCAAAGAAATCAATGTGGAAAGGGTTCATTGAAACTAGAAAGTTTGCAATTGCTGGCCTGCAGTAAGGCTGGTAGTGTCTCCAATGTTTACTAATGGATTTTGCATGAGGTTGGACTTGTGGGAGTGCTTAAATATTTGGATAAACAACAACAAAAATATTGCGTTAGTTTGCAAAAGGGTTTATGAGGATTAGAGGGCACTGCAAAAATTTGGAAAAGAAGCACTATCATGGTTGAAGTGCAGAATAGTGGAAAGCAATTATTTTATTACCAAGATTATTATCTAGTGTGCAGATAATGTAACTGTAAATGGTTTTTTTAAAAAGCCATTGTAGATAATTCAATGAAAACCTCTCCACCCAAGCTAACCAGGAAGTTGGTATTAATAAAAGGGTGGGGAACAGCACCGTTCAATAAAAAGACTGCTCTATTAATAGATAAAAATACTCTGAATATTTTAAATTATTGCTACTTGTGGTGGCGCCCATGCCAAAGACTGGCCACCCATGTCCCATACTGAAGTGCTTTCCATGTAGGAAAAGCAAAAGGTCTGAAGCAACACCAATGAGTCAAACATGACCTTAAAAAACCATCTGCAGCAAACAAGGTGTTCACTCTTTTAGACTTCATTTGCCTAACTCTCTACCAGAAACCTGCCAGCCAAAAGGACCAAATTGGTGCCAACAATGTGAGGAGAAACAAGTAACCAAAGGGTTAACTGTGTTCTGTATAGCACCTGACCACTGAGGAATATCATGTTACAGAATGTACCAGAAGTGTTTCTGTATGTATCAGTTGGTTTCGTTTCTGCCTGGGAGACGGTCGCAAGATGTCTGCGCTCTCACCAGGTTGTTTGTTATTTTCTCTCTAGAATAAACTTAAGTAGTTATTAAGAACACTTTGGACTCTGTGTGTTCTTAAGAGGCTTTTTATCCAACGGCTATACAAGCTTTCGCTGTGTGAGAAGAAGAAGAACTCTGCTGTGTGTGTTTTACTGCCAGCCCGGTTCTACGGAAGCAGAGAAGCGCAGAGGAAGCGCGCCGGGCGATAATCAGTGGCTCCTAATTGAGTCATAAACAACTCAACGGAGCCCTATACCCGTCACAGGTTATGGGTGACAGGTTATGGGAGATAACAGGTCATGGACCCACCTGTCACAAGTTCTGGGTGACAGGTTATGGGTCATAGAACCTAATCAATCACCAAAGCAATAAAAGGTGATTGCAGCTGTAAAAGCCGTGGAGACAGCCGGTGTAAAGAGCTAGCTGGGAGAAACCTGTTGTTTTGCAGTCGGCAATTAACAGATGCACTCGCTAGCAGAAAGACCCTGTACCAGAAGGCTGGGATCCGCAGTCTACCCGGAGGAGCAACGTCAGCTATTCTGAGTGAGTACACAGACACGGAGCCCGGGGGTGGACAAGATGGCGGAGCAGCTACAGGAGTCATTTGTCGTGCCGTTCCAGAGGTTGAATGGCGACAACTATGCAGAGTGGAGAGAAAGGGCCAGAATGTGGTTGCTGGGAAAGGATTTGTGGACTTGTGTGTTAAATCCTCCAACCCCTGTCGCTGATAATTCAGCAGCTGAAGCACAGAGGTTTGCAGCAGAAACCAGGAAAGACAATAAGGCTCTATGTGCCATTGCCAGGAGCTGTGATGAGGAACAGAGACGCCAGAAAGAATCGGCTGAGAAGGGGGGCCATGGGCGCAGAGAAGCCAGTGGGGGTGCAGTAAAAAGCACTGAGGAATCCACTGTGAGTGCGTCCGCAACAAGGCTTTGTTTTCGGTGCCAGGAGCCGGGGCACGTAGCGAGATTCTGCCCAGCTCCGGAAGCAGCCAAGGTCACTCAGCCAGGTGCCAGGCAACCCAGCGGATGTGGTCGTGGGACCAGCCAGCAGCGCCGAGGCAGAGGACGTGGGAAAACTCCAGATAAGCCTGTCAGCCGTCTTTCTGCTGCCTTAGCAACGGTTCGAAACAGAGGACAGGACAGTTTCGCTTTTATTATCGACTCAGGCAGCAACCATCATCTTGTACCGCCTTCAGGACAGATCCTGAACTGCAGGCCACTTGAAGATGAAAAAAGCCTGCATCTTGCTGATGGTTCTTCTGGAACAATTAAAAGCAAGGGTGTTTTTTATATGCAATGCTTAGACACTAACCTTGATGTTTATGTTGTACCAGGCATGGAGAATGGTCTTTTAAGTGTGTCTTGCTTATTGCGTGAGGGCTTTGAAATAAGTTTTGCCAATGGTGTTTGCAAAATTGCCAGAGATGGGGCTGAGCTGGTAAGTGTTACTGTTGGGTCTGATGGTCTGTTTGTCCTAGATGGGAGGGGGCAAGCAGGTGGAAGTAACACTGGTGATGCTCAGGCTAAAAGTGCCAATACCCCAAAGGGCACAGAGGGCGCTATCCATAAGGATTGTATTCATGCTTGGCACAGAAGATATTGTCACATGTCTTTTCCTTATGTGCAAAAAGCCCCTGATTTAGTCAAAGGTTGCAGGTTCAAGCCATGTCAAAAACACCTGCAATGCCGCGCATGTGCGAAAGCGAAGACGAAGAGATGCTCTTATCCTAGGTCTGAGAGGAAGAGCACAAAGCCATTTCAGTTAGTGCACTTGGATATTTCTGGGCCTATGTCAACGTTAAGTTTAGGTGGTTCAAAATATGTTTTGTGTCTTCTGGATGATTTCAGTCATTTTTCCTGGGTCATAACACTGAAAGAGAAGGGGGAGGCTGCCAGAGTGATACAGGAGTGGGTAGCCGAAGTAGAACTACAGTTCTCCGTCACTGTCCAGTGTTTCCAGAGTGACAGGGCGGGAGAGTTTTTGAGTGCAGAACTACAAGGGTTTTTCCGCAGCAAGGGAATTAGACACAGAAAAACCGCTCCTTTTAGTCCACAGGAGAATGGTTTAGCTGAAAGGAAATTTAGAACGCTGTCTGAACTGGTAGAGGCAACGTTGTTTGATGCAGGACTACCCCAGAAGTTTTGGGGGGAATGCTATAAATTTGTGAATTATTGTTCAAACCGCGCTTTTAATTCAGTTGTGGACAACACACCCTACTACATGTTGTATGGCAAAGTTCCGAAGGTGCACTATTTCAGAACTTTTGGGTGTGAGGCTTGGGTTTTAATTCCAAAGCAGAAGCGCAGAAAGGGAGGATCAAGATCCAGAAAAATGATCTTCTGTGGTTACGAACCAAACTCAAAGGCTTGGAGGTTTGTACCAGCAGAGGGGGACCAAACCCGCGTTCACATTAGCAGGAGTGCTACGTTCTGTGAACAAGAGGGCTGGAGACGCATTCATGCTAACCCCGAAGTTCTTCTTGACTGGTCTTCAGGTTTTGACCAGGAAGAGGAAACTCAGGTAGCTGATGCTGGAGTTCCAGGTGCTGCAGGACCAGATCCAGGTCAGGCAGCTGGTCCAAGTGGTGTAGCTCCTAGGGAAGTGAAGCAAGTAGTCAGAAGCGCACCGACTTCACCCCAGGTCAAGCCTGGGAGGTACAGCAAACGTGGTAGGTCACCCACTTCACCCAAAGCAAGCCCAGAGGGGGCTGCAAAGCGTAGTAAGTCTCTTGACAGTGCTGCTAGTCCGAGAGAGCCACAGTCAGAGACAAGCAGTTCGGATTTAGAGGGGGAAGATGTGGGACCAAGGCGTTCAAAACGCACCACGAAAGGTAAACCACCTGAAAGGTTTTCAGCTGTCAGTGTATGGGCGAACCTAGCAGTGTGTGAGCCTGAAAGCTTTGAAGAGGTGCAACAGTTATCAGTGGAGGAAGCTAGTAAGTGGAAAGTTGCAATGGAGAAAGAGTTGAACTCCATGCAATCTCTTGGTGTGTATAGCCTAACACAGTTGCCAGAAGGCAAGAAAGCAGTCAGTTGTAGGTGGGTCTACAGGCTGAAACCCACAGTGACTGGAGAGCCTCAGTACAAGGCTAGATTAGTGGCTAGAGGTTTTACTCAGAAGAAAGGAATCCACTACACAGATGTCTTTAGTCCGACTTCGAGAGCGGAATCTTTTAGGATGCTTTTAGCGACTGCAGCGCAGAGAGGCCTAGTGGTCAACCACTTTGATGTGGACACCGCTTATTTGAACTCTGACCTCCAGGAGGAGTTGTACATGTTGCCTCCTCCAGGGTTTGAGAGTGACGTGCCAGGTCAGGTGTGGAAGCTGCACAAGTCGATCTATGGTCTGAAGCAATCCGCTAAAAATTGGAATTCATGTCTTGATTCTGTTTTGAAGAGCCTAGGTTTCAGGAAGAGTCTAGCTGACAGTTGTCTGTATCTCAGAGGTGAAGGAGAACAGCAAGAACTGTTGCTTGTCTATGTTGATGACTTGATCTGCTTAGCAAAGAGCCAGATGCAAGTGCAGAAGTTTGCAAAAGAGCTAGGCAAGAGGTTCAAACTCAAGAATCTAGGTGCAGTGAATGTTTATCTAGGTGTGCAGATAGACAGAACTGAGGATGGAAGTTTTTTGCTCAGTCAGAAAGGCAAGATTGAACATTTGCTTGAGAAGTTCAGAATGTCTGATTGTAAAGGGGTCAGAACACCCATGGAGACAAACTTTGTGAAAGATTCACAAGTGAAGGACAAAGTAGCGTTTGAGAGTCCTGAAGTGTTTCAGTCAGCGCTAGGGAGTCTGTTGTATTTGTCACAATGGAGCAGACCAGATATTGCTTTTGCAGTCAATTTGCTCAGTAGAGAAGCATCGAAACCTAGCGTGCATGCTTGGAATGGCATTAAGAGAGTGCTTAGGTATTTGCAGGAGACCAAAGAGTATTGTTTGGAGATGTCAGCGCAAGGTGAGCCACAACTCACTTGTTTTGCAGATGCTGATTGGGCCAATCAGGAGGACAGGAAGTCAGTGACTGGTTTGGTAGTCAAGTTTGGAAATGCCCTGATTGGTTGGCGGTCGCGCAGGCAAAGCCTAATAGCAATGTCTTCCACGGAAGCCGAATTCTGTGCGTTGTCTGCGACATGCACTGAATTGGAGTACTACAGATGTTTGGTCCAGGAAATCTGGGGTGATTGTAGTCAGCCCATCACTGTTTGGGGCGACAATCAACCATCTTTGAGACTGGCGGAGTCTGGACAGTTCAAGGCCAGAACCAAACACTTAGACATCCGCTTCCGAAACGTATGTCAGAGCATACAGGTAGGCTTGGTGAAGTTGAGGTATTGTCCAAGTCAAGAGAACCTAGCAGATGGGTTCACAAAACCCTTGAGTTTCCAACGGCATGGGGAATTCTGTGAAGGGTTGGTTTTGGGGTAAGTTTGGATACCCGCTATCCCCAGTGTTCAGGTGAGAGGGGGTGTGAGGAGAAACAAGTAACCAAAGGGTTAACTGTGTTCTGTATAGCACCTGACCACTGAGGAATATCATGTTACAGAATGTACCAGAAGTGTTTCTGTATGTATCAGTTGGTTTCGTTTCTGCCTGGGAGACGGTCGCAAGATGTCTGCGCTCTCACCAGGTTGTTTGTTATTTTCTCTCTAGAATAAACTTAAGTAGTTATTAAGAACACTTTGGACTCTGTGTGTTCTTAAGAGGCTTTTTATCCAACGGCTATACAAGCTTTCGCTGTGTGAGAAGAAGAAGAACTCTGCTGTGTGTGTTTTACTGCCAGCCCGGTTCTACGGAAGCAGAGAAGCGCAGAGGAAGCGCGCCGGGCGATAATCAGTGGCTCCTAATTGAGTCATAAACAACTCAACGGAGCCCTATACCCGTCACAAACAACAGTGGCAAGTTCTAGAGGTGCACATGGCCTGCAAACAAAGTGTTAAGCAAAACTCAGCAATGCAACCCACAAAAGCCAAATACTGTAACCAGTAAATTAATCTGACCTTCTCCTTTTCTTGGATGTCAGTCTAGCAAGGGTATGTTCCACAGATACAAAAAGGAAGTTGTTAATAAGGGAACAGAGAAGCTGAGCTCACTATGGAGCAGACGCCTTTGCAAATCACCCTTGCATTCCCTTTGAATGTCCATTGTATAACAACGTCACTCAAAATACTATTGCAGTTTCAATTAATAGCTAATGATTTCTAAAGACTGAGAATACATGCCATGTGTGAGACTGTAAAAACAGTATTTATACCATGCTGTCCTATTTCACTTTGTAACAAGGCTGAGGAACTTGTAATCCCAACAATTTCGGGCCTGCCACAGCTCCCATCACCCCTGACCACCCCAACCACAGATGGAGGGCCATGTTTATAATATCACAAAGGGAATGCTGTTGAACTGCTAGAAAGGAAACAAAAAGAAAACCACCTGTCTTCTTAAAGTTGTTTCTCCCTGTCAGTTTACAGTTTATTTGGTAATTTTACTTTATGGAGATACAAATGAAAGATGGGCGTTCTATTGCTACTGAACTATTTTATCATGTGGTTCCTGTTTCTCTTGCTGGTGGTTGAGATGCTGCTGCTCAAAGGCCACCAAGAAAGAAGCTATATGCCTGTCACTGTAGGAAAGAAACATATACAAATGGTTCATTGTTCCTGTACTGAAGAAAAATAACATGTCATTTGCAGTCTCTCTGCCCACACCTCACTTGATATCTCCTCCCTCACCAGTGCCAAATACACAGTAATCTATTGCCCTGAGATGTCAAATTCCAAGCGAAGGAAACTGAAATGTCATACCTTCATTCATAGCACCATCTCATGGAACTATTTTTTCCGGATTCTTGGGAAGTTGAAGTATTTCAGAAGAATATCAGGAACTGTTGTTTTAGCTTGTTTGGTAAGTAGATAATTGCCTTCCAACTCTACATGTTTTTCAGGAAATGATGTGAGTGTTGTATTGTTCCTAGATGGGGGCAGCAATGTTTTTTAACAAGGCGCACATACATATATGTATTCTTTTTTTAAAAAAGAAACAAACACAACAAGACCATGTAGTCTTAAGTCTCTGAAGCTGAATCAGACTTTCTGTAGATAAGACTTTGTCCCAGACAAATTGTTCATGCGACTGAAAGTGTTTCAGAAGGCATGCAAGCAACAGGAAAAGAAAAAGAAAAGAAAAAGCACCCCCAAAACAAAACCTATTATAATTAGACTAAAAAAAGGTCGTTTATACAATGGGATATCAGCTACAACCAGAACGTGCCTCTGGGAAAAATCAGAACTTTTCTATGTGATCCTAACAAACAAGACATTATGAGTAATAAGAATGACAATTGTGCAGTTTCTTTCAAAATTGTTTTCATCTTAAAATGAGTAGTTCAAAGGAGTCATTTCAGTAGGAACATTGGGACAATTATAGTTCAACAACCCAATTCTAGCTGGGTAACTTTGTATGGCATGCCAGCTGGTCATCTAAATCAGAAAACTGATTTTGCTCATTTTTGTGATGTTATTCTTGTGGTACAGGGGCCACTGAATTCTTCCTGTGCCAGATAATGTGAGGAGCCCCAAGTCACATGGAAAGAGCCCACACTGCAGCTCTTTGCCATGCCAGCATTGCCTTATTTTTTGCAACATTATGATACTGCAGTGCTAACACCCAGCTCCATTTCTCCATCCCACACATAAAGCATAAAGTCATGCACTCAGTGAAGCTTATTGATCCACTATATGTAGGACTGTATCCAATGAAGTCTTCCCATCAATCCAAGAACTTCTGCTATTGCAACAGAACTTCCCCTTCCTCTCCTCTACCTGTTGCCCCCCCCCCCCATCTGGTCTGGAGGGTTGGGGGAACTCTTTGAACATACTTGAGGGGTATACGGGGTGGGGGTAGAGGTAGGGGAATGTCTGCTGCACAAGTGGAAATCCTTCTGCTAATGGGATAACTTGATTGAATACAACCCAGTTTGTTTGTTTTTCAGATTAGGAACTGGGTGATCTGGCCCTGTGACAGGAGTCATTGCAAGAACAGTGCATGAATATGTGGTGCCTGTCAAAGAGGAGTAGTAACCAAACTCCTGAATTATTTTCTCAATGTTGCAGAAGCAGGTCTAAGCGATCAGTAAAGAAAGCAGCATTCTTTAGTGCTGAATTGGTAGAATCTTAAACGTGGGTTAAAGTGAAGTAAACTGTGTGATGTGTCTAATCCTAGTCTCCTGTGGCCATGTGAACAAATAATGACCACTTGACATCCTGCTCCTGTACATTTTTATCCAGAAGGAAGTCCCATTGGTTTTACTAAGACCCACTACCAAATAAGTTGGCAGAGAATTGCAGCCTTCCTGCCCCCAAAAAACAAATGTGCTTTTTTTTTTGCAGAGCCCTTCAAGGATGCTCACAGATCCCTGATTGAAAAACAGACATTGAAAGGATGGGGAATACATATTTTAGCGAGCCTTCCATTGCAAACAATGTAGGAATGAACACGGATATTGTAGGAAAAGGACAAGGAAAACAATTATTTGAGAGTGAGGAGGAGGAGCCAGTTGGCAAAGTCCATAGACTTCACCACTTCAGACTGTAGGTGGGCGATTGCTTTATGTAGAGAAACAGTCAGAAGTACAAACAAGCAAATCACCTCTCAGTGACATTCTTCACCGGCCAGAGGCCACTAATCCATACCATCAAAGACCCTTGAGGTCTGGTTCTTTATGCTGCTTTTAGGAAGCAGAATCCCTTCTTTCTTCACATGTTGCTTCTCTAGGGTCTCTCATCCAAGGTCTAGAAAGCAGGCTGCACAATATCCCCAAATAACTGAAGACTAAAGTTAGCAATAACAGGCAAACGTAACCTTATCCTAGATTACTTCAAGACAAAAAAAAGCACCAAAAATGGTATAAAGATGTCCTTAAAAGGAAGCTGAAATGGGACTTTCTTCTAAGCAGTGCTTTTTTCCTGGGAGTACTCAAGGGTATTCAGTACCTACACCTTTTTCTTTTTCTAGAAGAGAAGCACTGCTTCTAAGTAATGTTTGAAGGCTGGGATGTTAGAACTGGTGTGAATGCAGTTAAGTACATCTCAGATGCGCATAGTACCTTCAATGCTCATACTGACATCTGCTGGTGAGCAACAAATCATATAACAATGATATCAAGTGACTGACTTATGTCAGCAGGCTGACCAATTTTCACAAGCAGACTGATCACAGTCTGTTTTCTTCATAATTTTTCTTTTTTTTGCATAAAAGTGTTGAGCAAACAGTAGCAAAACAAGAAACAGCTTCCTTTACATTGCCAGTAAAAGTCACAATGAAATACTAGACTTTATTGACAGAATACAAGGACATGGTTCATCTAGGGTCGTGTGCCCAGTAGAAGCATCGTTCCCTCCCACAGCAAATGCAGTTGGTGAGTTCAGAGGGGACCGATGGCGAAACAGGACCACTGAAAAACAAGCATGGTCCTGGGAAATCCCAATATCTTATGAATAATAAAAACAGTAAAAAAAAACAAACCCAAAACTTTGAGAGTTTTGACCACTGAATGCTGAGTTTCAAGGAGTGGAAAACTTAAAACTAGGGGAGAAGAAATGAAATGGAATATTGTGGCATGGCTGGCTGGACAAAATAGAGCAGCACTCTATTTTGCTACAGGTCCCACTTGTCAGCTATAACACTGTATTATAACTGTGTGCCAATCCATATCCCAAATTGTTGTATTCTGTATTTGTCAAGCACAAAGTATCTGTATTGACAGCAAATAGGGCACAAATGAAGAATGCTGTGTATAGAAACATATAATGCTTATTCCCCTTGATTCAAATTTTCTGACAGAAGAGCTCATTCACATATCTCCTCCTCCTTCATTTCTTCTTTTGCAGTATATGTTAACAGTCTACTTATCTAAACAGTGTAACATGCATAGCTGCCAAGTTTTCCCTTTTCTCGCGAGGAAGCCTATTCAGCATAAGGGAATTTCCCTTTAAAAAAAAAGGGAGAACTTGGCAGCTATGGTAACATGTGAGCAGACAATTCACAGCCTTCAGGGGCAGCAACTTCCATACAAGCTGCGATACAGTTTTTCATCCAATCTTCTTTAGGAATTTAGTTAAGCCTGAATTTTTCAATAACTTTAGAACCAGTATAAAAGGTTGTTATGAATGTTTATCAGCTTTTGTGAGCTTTCACGCAACTCACATACTCTTTTAAATTTGTAGTACACCACTACTACAATAAAGGCAAGATATCATTTATATAAAATGCTTAACACCTATTTATCAAAGATGTGTACAGCTGAGTTTAAAAAATGTCAGTATATGTATTCCATTTGGGTTTTTTAAAAGCCTAAAAAATTGTAACTATTATGTAAAACTGATTGACAGTAGTTTATTAAAAACAAATCAAAAAAGGTGTTTGCCTTTCCAATAATCTTGAAAGATAGGTAGACCCGTCACCACTATAAATTTTGGATAAGAAATTGAAGCTGAGATGTGTCCAAAGCCTAATAGCAAATCTATGGTGGAGCAAGGATTGTTGTTTAGTTGTGTCCAACTCTTCGTGACCCCATGGACCAGAGCATGCCAGGCACTCCTGTCTTCCACTGCCTCCCGCAGTTTGGTCAGACTCATGTTGGTAGCTTCGAGAACACTGTCCAACCATCTCGTCCTCTGTCGTCCTCCTCAGAATGGATTTCCTTCAGAATGGATAGGTTTGATCTTCTTGCAGTCCACGGTACTCTCAAGACTCTCCTCCAGCACCATAATTCAAAAGCATCAATTCAAAAGCAAGGATAAAGCCCAGCAATGTTTAAAGTCTCTTTCCCCCGAAAACAAAATATAAGATCAAAATACCTATCACCAAAATAGGCATTACAGATCTGTACTAGTTGTAATTAAAGCAGAAGCAGCCAACATGAGTCCTATGAATGAATCTGTTTTGCAAGTGTTAATATTGCCTACTTGTGTCTAAATGATTTTAGGAATCAAACTATGTATCAGGATGGATAAAAATCAATGATTTTTTAAAATAAAAAAATCAGATTTTTTAAATTTGAATCGGATTTTTATTTAGATTGGATTTTTTTAAAAAATAAAATGCTTTTGGAGGAAAAATCTTTTTTCTATTTAAGTTACATCATAGTCCAAAGGCTATTAATCAGGAAATAAGGATTTGTTTTAAGTATTTCATGTGTGCTAAAACTCCGTCTAAGGTTGTTGTTGTTTTTAATTGTTTAACCACATCAGTTAACAAACATGGATACATATGCTACAATGTTATTGTTTTAGTTAAATAAATTGTTTAAATTGTTATTAAGGAAATGATTATTTTTCTCCTTCCAATAAAGTACAGCAGAAAAGTTGTCCAAATATAAACAGTTAACTTATTAAACCTCACAATAATTTCATAATGATCTGTCAATGTATTTCTAATGGTATAACCAAATCAGTAATTTTTGACATAACTGTAAAAACTACTCTGAAAATTTATTATTTAAAAAATGAAAGCTTCATATGGTTGTAAATACTAAGATTATACCAGCATGAATGAGACTTTCTGTAAAAAAATAAAAAAGATTTAAATCTTACTGACTAGTGATTTAAATCAAGTCTTACTGACTAGTGATTTAAATCGATTTGATTTAAATCAGATCCACCCTGCTATGTATATTTTAGGGTGCAGTATCAAACACTCTTGGAAGTTATATCAGGTACTGAGTTTAAAGAACCTGTGTTAACACTAAGAAATGAGGACAGAGAACCTTGTCTGTTAGGTTCCTTTGAAAATTTTACCAACCATGGGCGGTCAATTTTGACCCATTTTAAATGTTGGCGTCTTCATCCTAACATTTTAACATGACTGCTGCTACCAAAGATGTTGCTGGCATAAGAACTCTTTACCAGTTTGCCCATACATACTGTAATGTGCTGTGAGATCTAATGGCAGTTAAAATATCTGCCAATGGTTGGCTGAGCTGCCGTGCTGTCACTGAATGTCCACAAGCATTTTAAGTACTGAGGGAAGGAAAAGGCAGACAACAGAATTTTCAAAAACTGTCTGGCTTTTGTGAGGGAAGTGAAAGACTGTTTTGGCTATTCTTGAACAAAATGCCTTTAGAGACAGGATGAATTTTTTCTTGTACAGGCAGACTAAGGGGAATGATGAGAAGAGGTTCTAGGAAGTTTAAAAGACATGAAGCAGAGAGCACAAAGCCCAAGACAGCATATGCTAAAAAAACGGAATTCATTTTGGCAACTGAATAAAAATCGAAATACAAGATAAATGCTAAATGAATTACAAATTGGCAAATATTAATTTGTTACTCAATTATTTTTGTTTTTCTCTAAACTTGGAATGCATGCTAGTGGAGGTTACCTAAGGAGGGAAGGGTGAAAAAAGCAAATGACCAGTTCTTAGTTAAATCTGTTTTTAGTCAAAGTCAATTGTTGCTCACATAAAGCAAACTAAAATCTCATCACAAGCCCCAAACTGTACAACTTATTTCCTGTAATACATGGGGTGTTCCTAGGCTTGTTCATTGGTTCCTGGAGCCTTAATATTCACTGGGAGTGGAGGAATTAGTCTGCTGTATGTGAGCAGCTATCTGGACTAAAAATAAATGCCACTTTAGACAGACATAGACATAGCCTAACAATGGGGGCCCTTTTTCCTATTTGTCTGAAATTTGGCAGGTCTGATCCCTTGGAGGGGTAGCAGAATGTCTGAAAATTCAATGCCAATTGGACAAAGAACACAGCACTTACAGGCAGAAGAAAAGCAGCTTGGACTCCCATTGAGAGAAACAGGAGGAGGGAAGGAAACAAATGAAACAGCAAATTAATAATAAACACGATTGTAACAAATGACTAATGAAATGAATGAGGTTCCTAAAGAACAACCATGGATGGAGCAACTTTTTTTTCTTTCTTGCAAGAAGCAGGAATATGATGTAGGTAGAAGAAAATGCATATATCCTTGACTTAGGCTGGGAAAATGCATGTATCAGGTATGGAGACCCTCCAATCCGTGGAATAAATTAGGCTTGGAAGGGGTCCTAATTGGCACACCTTGGACACATCATATATACCTGCTTTTATATATGATGTCAGGTAAATTTGCAGCTGCCAAGGAACAATAGGGAGCATTAAAGTGCCCTCCCAATTGTTCCTTGCCAAGCAAGGCTTTCAAATGGCACTTTTAAAATGTGACCTTCATCCACTCAGGAACTCTAAAGTACAACTGATCCTTGCCAGAAAGTGGGTTCAGCTGAGTTCCTTTGCAGGTGTGATTTGAATCCAACCTGGGCATGCAAAGGGGGGGGGGGTGTCATCTGATGTCATGGTAATGTCAGGATATTGATGGGTGGGCAACCACACCTACCTGTCGAAGTGCCTAGGGCAGGAGTGGGGGGGGGAGAGAGCTCAAGATCTGAACCCACTGTCCCCCAACCCCTGTTGTATATTATTAACACAAAATATGAAAGTACTATATAGGTAAGGAAGCTGGATGGTTAATAATTAGATAGGCTGAAGGAGGCAGGATGGAGATGGCAAAGGGGTGAAATAAACAGTGAAAAGCAATGAGCAGTGGAAGGCGTCAAGAAGAAAGTAGGACAAGGGAAACACTCAACTTAGGCACAAGAGGGGCTGCAAGCTTTTAGCAGACAAGGAGTGGATGGAAAAGGAGGCTCTGGATGTTAGAGAATTGTAAAGCTAAGATATAAGGCAGCCATTTCCAGACAGTGAGAAACTAGCAGCTACATCTTCTGGGAAGTACAGCTGCTTTTGCTGAACCCAGATGTGCATAGCGCTAGGCTAGGCATTTCCTTCGATCCCTGCTTCAGAGCTTTAAAACCCATGGAAGGGTCACACAGCTGGTGTCATACCTTAAGTTAACTTCAACAGGAGAAATTCTTTAAAAAAAAACCAATATCCAAGTTACAAGAAGTTGGTATTTGCTCTTAAGACCAACACAGAGTTAAAAACCAAGAGCGACCTTCTGAACTGTCTCAAATTCAATTCTACAATAAGCCATGCAGATTCTTAATTTACTTCCCAACATCAGTGAGTTCACAGACATTTGAAAAACTGCTTTGCATCAATTTCGTTAGAGGTTCTCCCCGCCCCCCTCGCAGCGTGTGAAATGCTTTAAAGTCATCCATTTCCCCTCCTGCCCCCCCCCCGCCATCCACAAGAGAATTCACAACATTCCAGCATGCCTCCGTGCTGGCAAGTGCTCTTTTCAGCCCAGGTACCTGATGATGATTGATGAAGCTGTCAGCCCTACGGTAGTGGATAGAGCAGCTTGGCAGAGGTTCAGTGTTATTGAAAGAAATCACAAATACTTATTCCATCTCCTCTGCTCACTTTAATCACATTATCAACAGGCTGCCAGGATGGAGCCTTGACACTAAGCCATACATTCACACAGGCAACCATTGTTGGCCATCTGCAGTTGCAACACAGATAATGAGTAATTTTGTTTTACATGTTCCTATTTTATGCACTGCCTAGCTGTTAAAATAACACTTGATCTTCCTGTTCCTCACTTAGCCTGCCTTGGCTTTCATCCTGTTATTAATGAATTCTTTGAAAGTTAGGTTACAAAGGACTAATCAAGGAGCTTTCCCTCCGTTATTCTAATATTTAATGCAGATTAATCACAGTGAAGACAGGAGCACATCATGCTCCATAATACCATCTCCTTGTAGGAACACAAATTGATATGTGAAGTTGTTCATCTCGAGCAAAAGTTGCTCACACGCAGTGCTCAAAAAAAGTAGTAGTTGTCCCCTGTAATGCTATAAAACAGGAGGAATAATACTTTTGAAAATCTCAGGTTGTCACCCATTCTTGCTATTCTATTTAAAAAAACAACAACAACATCAGTTCTTTGGAGAGATCTTTCAGATTTCTTTGTGGTGAGATTTCTAGCAAAAAGTCTGTCCATAAACCTCAGGGCATTGTACTTCCATAACTCTGTAGCTTTGGAGGATTTCTCAAATTTAATTTTCACCATCATCCTTGTTCTGAAAGCCAAGGCATAATTGTGAAAGTGCTCATTTGACTTCCCTGCATGAAGAATGGGATGCATTTACAAGATGAATGGTTGTACATAGAAACAGAGAAACTAATTTAGATTATCAAGGGAGAATACTGTTTATGTTCCTACATAGACCTGTTTTTTTATTTTAAAAAAACACTTAACATAAATACTTGCCTCAGACAATCAAATCCTATCTAAGTTTAGTAACTCCAGTTTATGTTTCATGTACCTGTATGGAGCCCCTTCACTCCTCCTTTTATATGAGTGGGGAAACAAGCCAGGAAACTTCAGTTAAAGCTACGTCTGGACCAGGAAACTATGGTTAATGGCTTCCAAACAAGCCAGGACACAATAGACCATGTCCATGGGGTTAAAGCTGGCTTACAAATTCTCACTTATTTGGAAGCTATTAAGCATGGTTTCTCAGTTCAGACACAACAGGAAGCCATGCTTAACTGCGGCTTCCTGGTTTGTTTCTCCACTGAAAGGAGATGGGGACCAAAGGGAGTGAGTGTGATGGCACTGAGCTTGAGAATATCCTGGCTTATTAAGCAAAGGCTTGGTCACCTGAATGCCGCCAGTATCAGTGCCAAAGAACAATTACAGCAGTTATAGAGCCCCCTTATGCCTACTATGCTATTTGAATTCTGGTACTTCCTTGGTAACCCTGAAATTGGAAGACGTTGGAATAAGAAGAAAAGCAATACTGCAAATGAGGAACAATCTTACTGAGCATGAGAGTTTCTTAAAGAGCGTGTTTAGCAAGGTCCTTTTCCATTGCGGCATATTGCTCTTTGAGCCGCTCCATCGCTTTGATGTGCTCTTCGTCCACGACTGCTTTTGCGTTCTGCTGCTCCTTCACGAACTCCTCCCACAGAGCTCTGCGTCGTGTTTCACCAACCATTAGCTTCTCAGTCTGAAGCTGAGAAGGAAAAGGAAGTTACAAAAGGAAACATCCATGCAGTTTCGGTTTTGTGGTACAAAAATATAACAAAAAAGGTGACAAGTAGTTTACAGGGCAGACCTGGTGTCACTGCTAACAAGGCGAGAATGGAAGCCAGCTTTCACTATAACAGGGGCCCTTATACTTTGCCACCATCCTGGGTGAGAAAACAACGGCCCAACCATGTTTTTGCTTCAGTTCCTCCCTGCTGCAGCTTGCTTTCATTCTGATTTATCCCCTCCCCACCACAATTGCTATTTGCTATCTGCTAAATCTAGTTTTTGGCTTCCCCTTGCACTTTATTCTTTCTTCTTACACTGCTATTTGTAAATTGGATTGTGCTGTTTCTAGCGCTTTTCCCATAGTATGTGCAATTGTATACAGGCAACAACCAACTGACGCACGACTGTGTATGCACACATCGCCGTAACCCAGAAGTGGCTGGGTGGAAAAGGGGGCAGGGGGTGAAAGGGGCTTCCAGGTACTCCGCCAACACACGCGAGGGTCAGGAATGTAACCCCTGTGCAAAATGGTTGTTGCCTATTCTACAGTGTGTGGGCAAATTGCTTTATGTACTGTTGGAGGAGGCAGCACAGAACAAGGAAAATTTAAGTGAATGAATAAAGCAAAATCTGTATTTTTAAAATCTGTATTTCTAAAATCATCCTATCAGCCACTTCAATTTGTGTTTGTTTTTACATAAATACCCAGACAGACACAGTAAGTCCTTGGCAATACTCTGGACTGGCAACACTCAATATTTAACTTGAAAGTTTAATAAGCAGTGGCAACTCCATTTAATAACCTCTTTTATCCAGCACTGATACCTAACTTCAGCAAAACGCATGAAATAAGGCATTGCAACCACTGATTTTTGATATGCTCCTTTAAAAAAAATAAAAAGTGACCCTGGATCACAAGAACCTTGTATTTAGTATTTGTCGCCCTCCATCTTAAGATATACACACATAAGAAACGTGAAGTGTAGCCAGGACACAGGACTGTCTTGTTCATGTAGAATTAAGCTGCCTAATCACACATAAACTAGGGAAAGCCATCAATTACAAAATATTATTTTTCAGCATGCCCAGGATGGTGCAGAGGCTGGAAGGGAAATCTGGCGAGCAAACTAAAGCTGGTTCTAAATAATTTTTCAGCCGTCCTTTCCAATTAAGGAATAAAGCAACACAAGATAAGGCTGGCATGGTAAAGAGCATGGTCAGTTCTATGGTGTGGGGCATTATGTTCAACATACATTTACCCTAGCCAATACTAAAGCCTCACTATTGTGCTATTTCTGAACATTATACACAAACATTATAAATCTTCCTGGCTGTGGATCTCCTATAGTCTTCACACAGCCACCACCATGATAAATCTACCAGATATATGAATAAATTGCTACCACATGTATTGACAGAAAATATCAGCAGTCATGATGTCTGAAATAAGGATGGAGCTATGTAGAGCCATTGGCTGGCTTCATGGTTTTTCCCACGTCGTGGTTTTTGCATAGCACAGACATGCGCATCGTGATTTGCGATATATTGCCAGGTCAAACACTATGAAATTGATATCACCACACGGACTTCAAACCGGTTTGAGATGACATAGCAATGTATTGCCCAGCCCTACCCGAAACCACCTCTTTGGGGCTTTCTTACCATGGTACTGTATTACATCTGCACCAATATTAACTTTAACTGTGGTTAGGTTCAAACTAGTGACTGACGCCAGCGCTTGAAGTGGGTAAAGGTATACATTGGTGCAGATCTAACACTGCATCATGGCTAAAGGAAAGAATTTGTGTGTAAGCGAAGAGGAGGGAATGTGTGTACCCGTGGTATACTCCCAATATTTTAGCCAAGTTGAATAAATTGGGAATTTTACATTCACATTATGTCTGATATCATTTAAATGTTATCCATCATTTTCATATACAAATAAAAACATTGACTGTAGCTGCAGCCATCTTACAATGCAGCTCTATTACAGCCTAAAGAGCTGAACAGGTTGCCTATCCATAATAGTGAAGGACAGAACTAACATGGAGAATTAACTTCTTGCACAGTTTTTCCTAATCCTGAGGTTTTAGAATATCTGTATTACAAACAAGCAATGTGCAGCCATGTGAGAGATTCCAGTGAGTCACATGCTCTTATAATATGGCCTTTCATTAAATAACATCCACAAGTATGAAACACTTCCATTTCAATAAGCTGTATTCATAATATGTTCAGTGTTTTCAACTAAGCAGGAAAGATTTACATTTCCATTCTGTTGGATATTTTTTGTTCCACGAAAAATAGGGATTTGGGTTTCTTTAACCATCTCTTTCCCCTTTCTCAAGCTGTGAAGGAAATTCTAAGAAAAACTTTCCACATACCGAGAAAGTGGAAGAGATCTAGTAACTCTGTTATTTTTATAGTGCTTTTTGAAGGCTTACTAATGGCGGCTCTCCTCAACCTTTCTACATTTTTTGCAGCTATTCCGAAGGAAAGTGAGCTTCTAGAACCATATTATGTTTTACTGAAGGCTCTGCAGGAATCTGCAAATTTCTTGCACATTGCCGTTTGGCAGTCTCAGGGATAATCAGTTTCAACACATGTAGCATGTAATGTATCAGAGGCCTGCAGAATGCAAACTATGTATTTGCATTACCCCTAAATGCAGCTTTACTTTAAATCCATGCTGGGTTGGAAAGTGGCCAAGTCAACATGTTGCTGAAGTTTATGGATTAATAGTAGCACCCTTCATTCATCTGGAAAGTGTGCTACACACGCAAGGAGGAGACTGTGGGGACTAGGGTGCTAGCTCCCCCCCCCCCGGCTGTCTCCTTCCACCTTACATAGGGTGACCTAGGGAAAAAAGCGAGCCTCTTGTGGTCATGGAGGCTCTCTGAAACTGTTGGAACCCAAGAAAATCTAAAGGTCCAGAATGCGAGGGTATGGGGAGCCTCCACAAATACAAGAGGTTCCTTGCTTCACTGAGTAGCCCTTAACAAGCTGAAAGGCAGAATGGTGGTCGGGGCAGAGGTAGCACAGCTCCCCTTATGTGTTAGCATGCTTTTTTCAGTGACAGAGCGGGTATGTACCTGGACAAAAATATTATATTTAACTGAAAGGCATCCACTACTAAGCATATGCTAAAGCATTCATTAATTGGTTCACAGCCAGTTGTTTCCTCTCTGGCTTATATGCTGTGTTGGATGCAGAATTAAGATATAATGTAAAGACTCAGCAGCAGAACACTTGCTGCTGAGATAGTAAGAACGAACAAACAAAGGAACAAAGGAAACCACAAAATCCCGTTTACCATAGCAAAACCTAACTAGCTGTAGGTGTAGGGAATGAAAAAGTAGAGAAGGGAAGATTGAAGGCTGCAGAACAATTATTCTGAAACCATAGAGTGTTTTGGTGCAAGGAAAAACTACATAAAAACTACACAGAATATCACCAGAATACTTTGCAGGTTAGACCTGGCATTAGTTCTTAACGAGTTTATTAATCCTTACCTTTCTTTCTTCCTGCTCTCTCCCCTGGAGTCTGTTGATCATTTCATTGGCTACCTGTACTGAAATGTATAGGTTACAATTGTTTCATTGGCTATTCTCATTTTAAGGGATTTCTGACAAGAGATATTTAATCTCACTGCACAGAGAAGCTGTGGATCTTAACCGTATTGAGGTCTAGTTTCAGCCAGGATGCCCTTGTCAAAATATATATAAAGAAAAAAATTATGGTTAGATTAGTCTTACATAATATTTTTGACCCAGCTGGGTGAACTTTAAAAGCCACTGAGATTTTTGAATCAAGGTGGTCTAAATTCTGTGCCTACACATATTCCATTAATTTCAACATTCACTTATGTTGCATAACACTTTTTCTGCTAGTCATTGAGACATTTGTATCTATGCAGGATGCTGGGAAACAAACTACATAAAAATGTAATATCTGCAACCATTTTCTGCTTTAAACATGGCAACTTATAAATATATGGCTAAAGAGGAATAGAATTATCTCCCAAGTTTTGCTGCCTGTGTATATCTCCAGTCATCTTATTCTTTCAACCTCATACAGTGGTTTTTATTTTCCTACATTTATATCCTGCCTTCTTTCCATTATGGGACCCAGGGTGGCATAAACCTGGTTCCCAGGTGGTCACCCACCCAAACACTAACCAGACCTAGACTGCTTAGCTTCAGTAAAGTAGTGTACCTTTCTCTATCTCCTTTTGAATATGGCCCATAATGGTGTGAATAAAAGGGCTACCTGATGGCTACTTTACATAAAGACTCCAACTTTATGTGGAGCTGCTTGGTGTCTGTCTAAGAATCCAAACACTTTGTAAAAGGCATAGAAGAAACCCAGTAATTTCTAGCTTACATCTCCCGAGAGCTTCATTTAGGTTTCCTTGCATCATTTGTTCACACTTGGGCAGAGTTTGGTCATTTGTCTCAAAAGTTGTGTTCTTCAAGTTTTCAAGAACCCGCACTTCTCGGAGACCACGTTTTTCCTATTGAGAAAGTTAAAAGGGGGGCATTTCTATATATTCCACGAGGTTCATTTGCTGTTATTTAGATGCTACCTTGAAGTTAGTAAATGGACCCTCCCTTTAAAAATGTTCTTAAACAGTACAGGATATCTAGACCTTTCTCACTTAATGCTTCAAAATGTTAATGGAGCACAACCTCATTATTAACACACCTCATTTATATATATATAAAAAATTAAAACCCAAAGTTTTGCTTTTGCTCATTTCATCAACAATTCTTAACAGAAACCAACTGGGAGCTATCACTAAATTCAGGGTCCACACACACCTCTGCTCTGACCATTCAGCTTGAGGTTTTGCTGCCATCTTGTGGAAAATATATTCAACATTTAAAAACAAAACAAAAAACAAAGGCATCTCTTTAATATGGGAAAATATAAGTCTGATTACATTACAGGTAATTTTAAAAGATGCTTTCTTTTTCAGACAGATTATGAACATCAAGAATTAAGTATTATTTCCTTGGGATAATTTTTAATGTTGTAGGTATGGAAAGGAGATTCCCTATGAAAGCTCTCAAATGCCTATTTCTTTGCACCAGTTACTGAGGTCCCCCACCACCTGCTGGCCATTTCCTGCTACTGTGGTAGTTTCTTCTACTAGAAACAGCAGCAGTGACAGTGTTAAAGACAGCAGCAGGAGAGAAGGAGAGGTGTGTCTTTCCACCTGGATAGTAAGGCCAGACGCCGTACAATCTAATCTTTTATTAAAAAGTAAATAACAAAAAACAAAAAAACAAAGAAAAATCACACTAATAGTCTTTGTGGTTGTAAATGAAACTACAAGTTTCCGATGCTTTGAAACACTGCCAAATTATGATTTTCATGCTTTTAAAGATCAGGTCCCCAAATGTCAACAGCTGGCATTTTCAAGAGACAGTGTTATGAGCAATGCAAACATCTAAAAGCTGCAGATAATCTATTCCATATTTACTTGTCACAAAAGCGCATACCAAAGAAAGATAAGAGAGCAGAAAAAACAAGAAAGTTTACAAGAAATAAAAAGAAAACAAAAAGAATAAATTCCCCTTGAAAAGAGATAATGAAACAGGATAGCAAGATATTGCAAATGCAATATTTAAGGAAAATAAACCAGGGAATAGAGTGGAATATTAAGTATTTAAAACAGAAACAATTTGAAGAAGTGAACAAGCCAGGGAAATTATTAGCTTGGCAAATAAAGAAAAAACAAGAAAAACCCTGCATTAATGGAATAAATGTAGGAGGCAGAGTTGTGGAAACCTGAAAGAAATAAGAATCTTCAATGGTACATTGGGCAATAGATATTGGTCATAATGTAGAACTGGATGGGCATATTTATGGAATGTGGATATAAAATTTACAGTAGGTTATAGTTTAAGAGAAAACTATATGAAAATGCTATATAGATGGTACCTAACATCTAGTAGTTTGGCAGTGATGTATAAATCCAAATTGAATATGTGTTGGAGAAAGAGAAAGAAGATACCTTTTTCATATGTAGTGATCTTGTAATAAGGTTAAAGCTTACTGAAAAAGATGTTTAAGATAACAAAAAACCAGAAGCTTTTCTTTCAGGAATTATAGGATCACAACTACCTAAACAGTATATAAATTTATTTATGTATGCAACCACAGCTGCAAGAATGTTATTTGCCCCAAAATGGAAGAAATGAGAGGTCCTGACAAGAGAAGAATGGATACAGAAGTCAATGGACTATGCAGAAATGGCAAAACTTACCCGAAGAATAAGAAATCAAGATAACATTTTTAAAAAGGAATTGAAATGGTTTACTGAGTATTTACAAACTGTAAACAGATTAAGACACTGGCAGGATTAATGTAAAAACCTGCAGTTTCAAAATGTATAAGAGATATATACGGGAATAAATATATAACAGAATATGTTGAGATAATTTGGAGTATGCAGAAAGATGAAAAGAAATGTAAAGAACCACAGAAAGAGGGGGAAGGAGTCAGGAGTATGTATTGCTAAAATGATGATTGAATAATTGTTGTAATATATATAAATGAAAATTATAAATAAAAAAATTTATAAAAATATTTACTTGTCAAAATGGTGGGTTTATTATTTATAAAAAAGGTTAACAGCCATTCATGAAATATTTCTCTGAAATCTTAAGATGACTGTACTTTAGAACTATCCCCTCCCCCATTTACAAGGTACATTATTTCAAAATGTATAATATCAAACCTACTTCAAATTCTTTAATGAAATAACGAATTTCTCCTTGAATAACAGGTCTGTGATCCAAAATTCTGGAATATATTTCTCCAACATCTACAAGAAAAGTAAAGAGACATGTTCATGATTAATAAAAACATGTATGCGATACCAGGGACCTGCAAGAAATCATGGTGGCTCTTTCCTCTCCGATTCTCTCTCTCTCTCTGAACCCCCAAACTCCATCTCCTCTTTTAGCAGGCCACCTCTTCCTTTCTCTTGTACTTTATCTTGATTTCACTCTTTCTCCATCAATTACAGGGAGAGAACAGCCTCCAGGATGATGAAGAACTAGTTTTGCTACTTGCTGCCTTATAGTGAAATAATATTCATCATCGCGATCTGCCCCTAATACCAGTCCTGGGTGATATATGGATATATCACCCAGGCCTAATTCTAAGTTTGAGTACAGTAAACCAGCCAGTGAAATATACGAAGCCTGGGCTGTATCACCCTTAAAATGCATTCCCCTCGGCTAACAGAGGCAGCCAAACATGTAAAAGGCCTTTTAACTATGAAAGGATTGGCACATAACTTTGCAACATAAGCTACACTATTCAAATACTACTTTGCTTCCTAAAGAAAAAAAAGAGGCAATTAGAACTGTAGACAGAATAATACTGAATACAGTAGAAATAACTGAGCTTTTTAAAGCTTGTACACAGAGATTAATGATAACTTTTCTAATGTTTTATAAAAGTTGGAGTAGCATATTTTAAAAGAAATAAAAGAGGCCTAACTAACTTCATTATTATTCAACTCATTGGGGGTTTTATGCTCAGTCTGCACCCTTTCCTTTTCTTTGACAATGTCAAGCCTCTCACCATTTGCCACCACTCTCCAAGTTGAAAGGTCTTGCAGTCCAATCATAACTTTTGGGATTTAAAAAACCTGATCGATGTAGAATTAGTTGTACCTAAACCCATGCATAACCTAGCATAGGACTGGATTGTTAGGATTTTTTCAGAGCAATTGGAGGATCTCAGAGCTAATCTCTAAGAAAGTTCCAAAGATCTGATATCAGGCATGTACCAAGGAGTGAACATTTTTGTGGACTTTTATATGAAAACCTTAATGAAATATTTGCAGGGAATATTGTACCCAGAATATTGTTCTGACTATGGTTGAATCCACACTACAGCCCCTCGTTTGCAAAGCAGCACTATACTAATCCTCCCCCCACCAAAAAACCCCAATTGGTGGCCGGATTTAAGTTTGATGAGGCCCTAAGCTACTGAAGGTAATGGTGCTCTTTATATGTCCAGCTCATAGCTGCCAAGTTATCCCTTTTTTAAAGGGATTTTCCCTTATGCTGAATAGGCTTCCTCGCTAGAAAAGGGAAAACTTGGCAGCTATGGTCCAGCTGTCTTTTGTCAACAACAAATTGTCACTGTTTTTTGTGTTGACATATATGCTATATGGTAATTTATGGACCAAATGGGTATCTAAAGCCATTTGCACATAACAAAATATGTACATCATAGGAGCCTACACAACACAAAACACGGATGCTGTATGTTTTTATCTTATATTTTGGAAATGTACATCCAGGTTTTTTTTTCTTTAATTTTTTTTGGGGCCCCCAAGAGAGTGGGGGCCTTAAGTTATAGCTTGTTTAGATTATACATAAATCCGGCACTGGACACACTGTATACAATATCATGCCAAAAATCCCTTGTTAATAATATGAGTCTGTATTACACGCTTCTGGGAAGCACAGTAAAAAGTGGAATGATCTACATGACATTTGAAAGGTATCCCACTTGTCTAAGTTTCACTCCCTTTCCTGTGCCACCTCCAGGAATGACCTCTGGAAGGAGCGCAGAGAGAAGAAACGCATGGTGCATCTGCAGCAGCATAACCAGGCGCCTTCATCTGCCCCAGCTGACAGAAAACATGTCTCTCCTACAGCCACAGCTTTGCAACAGCCGCCTAAACTGGAGAAGCCCATTCAAACAACAGGACACGTTCACGCATGCGCCCCAGGAGGCGCCTTTCCGACTTGAGAACCTATGCCGCGCATGCGCTCTAGGAAACTCCTTTCTAGACTGAGAAACCGAGGCTGCGTACGCGCACCACCCGAGTTTGTTATCACCTCACTGAGGGTTAAAAATCCGAGTCCTTCTTACCCTTTAATATAGGATGTGAGGACGACGCCCCCAGCGAGCCTCGCTTCTTACTAGCGCCGCCGGACAGTGGCGGTTCTCCAGTTTTATTTGGGCTGAGGGTCACAGGACCCCCTCCGTTCATCTCGTTCCTTACTGCCAGCAACCGCCGCGGTGGGGCGGACTTTGGGCTCAATGCTTGGACAGCGCATGCGCAGCTGTCATAGTGCCTGTGAGGGCAGGGATGGGAAGCCTTGCGAGTAGGACGCATGCGCGCTTTCGTTTTGCCGGGAAGTTCGCGGCCCGAGTGCGGGAGGAGGGGGATTGGTGGCCGTGACATCACCCAAGCCTATACTGTATGCTCTTTCAATACTGTCATGATGATGGTTAGTGTTAAAGAGTTAAGAAGAAGCCAGCCTCCAGCTGGGATATGATCGCTATATCCCTTTGTGTTTGTGTGCGAGCGTGTTCTTATTTTTTTATTTTTACATTTATTCCCCCCTGACTTTATATTGTAAAAATGCCGCTTTTAATTTGGGGGTACTGTATCTTTCATTTTTTAAATGCAAGTTTGCGAACTGTTCGGATGCCTGACAGTGCAATCCTAACCCTGTCTACTCAGAAGTGAGTCGCACTGATTTCAATGCGATTTACCCTCTGGTAAGCGTTAGGATTGCAGCCTTTGTTGATGGGTGATAGTGCACGTGGCTTGTTTTTTTATTTACTTTTTTTACCGTGTTTTGTATTTTTTTATTAAAAAATAGCTTGAAAGCCTTTTAAGAGGGTTTTAGACTCAAATCTCCATTGAATGTCCATTTACAATGTGCAGCTTCTCCTGGAGAACCCTGGGAACTGTAGTTTATTAGGGGTTCTGGAAATTGTAACAAAATAAAAAAAATCCTTCAGTAGCACCTTAAAGACCAACTAAGTTTTTATTTTGGTATGAGCTTTTGTGTGCATGCACACTTCATCAGATATGCACACGAAAGCTCATACAAAAATAAAAACTTGGTTGGTCTTTAAGGTGCTACTGAAGGAATTTTTTTATTTTGTTTCGACTCAGACCAACATGGCTACCTACCTGTAACTGGAAATTGTAAGTCTGTGAGGGGAAAACTATAGCATTCTAGAAAGATTTGTGGTAATTCATGTGCTTTAAATGTGCTCTGAGTGCCCTTTGAATGGTGTGAATCTGCCCTTGACAGACAGTAAATACATGTCATAAAATAAAAAGCATTGTTGATAGTTTTGATTGTCGCTCAAAACATTTAACATGGAAAGTCTGGACTTTGAAGTCATCTTATTTTACTTGTTATATTGTATCGTATTGCACTGTTTTAATTAGGGTTTTGTAGTAATTTTGGATTATGTGGAATGCTTTATCTGAGTGGATGTGGTAACCGAGTAATTTCATTGTTCCCGCAAGGGGACAATGACAATAAAGATTATCTTATGTAGACTGATTGCCTATCTTTCCTCAGGCACACTGGGACACCAGAACCATAAAGAGAGAGTATCAAGAACAGTTGTAGAAAAAGCCAAATACACACAAACACAATATTGCACAAACCTCCCTTTAATCCAACCCAATGAGCTGTACAGAGGAAGCATGGTTTATGTAGATAGCATCTCTTTAGGTTGAGGATAGTGGAAATTCTGGTGGGGAAGGCAGGGCAATAGGAAGCAAGAAAATTTGGGGCTGGTGTTGTCTTGGACACTTGCATGGACTGCACAGAAAGCCCTTGTAATCTGTATTATACCCATGTTTTTCCCTTCATAGAGGAGGGAGCACTAAGGTGTAAATGCAGCTGTCAGAAAGGTACACCAGAATCAGCTGTGTGAAGTAATTTAGCAAAAGCATGCGTTGGAGGGGAGTGTTAGGCAGGTGGTATTTGCTACTTGCCTACAACTACGGCTATTCTGTAGTGTGCTTTTGTTGCAGCACTATCCACTAGTTATTCATAATGTTGTTGATCATTTGACTCCCCTACCCCCAATAATATAGTGTCAATAATTTTCCAGGTGTTGGTTTGAGAATTTCCTTCCTATCCGCTCCAATCACCAAATAAGATTTTAGCCCCTTTGCTAAAGACAGGACTTTCATCTTGCAACCAATTGTCAGAAGTCGAGGTGCCTCATATCTCTTTCCCTACCCCCTGCACAGAGATAATTTTCCTACAGCAAAGAGCACACGTTTCCAATAGTGAAACAGCTATTTTGGCACAAATGTATGACTCCTGCAGTCATACAGCAAAACATGCAGGCTACATTTCATACATGATGGTCTAAATGCCTTTTTCTGTAGAGATATTTCTATATTTCTATGCAGTGGGGGAAATGCAATGTATGAATTACAGAACTGAACTGAATGGCAGTCAGTTTTTTAACAGGTGGCCTTCAAAGCCACAAATGTTGCTTTCATAAAATAGGGTCTGGTGCACAGGTGCACAATTCAGGTTGCTTTTTTGCATTGTATGCTCACATAATTTTGTCACAGTTTAGTCACTGAAGCGTTTTCTTTTTCTTTCTAATGGAAAGGAAAGCAGGCAGTAGTTATAAAAAGGCAGCGTTTGCAGATCCTGTACCTGTCAGTTCATACGATGGAGTCATCAAGTCATAAAGCTCTGGGAATATTTATGGCTCTGAGCATGAAAATCAACATATGTAGTCATCATATAGAGTTTTGGGGAAGATTTACTAAACAAATTGTGTCACGTTTGCCTTGCTAGGGAACCCGCTTTCTCTTTTAGGGATCATCTTGCCATTTATGATTAGTGTTAGCGGCTTTCTGGATTGTAAAATCTTCGGATTAACATGCCGAGTCCTGTCATTTTTCCCACAGGCTGTCTAGCAATGATAATCCACTAAAGGATTGTTTCATCCAAGTGGCGGTGTTTGAGTCAAATGCTGGCAACAGGCAGGGAAACCCAAACCTGTTGAGGCAGACTTCTCACGACACACAAAGATTTGGAATGACAGCCTTTAAGAGAGGGGTTGGGGGGGGGGCTTGAGCAGAAAGGGAGACATACATTGCGTGAGCAGAATAAGACCATGGGCAGCATCTGTGATGGAAGACTGAGACCCTGGTCGTGATTGTTGGAAGTTTGTGGGCTGTGATGATGATCCTGGTCAAGGCAGGCCTGGGGCTGCACTCTTTGGAGTAGTTGCCTTGTCAGATTAGTCATATGGTTACCATATTTGATGCTCAACCTGGACAGACAGGCCTGCCAGGCAGGAACTGCTCAGGCAGATGATGTTAGGGGGAGCACAAAAATTACCCACTGCAAGACTAAGAAGACAGATGACACCCAGCAGGAACAGCAAGCCAAATCCACGGAATCCACAATACAGCTGGCTGGCCCTAGGCTACCTGCCTCTTTGAAGTGGAATAGACATCACCGACGAGCTGTCACGTTAGATCATGAGACTGGAAAAAGCTGAGAGAGATTTAGTTCATCCAATAAAATGGAAAGTTTAATGGCTCCATATCTTCCTAAGGGGGGCCAAGGTAACACAGGAATGGAAAAGGGGGGAATCCTTAAGATGCAACCACAATAAAAAAATTGCCAACCTCCCCCTTTTTTCAGGGGAGTGAAGGATGAGCCAGGCTCTCTTCAGCAGCAGCTGAAATGATTGCAGTCACTACCCATACAGGAAATAAAAGTTACGCCTGCAGAAACGCTAGGCAAAGCAGTAACAAGCAATCACTACAAAATCAAGCTCCCTCTCCAATCTTTAACATTTTTCTACATTACTCTAAAGCTTGGGGGGCTATAGCTAATGATATAGATCCACCACACATGACATGGAGTGCTGGAATGCAAAGGTGGTGTACGCAAGAATCTGTAATATTCAAAAAGCATACAAATACAATAGGCCTTCTTTCTTATAAATGCTTTGTGATAAAGATTTGACCCAATTTATTTAGAAGCGAAAGGACATAATTTCATTTCACTACATCAGAAGTATAGCACTATGGTTCCTAATACACAGAAAAGTGTTTTTAAAGTGTAGGGAGGATATATGAAATGGAGTGTTCTGATAATGGAGAACAGCAGGCTTGTCTAATTACAGATGCTGAGAAGAAATATTGCTCTCCAAAGGGCAAAAGTTAAAAAGCCACCAATCTATTAAACCACCACATTTCTACAAGTTTTAGATTGATGGTTAAAAGTCCATAAAAACAGGAGAGGCAGTTTTTTAAAAAGGCAAATGAGAAAGGATTGAACATGTATTTAATTCTATGACAAAAAAAGGAAAGATAAAAAGTGAAATATGGCCAGTCCAGAGTAAGGATGGTTTAAAGCAGGATAATAGACCCCTACAATTTAATGGAAACTATCACTAGAAAAGAGATAGCAGCTGTCCTACCTGCAGGCAAAAACCTTTTAAAACTTTTCTTCCCAATCTTTTTTTTTTCTGATGACTTAACTCCTATGAGTGATGGTATGGGGCAAAGTTGTATCCGTACTGCTTGAATCAAAGAAATAGTATTATCTTGCTGATGGTAATAATAGGTAACCTGTTTTGAGACTGCATGGCTATAAATGCGTATTTAAGTTTATTTTATTTCCTTCCCCCCACCCACCTTTTCCCCCAAGCTCAAGGTGGGGTACATGGTTCTCCCCCTCATTTAATCTCCACAACAACTCTAGAGAGTTAGGTTAGGCTGAAAGGCAGTGATTTATCCAATAGTATGTAAATATATACTTTCATAGGACACCTCGAAATCACTCTTTGAATTTCGTAGATTTCCATGGCACTGCCATATCCCTTGCTGTGCGTAGCAAGATTCTTCTCCTCCCACTTTAAAACAAAGTGTTTCATACCAGATGGAACCAAGACAGATTGCCACATGTCTGAACCCATTACAAGGTGTGGGAAATCGCCTGACAATGGATTGAAAATCATTTCATCCTGGTGTACATAGTAAGGCTAAAATTGAGGAATAAATACATTTCTCACCAAACGTGAACAGTGATTTAAAGCCCCAAGTTAGGTTAACTATTGGGGGGGGGGTGCTCTCTCATAAAAGCAAAGTAGAATATTTGTTGTTACTTAAAATGGGGCTGGTCAATGCAATTCTTCTAAATAAAATAATGAAAACGAAAATAATGGCTTAGAAAGGGATAAAGTGGTGGGTCTCATGCTATGTACTATATAATGATGGGCACTATGTATGTAGCAGCTTCCGCAAAATAATACAGTTGGCCTCCACTTGTTAGAATGGCAGGAGATAAAGTCTGTTCCATTCATGCAGTTCGATGCAACCCACTGTCATTTGTATATTTCCCTTCCTGAGGAGGTCAGGAATAGTACACATTGAGTTTCTGGGTACCTTCCTATTCTGGTACTGGTCAGGTTACCAACAGAGATGTATGTATTAACAAATGCCTGCAAACCATTCTGCAGGTCAACAATTCCTAAATGTACTGTAATATGTAAACACCAGCTCCTCTTACTGAACATGGAATGTGCCTAAACTAGAGAGAGGACCACCTACATTTTTTTGCACTGGGCATAAGTTGCTGCCTGAAAATAATAAGGCACAAAAGGCGGGAGCCTGAAAACGGCAGAAAATATAATGAAGAGGCTTCTGTGGAACTAAGATAGTATGAGTTTTGTTTTTAAAAGATTAGTTCCTTATTCCATTCACTCTTGATACTTTAATCTTTTGTATCAATTCCTATCTTCCCCAACCCCTAGAAATAAATAATAAAAACAAGGGCTTTTAAAATAATTTATCACATAAATATGATTTGCTACCAATACATTTGGCTTCTGCTTCAAAATTATTGGCACAATATATTTTTTCATAGTAACTTTTTACAAAACAAGTGTAAACATTCATAGGAGAAAAATACAAGGGAGTACTATGCATGATACAATTCAGACCAACAGCACAGCTGACATATTGCAGTAAAAGTTCTATACGTTTCCATATGATAAAAGCTAAGTTCCTATATATCGGTATGGTTAAAAGAAATGTTCTACTTTAAGAAGCTTGATTCACATTTCACTTGTTGAAATTTGCCAAAACAACTGTTTTAATGAAGTCCGTATTTCTAGACAGCTACTCAATGCAACTTTATTACTTTAGGCACCAACTGTTCAGCTTCACATAGGGAAATGGCAGAAACCAAGGTTTGCACATTAGTTGTTCTAAAGGACGTTTTTCACTTCCTAGGAATTCCTAACACAGCACTTAATGTGTATTGTAGAGTCTGTTCTTGATGAAGACTATGCTAGACAGATGTTGCCGGATACCTGGATAATGCTGAATATGATTAAACCAACGAGAGACGTTAAGGTATTTCTCCTTCTCCTGCACTGTAAGGTCAGCCTAAATAATGGAAGAAAAAGTAAGTTTCAACTATTACGATTAGCAGCGATATATAGTGTCCATTAACCTGTTAAATCAGGTCTCAAAATTTGAATTGTGGAAATATGGCTCATTCATTTGATTTCATACTAAATAAGATTCTTCACTAGTTTACCACCATGATCCAATCCTCATTCCTATGCAACAACAAAAAACTATGAGTTCTTTTATTGTTCTGGTTTCATCTGTTCTGCTATCACATAAACTTGGCCTAACCCAAGATATGTTACCTATGTTAACTTTGCCAACCCCAATATTCAAATAATACAATTCACTCTGTGCTTATTGTTCTATTTACTATGTTTACTAATGTAATGGCTGCATAATATGGAAACAGGCAGCCCTATTTAGGGAAGTTTTTAATCTTTAAGAAATTACTGTATTTTAATATTTCTGTTGGAAGCCGCCCAGAGTGGCTGGGGAAACCCAGCCAGATGGGCGGGGTATAAATAATAAATTATTATTATAATTATTCAAAGGTTAAAGGGCTGGGGAAGTAAACTTCCCGATGGATGACCTTGGACTGGTCCTTTGCCCCCATTCCACCCTGCAGAATATTAGAGATGGAGGGAAGAACCCCAATTTGTTGCTTTCATGCTCCAGATGTATAAGATACAGATAACCTTGATATTATGGAAATATAGTCAGGAAAACACCAAACGTTTTTTCTATTCTACACTAACATAATGGAAAAACCCTTGAAACGTTACGACCCTTTTCTTCTGAAGTTACTATTGACAGAGGAACGGAAATCAAATTCTGAAAAGAGAAAGGCATCTCCCAACCAAAGCTGTAATACCAAGCTTGTACTCACTATGATGTGGTGCAGTCCATAGTACAGTAAAATATCTGCTAAAGTAAAATTGTGTCCTGTAATATAGACTTTGTCTTCAAGGTATGAATTCAGGTCCTAGAAAGAAACAAAATGAATGCACTTCAAAACAAAAGAAATACTTAAAATACACTCTTCCACATACTGTCACCACGACTGATGGGCCTATATGTATGCACAATCACTACAGAGTAATTGAATATGTAGTCTGGGCATGTCTCCCAGTTCCTCAACCGGTTCTTCCACTCTGCTCAATGCTGACTCAGGGTGCTAAAGCAGATAGGGACTGAAAATATAGAGTGAAAATTGTTGTTCCATTCCTCTCCCAACAGTTCCTTATAATATATAGGCATAATGTATCCTTACTCAGAATAGTTGCTATGAACTAAGAATGGAAGAAAAGTAGTGGAGGATGATCCATAAGGGCTAATGGGGCACTGCCTCACCAAGTTCAGACTGCTCTCAGCCAGTCCCCACCTGCCTCCTTCCTTCTTTACAATGAGTTCAGGGGGTGGCCCTGGCTGTCAGCTTCCTTCTCAAGTCTCAGTGCTACCTTTGCAGAAGTCAGCAAAGAGGACTCTGGCCCTACCTGTTATTGGTCTGTCTCCTGGTTCCAATGGGCAGCCTCCACTGGTTACCAGTGAATGACAGCTCTTTTCAGGAGGACGAACAGTCACACAATCCATTAACTAAGAATTAGACCGAAAGTAAAATCAGACTGAAAATTTGGTACCAAGCACAGAGCATTGTGCATCCGAAGCTACGCACATTTAAATCCCATTGATTTCAATGGGATAGTCAACTACCATGAGTACCTTAAGAGATATTCTATATGAACTGCCACTTGTTAAATTCAGTTCATATTGGAAAAAAAGCACACTGCTAATTTCAGTGGGTCTACTCTGAGTAAAACTTAATTGGAAACAACCCAGCAATTATGCTACCTTGAGATCCAAACTTTCAGTGTGTGAAATTGTTACTCTTACCTTCAAAATTAATCGAATATCTTCTTTACTGGACTGTTTATCTATTTGTGTTACTCTGTATTCTAACCACTGCTGAACTATTGCTTTCTCTTCTATGGTGCTCCCAAGCAGCTGTTCCTTCTTTGCTTGTTTGACTAAATGGATGGCTATAGTTGTCAGTCCTGTCAAACTGGGGCCATTGTTCATCTGTAGTACAGGAGTCTAAGAGAAGGAATTCAAGCCAATTCAGTTATTCGGATGTAGAACAAGATTTGAACTTCTGCTGCAAGGCATCTTGTCAAACTCCATTTTATAAAAGAAAAGCTACCTTGTGTGAAATAAAAGTCCAACTAAATTTATTGGAAATCAATCCCAGGTGATTACAGGAAGAAATGTGGTTTTATGACCCTCTACACATGTTATAGGTAGGTAGCCGTGTTGGTCTGAGTCGAAACAAAATAAAAAAATTCCTTCAGTAGCACCTTAAAGACCAACTAAGTTGTTATTTTGGTATGAGCTTTCGTGTGCATGCACACTTGTGTATCTGATGAAGTGTGCATGCACACGAAAGCTCTTACCTCTACACATGGTTTTTGTTTTTATCATTTTCAGCAGAACACACCCACAATCAAAAAAGCCGAAAAACTGAACAGAGAAAGAACACCAAGGGGACCCAAAGCCTTGCTTCATAATATTTCAAATACAAGTGGGTCCAATTTGGAATATTTCAGCTATTGATTTCCTACAAAATAAGTAATGGGGAAACAGGCAGAGAGACTTCTTGGTAGTGGCACCCGCCCTGTGGAACGCCCTCCCATCAGATGTCAAGGAAATAAATACTGTCCAACCATCTTGTCCTCTGTCGTCCCCTTCTCGTTGTGCCCTCAATCTTTCCCAGCATCAGGGAGTATTCTCTTCTCATGAGGTGGCCAAAGATATATCTATCTATATCTGTCTATATAGTCAGGTTACTTATTCTTGCCAATTTAGCAGTTTCAAGCGTCCTCCCACGAGACACCTGCGAAGTTAGCAATTATTATTATTATTTTGTGCAAGCAGTTAGCTTTGCCTAGAGAGCTGCAAAACATCCTGGCACCGGCACAGTTCATAGGACCATGTGTCAGAGGGGGTTGGACTAGATGAGCCTTGGGGACCCCCTTCCAAGCCTATACAGTTCTGTGGAGAATCTCCATTCAAACGCGCGTCGGTCGGTCGGTCTGCCTGGCGGAGGCGACCAGCTCCTCCCTCCCTCCATTAACCGCCAACCCCCCTTCCCTCCCCGGCACCCCCGGTTCCTCTTCACCTTCCGCTCTCCTTGTCCGCTGTACTTGTTCCCCTTCTTCAAGCCCAGCGACTTCTCTAGCAGGCTCAGCTCCTCGGCGGCCGGACCAGGCCCCACGACGGCAGCCGCCATCTTTCGGCGAAAGGGAAGAAGGGGTGGGGGGCGGGGCGCTCTCAGCCGAGCGGCCTGCCTACGCCACGATTGGGGGAGGCTCGTTTAGTCCCGCCCCTCGCGAGGCGTGTCTCCCTTACTGGCCGAATCGGAGAAGACGCCGGAGAGGGACTGACGTGGGCAAGGTGGCGGGCGCGTTGGCGCGCATGCGCGAGAGGGCACGAGCGCGCCCCTTGATAGCCCGGTCTGCTTTGCACCCAAGAGGCTGCTGCCGGTTTAAAGCGGGATCCATCGCAATCTCGGGTGCTGGGGTAGCAAACGCAGCCTGCATCTCTCCAGCGAGAAGCTGCCAGATCTCTTGCAATGGGAGGAGATGCACGAAGGAACTGGATCATGCCATAAGTCCTTTCTCCTCCTCGTCCTCAGAAGATTGCTTGTTTGTTTTCGTTTTTAAAGTTGCACACATTTATAGGCATGGATTTACGTACCCAGTCAGTGAGCAGACTGTCCTAATCTTCTCTTTCACTGACATATTCTTTGGATCGCTGCATCCCCAAATAAATTTCCACCCCTTCCTCTCTATTCATTTGTCTTGTCCACTGCTAGTAATTAGTCAAGTTCATCCTCCTGCCTGGAAATGAACCATGATACCGTCTCTTCTTAAATATTCTTCAAAACAGTTCCAATCCTTATTTTTTGCCCAATTTCTTATTTTGGCTGTTAAGCTTGCCAATTCTGTGAATTCTACTTTATGCAGCCATTGTTCTTTGGTCAGGGTTGCCTCCTCCTTCCAAAACTTTGCATAGGCTATTCTTTGTGGCCGCTATTGCATAAAGGAAAAGATTTTTAACTTTGGAATATTCCCCTATTATTGCTAATACGAAGGGTTCTAGCTTTTTAGAGAAGGTGAATCTAAACTTTTTAAAAATTCATTGTAAACCATTCCCCAAAATTTCTTTGCAAGCTTGCATAGCCACCACATGTGTACTAATGATCTTCAACTTCCAGACATTTCAAATATAAGTTTGATCCTCTCTTACACATTTTTTGCAATCTTACCGACCGTCAATTACCACCTGTAGATCATTTTTTTTTGGATATTCTCTTTAATTGCATAAGGTGGTTTCAGTAGCTGCTATTCCTGGTGGCTGTATAGAAACTCAGAATCAAATGCAGCATGACACTGAATTCCTATTTTTGGGGAACAACAGTAGGAGGGGGCTCTGCCTTGTAGACTATTTATTTTTTGTTTGTTAAATTTCTATACCTCCATCCGAGGATCACAGGGTGGTTTGTTTTGTTTTATTAAATTTGCATACCCTTTGGACCAGGGAGGCAGCTGCCCTCCTACCAAGTAAGTAAAAAAACACCAAAAAACTAACTGACCAATTGCCTCGCAAATAGCTCAGTTCTGCCCCCCCCCCACATAAACCCTGCCCTCCTAACATAAATACCAACTACGCCTATGCCCCTCCCTTGGAAATGGCCTTTTTGATCCAAACAGCATACAATGTGAAGCCAAGGTTTATTCATTGTTCAGTTACTCTTTATCCATTGGGGTTTGCTTGGGCGAAACAAACCATGATCCCTGGTTCAGATGTAACACTAGGCCAGTGATTGTGGCTTGCTGCTCTCACTTGGGCTAGGGTTTACTGTGATGGTGTGAACTAGGGACTCAGCTACACGGCTGCAAATAAAATGTTTTAAATGTGTTGTAAAGTGCAATATACAAATGTGACACAAGATGGGGACAGTGAGCTATGCAAAATTCAATTGATTTTTAAAAACTTTTTTTTAATATAAAAAAAGCATTTTCACAGCGTTTTTTTATGTGTGTGTAGATTCCACCTAGGTCAAGGAGTGAATGCTCACCCTGTTCAGATGCAATAATCCCAACTGTCTTCCAAAAAGACATGATGGGCTATTGGTTATATTGTAGGTTTGTTAGTATAAATTATTTTAACTGATTTTAACACTGTAATACACCCTGGAACGTTATGGGGAAGAAATTTTCATCATCATCATCATTGAAGTACACAGAAACCATGTGCAATCCAGTTTAACCAAATTCTTTTGCAGCCTTGAGTGATAATGTGATTTTTTATATGAATGCCCCATGACCAAATGCCAAAAGAACATTGCAGTCCAGCATAATTTCCCTCTATTCTGCCACCATCTAAACTTGATCGTATGTTGTGTAGCAGATCTTTCTTTTGATTTTCAAAAATATTTGGAGCTTAGCATCTAACAGACCTGCTGATTAGTCATTTAAATACACCTAATATTTCTAGGGACCGTTTTTTTTTTTGCTGTACAGATAGGAAATCTTTATAAGTGAAAATCAAGAAATATCTATATCTATATGCCAGTGCTCCTGAAGTCAGCGTCAAATTCTCCACTGACAGCCATGTAGCTAACTTTTGTAAATAATCCTGCTTGTCATGTCAGTATCATGCAGTCCCCCAATAAATAGTGCATTTGACATTTTGCTCAGCATGATTTATATTGCAATGTAGACGACTTATTTCTTGGATTTCCACCTATTCATATTAAAAGCATGCTCTTTTTGGACTGAAAAACAATGCAGGCATGGACCTGAGCTGTTTCTGGTGTGCATATCTCCTTTGTTCCAGTAGATGGAGCTTCATGATTAAAGCATGGTGATGGCAACATGCCTCGGAGAGGGAGGGTGATGGTGCAGTTCCACTTTGCTTAGAGGGATCAGTGTTCTGTGAGCATGCTTGCTGTATGGGTTCATGCGCGTGCAACACACACCCATGTCAGGACCCTCAGTCTCAGTGGAAAGAACTTGAAATATCTATTCTGTCAAACAGAGCGCAACTCTAATCTACTGTTATCATAGTCAAGTTTTAACTTGAAAGTACCTTAGGTTATAAATTAAACGTCAGAAACAATTAATTTGGCGCATGAAACATGAAGCGGATATGACTGTCCTTCGGAGAAAGCCTGACAGCTTTATGGATGTCACTTTAGGATCTGTTAAAACGAGCCTTGCTTGCCAGCGAATTTTTGAGTGTGTCATCTTGCTGTTAGCTGTACCATAATTTTTTGTCAATGTAGCTTTGAGTCTTAAACATTGCAGAAGCCTTCGCCAATTAGGGCCAAAGCTAAACAATGCTTGCACTGGGTATTGGAGATTTAATTATAAATCGAGAATACAAAGTTAGATGGCATATGAAAGGAAAGTCTTTCACATTAGGGCAAATCTTCTCCCTGTTGCTAATACAACCCTTGAACTCTTGCCATTGGGGTGAGTTCAAGTCCCCCTGTAGAAGGAAATCTTCATTTTATCTTGCTATGATTATGCATTCTACTCTGTGTTGTATTTTCCACGGAGAGGTATGCTTAGGGAATGCAAGTTATTTCTGGATCAGAGATTCCTAAAAAGCATCTTAGTAGTGATTCATAACCAGCATTTCAGTCTTTGCAGGGGGGCCAAAGCAACCAAATATATAAATAAAATGTTGGATTTGGCAGTGAGAGAGAGCATGAATTGTACACTCTCGGCCTAACCCACCTCACAGGGTCGTTGTGAGGATAAGATGGAAGTGGGGAATACAAATGTAATTAAAAGCTGGTGCCGACTTCCAGCCATTTTAGCCCAGGCTGATTCTCCCATGTTCATGCTGCATTTGTACCATATTTAATGCCACAGTATGGTTAAAGGTGAATTCAAGTTTGCACAGAAGGGGCTAGAAATCAGCTTTAAAAAGGGCCCGTAGCAGTTGGATACACACAGCCCCATTCCATCCTCCCTTTTATTTGCTATTATTTATTTATTCCCCACAACCCCAATGTTTATAATGCCCACCCAGAATAATTTGCATCTCTTGCTTCTGCTCTCCACCCGACAAACCTCCACGTTTTAAAAACAGTGTTGTGGTTGTTCCCCTCTGCATATTTACTCCAGCTGTCATTGTGGATAAAGGCTTGTGTTAGGTTAAGTCTGTGTGTGATTGCAGCCTCAACCTCCGTACTGTACAATTAAACACAGAGATATTGCTGTTACTCACTTTCATGTGGACTTCAAACTGGGGGTTTGTGAAAAAGACTGCAGTTTTTGCTTGAACTGACTGAATCATTGAGGTTCATAAGGACCTGGCCTTTCTAGAACAACATTTTTGTTTAATGATTATTTTAATAAATTGTTTGGTTTTTATGTATACTGCTGATATACATACATGCTTACTGATTTTTAATAATAATAATAATAATAATAATAATAATAATAATACATAATATTGCTTTTGTTGCCCCTTGTTTACCTTGTGGGCCACCCTAAACATGATTCCCTTTGTAGAAAGGCAGCAAATAAATTCAAGCCCAACCTAATCTGAAATGTTGAAAGGAAGGGCCTGCCAGGTGACAAGACATCTTTCACTTCCAGTTTTGTCTTACCTGAGATCCTTATCCTGAGATGAAGGCATCTTGAATGATTGAGCAGCATAAGCATGTGCACTGCATACTAGCAAAGGGACCACATCTCTCCATATTGGAAACCAGTCTGTGAAGCTCCCGAAAGCCTTTTAGCCAAGAGAGAGAGGGAGGGAGGGAGAGAGACTTCTAACCAGCAAGCAGCTCGATCAGTAGCAGCTGCTGTTGTGAACGAGACTTGTGTTAGAGACGCGAATGTGTTAAAGAAGTGCTGTCATCACCTGAGGCAGGGTCCATTGGCACATCTTCAGCAGCAAGGAGGATCCTGGACTGTCCCCACGGGAGACGATGGCAGCTTGTCGTGAAATTTTTGCAACAGAATGTCTTTCCGATGTTCTGAATTCGCCCCAGGAAGAGGGGTGACCTCAACGCTGCCCCTTAAAACATGCAATACTATCACCCATTCTCTAATACACTGGTCTCCCTGCCCCCATCAGGCTTTAATTTAATAACAATAATTTATAAGTCTTACATAGAATTCAGAAGTGCTTGATATTTAAGCCTTCCTTACAACAACCTACCACAGCAGGGTAGAAGGAAAGGGCCTTGCCCAAGGCCACTGAGCGCATGGGTGTGGACTTCCTGCTCACAGCTCACGCTCTAACCCTAAAGCGTGCCAGTTTTCTTCACGGGATAGGCTTTATGTGACCACTACAGCGAGGACTGCTTGAGAATGGCTCTTTCAGGATACCAGCAGAGTGATTAGGTTCTGCCTCAAGTTTTGCCTTCGTTTTGTTTGCACAAGTGATTCGTTCTGCTTCAAGTTCCATTTAAGGTACCGCCTCATAGCCCTAGATTTTAGGGGGTCAGAAAGACACACTAGGATGAACCAGGTCTTCAACCTGTGTTGGCTCGTTTCTCCCTAGGTTCACTTCACAACCATATAGGCTGTAGCCAGGGGCTTTTTCCCCCAGCCAAAACTCACTGGAACTCAGTTCCGACATCTCTCAGGTGGGTGCCGCTGCCATTATATGAAAACAAGGGAGGTGCTCATGGAGAGTTCCAGCACCCCTTTTTCTAGAAAAATAACACTTGAAGAATGAGTTCCATATTGGTTTGCCCGCAAGAGCTCAGGACCAATAAATGAGCTTCCCAGTTTTGATCAGTGGGACGTTGGAGGGTATGTTGTCTTTCTACACCAGCCATAATTGCCAATGGTGGTGAGGATCTGGAAAGGTGTTGTATATTTGTATGAACGATACCATCATACCAACCTGGGGTAAAAAAGGTCTGTCGTCTTTTGATTAGTTTTCATTTTGAGCTGCAATATATGGGTTTCAGCCACTTTTGATTGACGGAATTTGTGTGGAGAGGGTAACAACATTTAGATTTCTAGGCATTGAGTTACAGGAGGATCTGTCCTGGAGTGTTAACACAAAGGGGCTTGTGAAGAAGGCGCAGCAGAGACTGTATTTTTTGAGAATTTTAAGGAAAAACCATCTTCCACAAAAGCTGCTGCTTGCCTTCTATCACTGTGCCATACAGAGCGTGCTCACATACGGTTTATGTGTGTGGTACGGAAGCTGTACTTCTCAGGATAGAGCAGGGCTGAGCAGAATTATTAAAACAGCAGAGAGCATTATTGGCTGCTCACTCTCCACCTTAGAACAAATCTACACCACCAGGTGCCATAGAAAAGCACTAGACATATCAAGAGATCCAACGCACCCTGGTCACCATTTGTTTCAGCTCCTGCCATCGGGACAGAGATATAGAACAATGCAGGCAAGAACGAGCCGTCTCAGGAACAGTTTCTTCTCTAGAGCGATTTTGGCCTTAAATGGAAAGCCTGGACTTTGAAGTCATCTTATTTTACTTGTTATTTTGTATTATATTTACTGTTTTTAATTAGGTTTTGTAATTTTGGATTATGCGGAATGCTTTATCTGAGTGGATGTAGCAACCGAGTAATTTCGTTGTTCCCGCAAGGGGACAATGACAATAAAGATATCTTATCTTATCTTCAGCCCTCATCTCCCAGGCCCAAGTCCAACGGAGTCTCATGGGACCTCTATTTACGATGTTGCTTTTCGTAATTTACAGTTGCAGGATACAACAGGAGTTTTTGTAAACTGCTAAAGAGCAGTTTGGATTACCAAACTGCAAAGTAATTTTATTTCTCCACAGAGACAGGGTGGTAAAATAAAAAAAACCCCTCAAGATTTTGGCCCATGCTAGTTGTTATATAACCTCCTAGAACAACAACTCTCTCAAACCGAAAAACATCACAGTGGACATGATCACTATGTGCAAATCTATATTTAATCTATCAGCTTGCATAAGGACAACTGAATTTGTGTCTCTCTCTATGAATTTAAGGCACTGTCTGCTTGTCAGAGCTCTTTTTCCAAGCTGACATTAACTGCAGCCAAGGAAAACATCTCTATTGACATCAGCATATGCATACAGTATGATGCATTTTGGGGACAGAATGTGATACTGCGTGGCAAACTGAAAAGGGAAGCACAAGGCGAAGAAAATCCTTTATTTCTTGAGAGCCTTGCATTGCGCAGAATGGCTTCTTTGAGGAGCAACTGAGGAGCAACTGAAGGGAAATATATAGTAGTTTGTTCCTTTACTACTATTTCTTTTGCCATGAAATGGTGGCTTAGCAGATTATGCAAACAATGTCTTATGAACAAGGAGGTCCACAAAGATTATGAATTCAGAGCTGAAGGCTGCAGTCTGAAAACTTGCCTGAAACCCCAGAGAACTGCTGCCAGTCTGTGTAGACAGTAGTGAGCTAGATAGACCTGGTGTAAGACAGCTTCCAATGCAGTCCTAAATATGCTTACTAGTGAGCAGACCCTATGGAACACAATGGGACCTACTTGCAAATGAACCTGCCTAGGATTGCATTGCACGTTTGACTGTGCTTCTGCCAACTGCATTTCACAGAGCAGGATTGCGTTTTTGAACAAACCATTGTTTTGTTTCATTATCATGCACTGCTTCGCACATCTCTTGATGGAAAAATGGTGCATATGGTTTTTTTAAAAAAAGATATAAACAAAACTAGTGATGCACCATGGTTGGGAGTAAAAGACTGTGTTGCAAATAGACTGGGTTTTCCGTTTTGTTTAACATTTCTTAGCTTTGAATTGCTGTGTGCAATGGTAGTTGAAGGGGTGTCAAGTTGAGGTTCCTTGCTGAATGTGCATCCTGCTTTTCATTCTGATACCTCCTTCCTGAAGGGAAATTTCAAATATATTCCATGTTTCACATTTCTCCAGAGCTCCTGGAAAATGGGGTTAGAGGGCTGGATTAGGATTTCTACTTGAAATGCAGAATGATCTTATTTTCTGATGTCTTACTACCAAAGCTGCAACCCTAACCATGTGTATTGAAAAGTAAGTCCTTTTGAATTCTATGGTACTTACTCCCAGGTAAGTGGAGTTATGATGGCAGCCTAAGTGTGCACAGAACTGCAGCCTTAAGCCTACATGGAGTAGTTACATATGGGATCGCACAATTAATATTACTAGTCACTTAAAAATAAGTTATTGATAATACTTAACTATGCAGTTAATACACCAGATTGAGAAGATAACTGGTAATAATTTAGGAAAGAAGTACAAATCAAAGCATTTTGAGATTTAGACTGATTTCTTTTTTTTAAAAAAAAAAGTGCGTGTAGAAAAGGAACATGTCTTCAAATCCTTTTCATGCAAGTTCATTTTCTGCAGGAAAAGGGAATTTAATCTGCTCGACGCACCAAATCATTGAGAGAGCAGTACATTTATTCATTAAAGTAATCAATCAGTGGAAATAGGATTTCCCCAGTATATATATTAAATGGCAGAAATGATGAGTTCATAAAAATGTCAAGAAATTTTCATCTCTGTTATCTCTTTCTTAGGTCAGCTCTCTCCAAACAGATTATCTCATTTGTGGGAGACCTCTTTAGTCTATCTTTCTCATGGAAAGTAGAGTATCTATAGTACCATGCAGACATTAAAATTAAGCAGAAATGATAGGAATTGTCAAGCACAGCAAGAACGACGATAACCTGCTCTTTTGAATGAATAGGCTGGCGTTAGTAGTTGCTCATTTCTGCAATGAATATATTAATGGTTCCCTTAGAAAAATACCAGCCTCTGTCAGTATTTGGTGACATGGGGCAAAATTTCTTCACAGGATTGCTGTGGAAATAGAATGAGAGAAAATGCTATGGGTTTGCCTGCGTGTTTGCATCTGTTTGCTTTCCCATCTAATTTTCATAGCTTTCCCCTATAAATTTGGATTTACTTGATACGGGGATAATCCAATAAATGGGGGTAAATTGGGCTCCAAACCGTTCCACTCGAGGTCAACTGCCATCAACCCTGCGATCTAACAATGTCTAGAAGGCTACAGACTCCTCAACCCTGTTAAAAAGGAAGAAAGGTTCCCAGTGAAAGAGGATTCTATCCTCACATCCCTTCTGGTCTCCATCTCACTGAAACTTTATACAGAGCTTCTCTCTGCTACATTCCTGGTTTTTCTGAAACGGCTGATTCCTTAATTTGTCCGCCTTCTTCCATCACCTGCAGTTCCACCTGCACTCTTGGCATCTAAGGCTCCACCCTTCATGAAAATAGGAAGGTTAGCATAAATCATGCCACGTTTTTAAAAGGCTGTTCTTTGAGAAAGTCTAGGTCCAGACAGAGGAACCCACAGACTGCCTCATCAGGCTTATGTCACTGTCCTTTTGCTTCAACTTTGAATGGATGGTACACAATAAAGCCTTAGGAAGGAAAAATACAACTGGATGATTGAATATAGCACCTCTCTATCCAATTGTCCCAGATTGCTTTGGAAGAGCAAAAGCACACATAGGCTGCGTGCAAATAATTCCCAAAGAATCTTGGAGACTTTAGTTTACTCCTCACAGAAATACAATTATCAGCACCCTTAGTAAACGACAGTTCCCAGGATTTTTTGGGGTGAGGGGAGGGGAAATGTGTTTTAAATGGGTATGGTGTGTTCATAGCCTGTTATTCCAGTGTATTCTAAGGCCCTATTGATACATTACAGCACAGCTTGGCTAACCATGGAGCCTGGGGATTGATCAGGCTTTCAAAACAAAATTTTCTGCCCCTCTCTCAAGAACCCAATGATTTTGGCAGGGGTGGAGAAAAGGGAAATAAATAAAGTAGTGTTGCACGCCACCCCAATTTTTGAGCGCTGCGAGATTCCAGGGGTTCCAGGTTTGTGTTTCCTTTTGAAAATGAAACGCAGTAGAAACTTTGTGATATATGGTTTATTTACATATATATACAACCTGAGACTATGATGGAGGGGGTCACAACAACAACACCCCAATAGGGTGTTCCTTCTCCCATATCTGCAGCTGTGGATTCAATCAGACCCTCTCCCCAGCTTGCCACCTTTACCAGGCTGCAACCTTTCTCCTCCAGGTCACATTCCAGCTGATCCTACATTCCAAACCCTGGCTTTTGTTCTTCTAACTAACTCTGAGCAGAGAGAGGGGCCTCACCCACTTGCCATCTGGCACAGTCTTTGCCTTCTCAATGGCTTTATGAATGGAACATTACCTTCTACATTGTCTTTCTTAATGGCTCGTCTCCCAGGTGATTGCCAAGGCTGGCCCAGGTATTCCAGCAATTGAATCCATGCTGGATCCAGGAATTAGAAGTTAGGGGGCCAAGAATTAGAAGGGGGGTCCCAGGCATTCAGACTACCTCCCCCACAAAACTTGTAACAGTAGACACTGCACTTGAGGATGAGGAAGTTTAAAAATCTCTCCCACATACCCTGATGGGGATGTAAATCACCTCTGCTAGTAATCAGATCTTGATATATGGAGAGGGGTGACCAGCCCTTTTATCAGCTGATGGAGGGGAGTGACTGTGTGCCTGAACATATCCTGTGTATGTGTTTTGTATACATGAAAGAGTGTGGGCTGACCACTCCCACTTTTGGCCACAACAAACACTACTGGAATGTACCCCCAGGGAGCTGACGGAGAATGAATGAGTCCATTGGGCCAAAAATGGACAGCCAATGCTCTTTTACAGGTTGCCATGTTTCCCATTGCAGCCTTATTGGATCCCCTGCTGCACTGGAAATATGCAGATGCAATCACATGGCACTCAAGATCCATGGCTTTATACCTGGATAAGCGCATGAGAATAAAGACAATGCATACGATGTTACATCAGTACTAGGCTGCAACCTCAAGGAAGTGAGGGTGATTTCCCAGCTGCTGAGAATCCGGCCCATTTCTGACGGTCTTCTACCTGACAGCCCGTGTTTTGCCTTGCTGTGTCACCGCTAACTTAAGCGATGCAGAGAAAACCCTCGCAAAATTGAAAAAAACATTGTACACCATCCCATGTCAGGTATTCTGTACCTCAGAGTGGTAGAGAAAAGTATGTTCTTTTCACTTATCAACGAAAGAACAGCATTGTTATTTCTACTGTTTTTATTGTCAGGGTTTTTTATTTCCACTGCAATGATTTAGACAACCTTCCCTAACCAATAACCCACAATCCAGTCCTCTGGGGGAGAAACAAGGGAGAGGGGGGACTTGGCTGTTCTGAAACACATTACAGCACATGGAATGGAGCTGACTCCGGGCTGCAAGTAGAATGGAAAATGTCTATTTTCTACATATAAGCAGTGGGTGGGATTTGCCTGCAAATGATTTTTTCTGACACATCAACAACCTCTGGATCCTCTCCAGTTCTCCAGATGATGCGAATACTAAAACAGTAAGTCTCTAAATGATTTTTTTAAACACACACACACACACACACACACACACTCATGAATATGACTTGCTCATTGTACTGTGAAATTAAATACCTCAGAGCTGGACTTGGCAGACAAGAGAAAATTTATGGATACGTGGAGTCAGATGCTACAAAGCTGGTATATGGAAATAAAAGTTACAGTTCTGCATGCCATTCTTGCCATGGAGTTTCAAGACCAATTCGCGCTGGAGGGCTTTGCAAACAGTAGTTCTTCTATAAGAGTCTCTGAGCATAAGGCTGTTCTATTGATGGGGAGGGTTAAGGGCCCTGCAAAGAACATAGTATCTCTTACTAAGCAACATCCAAAGATCCCAAACCTCCCTTGCCCATTTACTACATGTAAGGATGGACTAGTTAATCAATTTCCGTTTCTACGAGTTTCTCATTTGTCCATTCTTCAGTCCAGTTCATTGCATTTCTGTGTCACTTTGCAATTCTTTATTTTTAAAGTCCTTGTGAAAATTTATCGGCCTTTGAATTTATCCTAATACACACATTGTTGCATAAAACTTTGTCACTTTATTTTGGTGGGAGAATTGCATTGCAAAATCTAGAGAAGTACGCATTTCAAAAGAACTGCATTTCAGTTTGGGTATAGTTTCGGGAAGTGTGAATTAAGTATGTTTGTCTTAAAAAGAGAACCGAAACAAATTTCTCCTCCCTCTCTCTGCCATCCGACTTCACACCAAAGTACAGGAAGGCCGGACAGTAATTGTCTTGCCATTGGGTTTTGGTGCATTGACCCCTCCTCTATGGAATCCCTTCTAGGCACGAGATAAGGGAGCAGCTGTCAAAGGATGCTATGTCAACTAGGCTTCTCCAATCCTGACCAGAGAAGGCACAGTGATGAGATGAAGCGGTGAAGCACAGGGGATGGTTCCAGCTTAGTCTATGCAAAAGAAGAAACAACTCAAGGCACTAAACAGACACCATGTATTTCTGTAAAGTCGATAGGAAAAGATGTTAGACTTTGCAAAGAATACGTCTATGGCCTACGGCCAATGGAATATATCAGGGCTGTCTAACTTCCAAGAGACTGCAATCTACAACCACTATAAAAAACTGGCAGTGATCTACCCATTGGATTGACCAGAGTTGTTGAGCTTTTTTCTGAGAAAGCTTCATCAAAGTTGTTTTTAGGGAAGCCAAAGTTGTTGAGGATCCATCCTGCGATCAACCAGGATCGACCAGGGGCACCCCGTGATCGACCAGTAGATCCCGATCGACCTGTTGGACAGCCCTGGAATATATGATAATAACCAAACCATCTTATGTGACTTCACAACACTGAAATGCAGACAGTGTATCTAAATATCACATCAATGTATTCTGAATTGTCTATGTCCTCTGAAACAACCAGAGGGTCCCAAGCTCCCCTCAATGTATTCTGGAACACCGTGGTTTTTTTCCAAAGAACACTTGTCCCCCCCCCCCCAAAGGAGTATTTGCCTAAGAAATAATGCACACCACACAAGACTTTTGACTATACGTGCAGCAGAATGTGTTGGTGGGAGTGGAATGCACCTTTTAAAAAAGTTCCCTCATTTTAAAAGCAAGCTAGCTAACCTTCCTGCAAGTAAAGCACCCAGCATATCGGGAAATTTTTTTCTTTCCCGCCCCACTTGCTGCTATGGGGGCATCCTATTGTATGTAAAGAGGGAAGTCAGACAATAATAACATCAAGCACAAACACAGTTTTTTGTTTTAAAAAGAGGAGCATTCATAAATGTCATCCCCTTCCTGCAATCTGAAGTGGTACAGCCCGTTCTGCCACCATAACACCCAAATCACGTAATTCCCACCTTATTCTTCTTCACATGGCAACCAGGCCCTGTGTAGAATTTGTTCTGCAATATACTGTCATTGTGAATGCTGCCATTTCATCCTTTCACCTTCCTGATGCTTCCTGTTTGTTTAGCCACCTGAGGTCGCTGTGGGACCATATTATCTCAGAAAACACATCCTTTACAAGAAAAAGAAAAAGAAAAAGAAAGAAGATAAGCAAGCACCTTGCTAGTGGAGGAACGAGCAATAGCAACATAATCTTTACCTCAGTTTATAAAAGAAGAGGACTAACTGACGGTTGTAATTTTGATGGAGATTTACCTGTAGGCAATGCAGCAATCAAACTCACACTGTTAAGGGGAGGTTGATTGAGTTAATGAATACAATATAATTGTTCTGTACTACAAACAGAGGGTGGATTTTCATGTGTACATGTTTTGTGGTGGTGGTGGTGGGGCGGAGAATTGAATTAGGAGCATATACATCAGATGTGTGCGCACACAAGCAACTAAAATTGAACAAATTCTCTCCCCTCACCTCAATCCAACAATATTTTTCAATTCTGTGTTCTATAGAAACACCCTTAGGTCTCATTTGCCCAAACAAGAAACTGTTTTAAACCCAATCTGAACAGAAGCTGCTGCTACAAGAGGCAGTCTGTTCACATGTAGGTTTTTTCTGGGGGGGAGGGGAGGAGTTGTGGTTAAATAAGATGATCCAGGCAGCAAATGATGGTGTTGATAAAGATTATACCCCACTCTTCTACCTTCATAATCAGACCACTTAAACATGTTTAAGGAGAGTTTCCCTGATGTTTGAGCCAGACGTTTTAATGGTAGAATGAACTTCATTGTCTTTAGAAGTTCAGTAACTGGCGATGAAGAAGTTTATATATATATGAAAGAATAAAATAAATAAGTGCCATTCTGCAGTGCAATGAACAGGAGACATGTAGAATCAAAGGCATCTGTTCAAACCACAAAAGACAATAGATGAAGAGAAAAGCCAGTACTGGCCCAAGACATTCTGCTGGTTAGTACAGAACCCAAATGGCAGTCATCCCCTTTGCCTGTAGCAAAGTCCAAATGGTTCCCCTCCACACCGCCAGAGCCACGGCTTTAATAAATTCTTGGTGTATCAGACACCAGTTCCAGCCTTCATCTATCCTCCTGCCTCCATAATCCGTGTCAGGGTTAGCCCTGACTAAAACTAAAGCAACAGCAGTATTTAAACAATGAAACATTAACAGGCATCTGTTTGGAAGGTATTCTACAGCTATGGCACAACCACTGAGAAGGCCCTGCAGCTTTCTCAGCAGCATAGTGGGCAATGCCTCTGAGGCCAGGCTCAAGGTCTAGGCAGGTCTAAAGAAGCAACTGATTCTTAAGGTAACCTGGTGGTCACAGAACATTTGGGGCCACTGGAAAGGCCAGTACTGCACTAGCACTTAGATTCAGCCAGAAACATAGCAGTTAATTAATAATCATATACGTATTAGGACAATAATGTTATTTATATATCTGTACCTGTATAATAATGTATGGAAATATAACTGATTATATTTAGTCTATCTTACTGTATCTTTCTTTCTTAATGTATTTTTGCACTTTCCCCCTCCCTCCCTTCTTTTTCATCACTTTATTTTCTATAACTGAAATTATTTTAAAAAATTATTAATAAAAGATACATACATTTCTAATCTCTAATTCTACTTTTAAGTATTTCTCTAGGAAATGGATGAGAAGTACAGCCAAGAACTGGGTTACGAGCTTCACTGAACTCCCTTCCTACAATAAAAAGAACAATTTAATTTTTATTAGACGGATAAAAGCATGCATGAGAGAAGTGGGGTTTGTCAAGTAGCACCTCATCTTTCACATGATCGCCGCAGGGAGACTCCCCTTGTGCCTACTCAGGTGTCTTTTGGGTAAAAAAAAGTCTTTTTAAAAATTTTCTAGCCTTTAAAATTATTTATTTTGGGCTATTTATAAAAGAGAGTCTTAAGGTTTTTATGCTGCGGAGTCTTTAGTTGTTTTAGTGCCTTTTTGGTAATTTTTAAATAGTTTTTATTGATATATGGAATTGCTGAATAGCAGAGTGTAACTCCTTAAAATAAATAAGCTTTGGCAATAATAATTGGTGCACAATTCGCAGTACTATCACTTACCATTTACGTCCTGTCTATAGTGCAAAATGTGTACTCTTTTTGAACAAGATAGCAACTCACTGAGTCTTAACATTGTTCTCATGCTACCTGTCTCTCTGGCTTGTGTGTGTGTGTGTGTGTCTGCTCTGCCTATGCCCAACTGGTTATGAATATGTCTCCTCTTAGCAGGGTACAGACATTCCAGCTCATGTTTAATTCTGTATGGGAAGGAGCCATAGCTCACTGTTAGAGCAAATGACTTGCAAGCAGAAGGGCCCAGGTTCAATCCCTGGCCTCTTCAGGTAGGGCTGGGAAAAACTTCCATCTGAAACCCGAAGAAATCCTGCCATTAAGTTTGGACAATATTTGCATGGAAGGAACAATGATCTGACTCTGTATACGGCGGCTTCTTAAGTTCCCGCGTAAGAAGTGATGAAGTTAAATGAGTTGCAGATCTGCAACAAAACTAGAACACACGCTTTATCGAAAGGCAGAGATGGTGACCTAAGTCTTTACCTTTCACAATGGATGGGGCCATCTAATGCAACGAAAATGAGTTAAAATCCCAGCCTGAACAAAGAAGATACAAGTACAATGGAAGGGTGAAGGAGGGCAAATCAAGCATAAGAAATCTCTCAGTTCTTATACTTTAATGTTTGCGTGAGCTGTAGATGAAACATGAGAATGAAATCAAACACAAATCTGCCCTGGTTTAGCTAATTAATTACAGAAAAGAATGAACTTTCTTCATTACTGCATTTGTTATTAAAGATAAATGTTGGAAGTACTGCTAATCTGGGTCACATAATTTAATCAGTATGCAAGCCTTAAGCAGGCATTCTTTGATATCCTCGTGCCTCACTGTTGCTTATTCTCCATAGCCAATACAGCAAAGAGACTTGTGGCACCTTAAAGCCTGACAGATTCATTATGGCATCAGCTTTCGAGGACGAGCTTGTCATTTATTGGAGCCTTGGCCTAGCTGCGCTCAGCCTGGGAACTTCCTCACCTCAAGTGTCAAAGCTCAGTTCTCGAGTGTGCAAAGTAAGATGTCAACATGATTTTGTTGATCTCGGCTTTGCGTGGCTGAGGGGAGAGCCCACCTTTAAGCCAGAGCTGAAGTAAATATGCTTCCAAAATTCTCCTTTGCTGATGCTGATGTTGCACATTCTCCTGATAATCCTCTGAATTCTATAATATTTGCTAAACAGTGTCTGAATATTTGGTGCTTGTATTTCATACCCAACGATATTCTGTGTCAATGGTTGACATTTGACAGTATTTGAGAGTTGACGTGCAGTCTGGTATTTAACTATGCTGGTACCTGATACCACTGATAAATCACCAAAGTTTTCAAACTTTCTTCCTTAACAGATCCTATTTCAATGAACTTGTCTGTCAAAGAACTGCTGCACATCTGTCATAGATCCTGTCTGAACAGGACCAGCTGGAGGCAAAGGACAAGATGACGCCTTTCTGGTTCCATATATAGAAGCTGATTGGAATGATGGTTGACTCTTACTTCAACACTGGAGATCGGATAGCTTCCTTCAACACACCTGAAGGCGGCAGGCTAGCTTAGAGAAATGATTGCACAGGTGTGACACCTGCTGAAGTAGGTGGACTGTGCTGGCTGCATTTCTACCTACTTTCTTGGTATGGGACCTTTCTCAACAGCATTGAATGTGACATGTTGGGAGAAGGCAACTAAGCAAGACAGCTACAGCCAGCCAAGGCCAGCAACCACTAGTAGGAATCACATTCCTCGGAAAGAAGGGAAAATTGTGCAGCTCAGGAGGAATGTTGGGGTGAATGCTTGCAGCATCGTCTGCCTGTGGTAGCTGTATCTCTCTGCCTAATGGTAGGGCCCTACCCGAGTCTGAATGGCAAACTCTGGTACATGTTCCTCAGTTCACTGTTGAGCCTCACCATTGCACACTGTAAAACAAGAGTGTGCTTAAGAACACACCCTTGCACCTGTGCATTATAGGAACTTTTTTTAAAAAAATCTGAAAGCATTTAGGCAATAACAACTGAAAGTCTCCCTTTGTGGAGTGCTTCTGTGTGGCACCTTGGTTGCTGAATTTTAGATGCCAACCTAAGATCTTCTAATTTGCCTGAGCGTTTTAATGAACATTTTCATTAAAATTTGAAAACCGTTTGCTAGCTAAAGGACACATTGACAATTGGCAGCTCACGAAGTTTCATAGTTGAAGCCTACCAAAACATCATGATGTGCTAATCCTTTATCCAATTAACTGGGTTAAACCCCATTGAATGAAAATAGAGTTACTTCTGAGTAGACTTGTAAAGGATTGCAGCCACAGACATTAAAATCCAAATGCTGAGGTGAGCATACCACATGGATAATGCAGAGCTGAATTATGAATTTGGAAGTGTTCATTCAAAACCTAAAAGGGAAAAATAATCTGAATTTTGAATGTCTGCGAATATATGGTAAGAATACACTGTATTAATTAATTTATCCCAGTCTTTTGGAATGGGATAGAAATCACAGTGAAGCTAAGCAGCGACCCAACCTTTCTAGTGCAATTTCCAGATGGAATCTGTCTATTGAGTCAATGATATTTTAATGCATTATTTATTTATAAATATACTTGTATACCGTAATTTTCATAAAACATATCAAAGGAGTTTGTAACAATTGTACATACAATAAAAATGCATAAATACTATAAATTACACACACAGATCACCAGCTACAGTATTATGAAAAAAAAAAGGCTTGGATAGCTCAGTTGGTAGAACACAAGACTCTTAATCTCGGGGTTGTGGGTTCAAGCTGCATGCTGAGCAAAATGATTCCTGCATTGCAGGGGGTTGGACTAGATGACCCTCATAGTCCCTTCCCACTCTACAATTCTATGAAAAGTGTTTCCAGCAAACATTTAGAAGCCTGCTGAATCTCTGTTGGAAGAGCATTCTACAGGACTGGGCCAATGACACTGAAGGCTTGGTTTCCAGTTGACATCAGGTGGCCGACTTGGAAGACAACCAGCAATATTCTCACAGACAATCTCAAGTGATTGAGCTGGGATATAGGGGCTCAGGTGGTCCCTAAGGATACATGAAATCTCTTACAGGTTTCAGTGCTGAAACTTCATCGAGCACAAAATGTCTTTAGTCTCAGAAGCTATTGAGTGAGTGCCAGGGAACCAGAAAGAATGTTATCTACGCTGCAAATATATATAGATTTTATTCCAGTTAAGCCCTGGGAATAGTATTTTGATAAGGGAATTCTGACAGAATTCTTAATCTCCACATCTGCAATTCCTAGAGTCTATAGGGGGCTCTTCCAGATGAGACTTCTGTTGTGTGTTTGCCCTGCCTTATTCATTGAATTTTTCAGAGGGCCCAATTCTTTAAAAACTCCTGTTCTTAAAGCAAGCTGCCATTGTTTAAATGGAGGCTGTCATTGTCTGTGATGTCAAATGGTGTTTGTGGTTTTTTTTTAAAAAAGAAATACAAAACATGTTAGGGTGTGGTGGCATGAAGCAGAGCTTGGGGGAGCCAGTGAACCCCTTTGCCCCACCTTGACTAAAGGGCTGGTTCCCCATTCTTGCACTAGACCCAGGAATTGTGGGGCAGTTGGCCCAAAATAAGGATGTGACCCACAATACAATACAACTGTGCAACACACCACTTTTGAGAAGATGTCATTGCAGTGCAGGAAACTCCTCTATGGACACACCGTAAATTCCCTTGCCATAGCTGCCAAGTCTCCCGTATTCCCCGGGAAACCCCCATTTTTCCAGCCGTTTACCGCTGGCAGCCTGGATTTTAAAAAAACCCCGTAAATCCCCCAGATTCTTACCGGCCCGGGGAGGCTCCTGCGCATGTCTGGAGTCTCTGGACATGCACAAAAGTGATTTCCTGCACTGCGGCCATTTTGGAAATGGGCAGAGCATGCGTAGAAGCGACTTCTGATGTGGCTCTGCCCAGTTCCAAAATGGCCGCAGCGTGACTTCCGGTGCCGCGTCGCTGCCGATCCCGGATTTTTCAATCTGGGAGTTGGCACCTATGTCCCTTGCTGTAACACAGGGATTACAATGCTGTCACCTCTGTATAGTTCTGTTGATATTCAAGGATGAAAAATTATGGATAAATAACATCTGACAACTATCCTGTTGCAATTATCACATTGAGGCATGCCAGGGGATCAGCATAACATAACCCAAGAAACAGCTGTGGACCCCCAGCAATGGCAAATTGTGTTTCCTACCTCCCTTGCTCATTCCCCCTGCTTTTTATACAGAAATGTATCTAAAAAGCGAGTTTCTTTTTCCATATTAAGATCACAACACAGGCCGTTCCTTTGAGCAAAACGCTTGCTAAAAACATTTTTGGTTTATGCAGAGGCACAAAGTGGTATTACCTGTGGGGTTGAGGGCTAAGAGGGCCTCCAGGCAAATAAATAAATAAATAAATAAATAAATACTCCATGTGTTGAGGAGAAAATGCAGTTACCCAAGTCAAGTTTATGTTTTTTAACCTATTTTTCTTGAGATAACTTTGTCAGATTGTCAAACAAACTCTCCAATGGGATTTGAGCCGCAGCCACATTAAACTAGAATCGAATCTTGTTATGCTGGCCTCAGGAAGCAGATAGTCCCTCTGAGCAAAACTGCTCTGTATTAGCCTGCCTCCTGTTTCTTCAACCCAAACTGTGAATGTATAATCATATTTCTTTTTGGAAAATGACTTGTTTTTCTTCATTACAGAAGCAGGATTGATTTTCCTGCCGAGTGTTACACTTGTAGAAGCAGGTCATAATCAGATTCAAGCACAATGTTCCTTGGCTGGTAAATCCCTACAATTAAAACCGTAACTGATTCGCAGGCCCATCAGGCTGGGATTTTAATATGACTCAACACCGGTGGGCGGGAGTGTGGACAAACACCATCAGATTCATGAGCCTAATCTTCAGGTGGTATACATGACAGTCAATACCACTTATGCGGATTTACACCAAAGTAGAAGCCTGCAGCCAGAGAATTGGCTGGTTAGGTCAAATCAATACGAGGTATTCAGCACCTACTGACACTTTTTTGGCCCTTGTCCCCACAGAATTGTTAAGAGAAGCTTCAGTTGACAGAACTCCCTTGTTCTGGGTCTAGGATCAAGACCTACCAATGCTGTCTCCTTCGCTCTGTGACCCATCCCCCAAACCTTCATTCATTTCATTTCTGCCAATAAAGCATATCCCTTCTTCCTTTGGGCCTTACGTGAACTTCATAGCTGCCAACATTTCTCCAATGAAAATAGGGACTTCTCATTCCATAATGATAATTTTTACTATTTATACCCCACTCCACCAGATTTCCCCACCAGATTTGCCCTTCTGCATCTTCTTGCCCGAAAGGCCTCTCAAGACCACCATTCATTTTGGACAGCGGCCCAACCTGATGCCTTTGGGAAGCTCAGAAGCATACCTTGCAACATTTCTCTGATGAAAATAGAGACGTCCTAAGGAAAAGTGGCAATGCGGATGGCGCTGTGGTCCAAACGACTGCGCCTAGGGCTTGCCGATCAGAAGGTTGGCGGGGTGAGCTCCTGTTGTTCCATCCCAGCTCCTGCCAACCTAGCAGTTCGAAAGCACATAAAAATGCAAGTAGATAAATAGGTACCGCTCCAGTGGGAAGGTAAATGGCGTTTCTGTGCACTGCTCTGGTTTTGCCAGAAGCAGCTTAGTCATGCTGGCCACATGACCCGGAAAAACTTTCTGCGGACAAATGTTGGCTCCCTTGGCTAGTAAAGCGAGATGAGCGCCGCAACCCCAGAGTCGTTCGCGACTGGACTTAACTGTCAGGAGTCCTTTACCTTTACCTTTTAAAGGAAACGGACATTCCAGGATCAAATCAGAAACTGGGACGGCTTCTAGTTACAGGTAGGTAGCCGTGTTGGTCTGAGTCGAAGCAAAATAAAAAAATTCCTTCAGTAGCACCTTAAAGACCAACTAAGTTTGTATTTTGGTATGAGCTTTCGTGTGCATGCACACTTCTTCAGATACTTCTTCAGGTATCTGAAGAAGTGTGCATGCACACGAAAGCTCATACCAAAATATAAACTTAGTTGGTCTTTAAGGTGCTACTGAAGGAATTTTTTTATTTTGCTGGGACGGCTTCTGTAAATGCGGGATTGTTCCTAGAAAATAGGGACGCTTGCAGGATCTGCGTAGGACATGGGGACACAATAGTATTCTCCCATTTTGATAATTTCCCTGTCTCCTTTGCCTCTTACCTGAAACCTCAGTCTCCCAAACTTCTTGCAGTTTCCTTTTTATCAATATACTGTTTGTCCTGCACTCTTTCTTTAGGTTGCTTGCCTTCGAATTCTATTCTCCCTTACATTCCTTACGTCCTTCGACCACTTCCTTGTCCTCCCAAGCTTGCTTCTTGTGATGCTTTACTTGCAGCTAAACTGAGAACTTTCCCTCCCATCACAGAAGTTGACCCTCAAACGGCTTAGCATCCCCGAGAACAGAACATTCTGTGCCACCGTGTGCCACCTCAGCGAATCATCGTCATAGGATTTGTGCCACAAGCCCCAATATAGACTGTGCCTGTCACGATATTTTATATTGTCACTTAAATGGATTTACTAGACATTTATCCCAGCGTGAATGAATCAGAATTTGATAGATCTGGTGTCAACAATGACATTTATTCTCCCTCATCAGTTCAATAAAAATGTAGCACAAGTCTAAATATTTATTGCAGCATTACAAATCTCATATTTTATCCCCCAAAAATATGATTCACTTGGCTTGTTGTTGTTGCCAGCTGAATGAAAATGTTGTGTCGCTTTGTGTCTCTGATGTGCCCACATCATTGAAAAGGTTGGGTATTTCAGGTACCTAGTTGTTCATAGTCACAGTTCATTGGAAGCAGACTTCATTTCAATTGGAAGACTAGACCGCTCACGTGTGAGACTGGTGGCCTTGGGAAGATCAGTTCCGGCTGGAGAGTCGTTTGAGCAGGATAAAGATAAAAAGAGAGCAGGCAATACTGGCAACCCACAGGGTCACTCTATTACTGTATCAGGTTCCAGGACAAAATTCCACCCATAGGCAAATGAAAACAGAGTTCAGATTTCTCTTTGTCAACATCTAAAGAAACAGAGTAAGAAAACATGCAAGCATTTGTAGCAAGCAGTTTATACATTAACACCCCTCCCCCCAAAACAAAACACATACAGGGTGGAACAATATCCATTTGAACTAATAGTCCTTTGTCTCTTTTCCTCTGCTTGACAAACCTACTCTGATAGGCATCATGTGTGAATTGCCCAATATTTCCCCCTTAACGGGTGGAGCACTTTGCCAAAGAAAAATGCAGAAGGAGCCAAGCTAAGACATGAGAGCGTTTTCACTCTCAGTTGCCATTACAATAGTGCAGTGATTCTTCCCGGTAGTCTGCAAATGCTCCTCTTAGCCTCAGTAAAATGCATGTCAATTTCATTTATCCTAGTTTAACTTTTCCTTGTAACAGTTCTGATGGAAGGCAATTGCAACTTGTCTCCCAGTTGCATAACACCTTGTTCTCTCGCAGGTGATGCTGGCACCGTTGGCTGCTGTGGATGCTTCCTGCCTCTCTGTCTTTCCCCTTCCTCTGAAAGCTGCCTGATTCCAACTGAGAATAGAAAACGCTTGCAAGTACTGGGCTTGCAAGCCCTGTTCATGCTTTGCTCACATGTCGAGATGGGGGGAGACATTTGATCAGTTCACATTTAAAGGCAAAGGTACCTAGATTCACACATTCTGAAACCTGATCAGCCATCCTTTCGAATTCGCAATTCTCCAAATTCTGAAATGCAGTTCCCCAGCCAAGTAACGTGTACAAACATGCATATACTAGGGGAAAGTGTGCATATAAATGCATACATTAGCGAAAATGGACGTAGAAAAATGGGTTGTATTTAGGGGAAATTGTGTTGCAAAACTGTGTATATCAGGCACAATTGCATGTAAAAATGAGGGGAAATGAGGAGAAAAAAATGAGCAGGTGGGCTGCTGCTGGTGGCAACTAACCCAATGCAGTTAGCCCAATGCCATGCTGAACTCACTGACATCTGAAATGGATAAAGTTGTGACCTAATATTAACCCATGTTAATGGTGTTTTCTAGTTTTTGGTTTTACTGCAGTGTCATGATGGGGTGGGTTCACAGCACCTGGGCACATAACCAGCTAGTGATCCTTAAGATGGCCTGTCCTTTTATCCCATGACTTTGAAAGTTCAGGTATACAGTTTAAATCAAATCACCTGCACCCACCTGTTTATTAACATGCTTGAAGAACTCTAAAAGATCGTTGAGGCCCGACTTAGCTTTGGAGAAGTCATGCTGATTTTTCTTTATGCTGATTTTTCTTTATGCTGATTTTTCTTTAGCAAGTCTAGCTCTTCTATATGCATATTTAATAATGTTTTCCAATTTACCTGGAACGTAATTGCATGTTGGCTTATATTCCTGTGCCAATTCTTCCTACGTTTGTGAAATGAAACATTGAGGAGTAGAGTATTCCACCAAGGAAAATGTTTCTTTTCTTCATCAAGTGAGTGAGTAATAAAGAGAGATGTCTTGGGGCAGAAATTTGAGTTTATCAACAAGTTAACATGCCTGCCATTTTCAACAAAGTTTAGAGGGTATTTAGCATGCTTTTAGCTCCTTTTGCTCCAGAACCAACCTACATTTTTGCAGGAGGGCTATGCTCAGATTTTGCAGGATCTTTTAGACACCAAACAATACTTCCATGAACCAACCTACATTTTTGCAGGAGGGCTATGCTCAGATTTTGCAGGATCTTTTAGACACCAAACAATACTTCCATGAAGGCAATGCTAAACTTAAAACCTCCATTAGTGTGCAGTGATTTCAATAGTGAGGAAGGAACAGAAACATTAGAAGGCCATCGGGCCACTTTTCGTCCCTTTTCCAGCAACAGGAGATCTTAATTTTTTTAAAAAATGTTGATGGTATCAGAAGTCAGCATGTTAAGACACATGAGGAAATTGAATGAATGAAAGGGAAATAGCAAATTAGGGTGAAATGGGCTCTCCCCCCCATTGTGCTTACTTGCAAGAACAATTGTGTAACTCAAAAGTGGCGTGCAGTTTGGAAGAACGGTTCCAACCACGGTTTGCTTTAAGTAGATTTGACTGTGTCTCATTTAAACTGGATGCGTCGCCCTATTGACGTGAAAGTTTTGAAGACACACCATCCTAATTGTTGCTCCTCTCCAGGAGCAGGGAAACGGCAGCCGATTCCGTCTGACATGCTTTTGCATTTCTCATTGTTATCGCAACTCTCCACCAACTGATCGCCACAGCAAGTCAACCTGCAAATAAGCACTCCTGTGCAATTTAATGAGGCCCTTATCTTTGGTTAACGTAGGAGGGGACTCGCCGGGTTCCTGCTCATCTCTCCTTCTGTGGGGATGGCAAGTAACTCTGACTAACCCTCCCATTAAGATCAAAGCGCTGCTGTCAAAGATGTCAGGTTGAGGGGGTGGCTATCCTCTGATGCCATTTACTGCATCTTTCTTTTGCTTGGCCAAGGTACAGTGCCTACTAGAGTGATTATAGCAATTATTCAGCACTGTCTGTCACAGTCAATCAAATTTGTAGAGCCCAGATACAGAAATGACCTAGACCTGCCTTTTTAGCAAACATTATTATTGGTTGTCATCTCTGCCTTTATGTATGTGCTCAAGTTGAGAGTAATACTCAGAAAAACTTACTTCCTAGCAATTATTGCGGACTCTCCTTCCCAATCTCTCAACTTGATTTTTCTCTTTTTATCACACTTTATTGCCTAGCAGTAATTCTGCTCTTCCCCACCCAGTGTGGAACGCTTTATAATTTTGCAGCAACATTCTGAATCTATCTTCTCACATCTCTCTACCACCGAAAGGTGAACATACAGTACCTATAATTAGGGAAGCTTTAACAGAAGACAATGTCAATCAGTTTTTTAAAAATGGTATCCAAATGTGAGAGAAATGCCACAACAACTCACTTTGATCCAGTATGAACATTTTTGTTATTTTGGAAGAATGATACTAGGACCACCATTCTTCTATTCTGGGTGAAACTCCTTCCTGAGGTCTGGATGAAAATAATAATGGCAGAAGTTATGGTAAAAAAGGTAAAGCTAAAGGACCCCAGGGCGGTTAAGTCCAGTCAAAGGCGACTATGGGGTGTGGCGCTCATCTTGCTTTTCAGGCTGAGGGAGCCAGCATTTGTCCACAGACAGCTTTCCGGGTCATGTGGCCAGCATGACTAGACCACTACTGGCGCACAGAGGACCATGGCAGAAGCCAGAGCACATGGAAAATCTGTTCACCTTCCCGCCGCAATGGTACCTGTTTATCTACCTGCACTGGTGTGCTTTTGAACTGCTAGGTTGGTAGGAGCTGGGACAGAGCAATGGGAGCTCACCCCATCATGGGGATTCGAACCGCCAACTTCTGATCAGCAAGCCCAAGAGGCTCAGTGGTTTAGACCGCAGCACCACCCGCTCCCTTTTGGCAGAAGTTATGACATATATTGCACACCTTAAAGATGGCATATATATGACACGGATGCTTATGGCACAATAACAACTGTTCATCTTTAAGGTGCCACATGATTCTTCATTGGTTTTGCTGCAACAGATTAACACTGCGACCCCTCTGGAAAGTGATTGTGAGTATGAGTATATATGCATATGTGTGTGTGCACGTGTGTGAGAGTGTATAATATGCGTGAACAAAAAGTTTTTCACCTGCCCCACAAAGATGATGTGAACCTCCTTGAGAAGGCTATTCCATACCTGGGATGCCACTACTAAAAAGGTCCTCTCCTGCTGGTGGTTATCTATCTTGCTTCATTTGATGGGTGTGTGTGTTAAATTTTCTACATGCGGGGTTTCTGTAGCAAAAAGCATAGAGGAACTTTTTTTTTTTTACTGGGCATTTGCAAGTGTTTATAAGTTAACAGCAAGACAGATAAAAATAAATAAATCTAAGAGCCAAATTTGGATTTTTCTATAAGATGACAAGCGGAGACCTCTGCCAAAATAAATACACCCTAAAATGCTCCATAGAAATGAACCTGTCATCCCAATTTACCTGTTCCCATGATGCGGAGGACCTGAAGGGCGCTTGCCACAGGAAGTTTAATAGTTTTTAAAGGATGCTTATTTTCTTGCCAGAGGCATTTCGTTAGATAAAGGCCTGTTTTGTTTTGCTTTCAAAGTAAAAGTAGATTTGTAGCTACCTAGTATACAACAGATGAAGGGAATTTGGGGCTACGAGTCTTTCAGACTGATTTAAATGTTTGCTTCAGTGATTGGTGAAATTTTTATTAATTTATTTATAATGTTTGCTTCAGTGATTGGTGAATACTTCAGAGATTGGTGAATTTTCTCAGAGCTGAGGGTTGCAGCACTACAAAAACAAATGCTGGCAACTCCAGCACAAAACAAAACATTACTCCATTTGAACTTTACAAATTTAAGTGAACATCTCCACAATGGGTTTGTGTATATATGAGCACTTTACTTCCCCTTTCAAAATGGAAACTATTGTAATGCAAGGTATCATCTTCATGTTAACCCCTCCCCTCCTGTTGTGGTCCTGACAAAAAAACCTCTCCCTCCCCGCAGCTGCTATTTGCTTTGAAAGGAACAATCCATTGGGAAGGGTGAACTTTATTTGCAGCCTGCATTTTCTCAAAGGAAACCTTATGTAACGTGTGAACATGGATGCCAATAGCAGATGAATCCCAAGGCAGCAAGTGGCTGGAGCAACAGATGTGGCTCTAAAACTTTTGATCAGTTGCCTACATTCCAGCTGCACAAAAGTTTTCTATAGCTTATAACAAATACACAGAACAAGAGGGAAACAGCAGGCACTTTGAAAATGGACTAAAACTTGCACAACTAAATCAGAAACTCTATGAAAATGCCTGGGCTTTTTTTTTAAAAAAAGTTATTGCTTGGTGCCTAAGTAACTGCAGTGTTGGCACTAGATGAATCTCTTTGGGGGTGGTCTTCCATAACTGGAATGCTGATCCTCAGAAAATTTTGGTTCAGAGTCATCTCTGTCTTTTTCAAGGTGTCATTTCCTCCACTTATCCTCCTCACATGACATTTTAGTAATGACTATCATGGACATCACTTTAAAAAACAAAACCCAGGTGGAATCCACACACATATAAAAACGCTGTGGAAATGTTTGCTTTTTTTAAAAAAAATAAACATTTTGAAAAAAGATTTGAGTTTTCCATAGCTATAGCTCACTGTCGCCATCTGCTGTCACATTTGTATATTGCACTTTACAACACATTTAAAACGTTTTATTTGCAGCTGTGTAGATGGACCCCCAAAATCAGAATCAAACACTGAATACAACATATTATTCAAGGCATTTGTTCTGCTTTCATGATTGTCAAGAAGATGTGACTGTTGCTGTGAGATCTGTTGCTTCCCACAAAGTCAAGGTTTCAGAGTCATATTCTGAAGTACAAGCAATATTATTGTATCAATCAGCTGGGAGGGATTCTGGACTGGAGGTCTTTGTTTTGGTTGAACAGAGGCAATGACAATATCTTGGAATAAAAAAAAACTTAGCTTGGATCATTCTTCCCTAACCTGATGCACTCCAGATGTTTGTGACTCCAGCTCCCATTTACCTTGTCATTGGCCATACTGGGTTGTGGCTGCTGGGAGTTGTAGTCCAAAATAGCTGGAGGGCATCAGGTTGAGGAAATCTGGGGCTAGACAATGTTTAAAAAGGATTAGACAAATTCACAAGCTACAGGGACAAGAAGCTACAGTTAGAACTGGATATGGAACAACTGATTGGTTCAAAATTGGGAAAGGAGTATGACAAGGCTGTATATTGTGTCCCTGCTTATTTAACTTATATACAGAATTCATCATGCGAAAGGCTGGACTGGATGAATCCCAAACCAGAATTAAGATTGCCAGAAGAAACATCAACAACCTCAGATTTGCAGATGACACAACCTTGATGGCAGAAAGTGAGAAGGAATTAAAGAACCTTTTAATGAGGGTGAAAGAGGAGAGTGCAAAATATGGTCTGAAGCTCAACATAAAAAAAGCTAAGATCATGGTCACTGGTCTCATCATCTCCTGGCAAATAGAAGGGGAAGAAATGGGGGCAGTGAAAGATTTTACTTTCTTGGGTTCCATGATCACTGCAGATGGTGACAGCAGCCACGAAATTAAAAGACGCCTGCTTCTTGGGAGAAAAGCAATGACAAACCTAGACAGCATCTTAAAAAGCAGAGACATCACCTTGCCGACAAAGGTCCGTATAGTTAAAGCTATGGTTTTCCCAGTAGTGATGTATGGAAGTGAGAGCTGGACCATAAAGAAGGCTGATCGCTGAAGAATTGATACTTTTGAATTATGGTGTTGGAGGAGACTCTTGAGAGTCCCATGGACTGCAAGAAGATCAAACCTATCCATTCTGAAGGAAATCAACCCTGAGTGCTCACTGGAAGGACAGATCCTGAAGCTGAGGCTCCAATACTTTGGCCACCTCATGAGAAGAAAAGACTCCCTGGAAAAGACCCTGATGTTGGGAAAGATTGAGGGTACAAGGAGAGGGGGGCGACAGAGAATGAGATGGTTGGACAGTGTTCTCGAACCTACCAACATGAGTTTGGTACTGCGGGAGGCAGTAGAAGACAGGAGTGCCTGGCGTGCTCTGGTCCATGGGGTCATGAAGAGTCGGACACGACTAAACGACTAAACAACAACAGGCCTATATTTGCTATTATAATATATAATTATCAACTCTTGGGCACAACAGCTCAGAGAGTAGCTTGTTGCCTTCTTGTAATTTCCCTAAAGCAGGGATGAGGCGCTTTGTGGCCCTTCAGATATTGTTCGGCACAAGCTTCCATCTGCTCCAGCCAACATGGTCAGTGTTCAGGGGTGATCAGAGTGGTAGTCTAACAACACTTGGAGGGCTATAGGCTCCCTATCCCTGCCCTAGAGGGATCTGGTTATAGGCACAGTTGCAAACACAATGCTGGGTGGATGGACACGTGGTTTGGTCTTCTAGGGCTTTTGGAGACAACATTGCTTCTGTTTCTCCTCTATGTTTTGCTGTCATTTGACACACCCAGTCTTTTGTGCTGCGCTCTAGGCTCAGCTTCCAAGTGAAACAGCATGGGTGAGCCAAATGACAGAAGGAGACCTGCACTGGGAAAAGCCATTCTAGCCAATATTCTCCCTTCTTTGCCACTCACAGCTCTTTCCCTATCCTCCCCCAGGCTTCCAAGTGGAGTTGAGCATGAACCCCATCAGGGTTGAATCAAGTGACAGCTTGGGAAGAGTGAAGTAAACACTGTTGTAGCCAATCTGTTTCCCCACCATGCCATCTCTACGTGTGGCTTATCCAGATCTGGACAACTGACAGTAAGTCTTCGATTCTCATATTGCCTGGATGAAAATCAGGCAGGTGAGAACTCTCGTTTTCAGGAAGTCAAATTTTGTACAGGGTCCAGATTTTGGACACGTACACAAGAATGCACACTCTCAGTGTCCCAAACATTGTCCTGGACGTTCTCTGCGAATGCAACACTTCGTTAGTGGTATCTGCAGTAACTTGATGAGTACATGGTGACTGAGCTTAACATGCAAGATGACTGATCTTTTTTTTGGGGGGGGGGACTCTTAATTGTGCTTCCCTTAGAGCTACAGGACCTCAAACTAATCAAACTCATTTGATAGCTATTTGTTCGTGAATGTATGCCTATAAATTTGTAGAGCAGGAAAATGAAGTACGCTGCTTTAAAAGAGCCATCTTTTTGTGTGTGCATGTTATGTTCCAGTAAATAAACAATCCAGAGTTAGCTTGTTTAGCTAGTCTTTTGTAGCTGGCTGTATGTTGTGTCACACTGATCTAGTGTTGTCCTCTTATTCTGTCTAAATCTTTTGACATACTGCATTCAAGATCAGTTGGAATTAGCGGGAATTATGCACCTCAACTTTTGATAGCCAGGGACATCCTTCGTTTGGCTCTCTCACAGGTACCAAATGCATGGTATCTTTTAATGGGAGCTTCACCCCTGCTACATCACTTGGAGAGATTGAAAAATGCACATGCATGCACACACTCTCATTCAGTTCATGCAAGCACACATTTACGCTCACATGATTCCGGATCTCTCACTACAAGCACAGAAGAGCAGCAACACTTGGGTCTCTAACTGGAAGTGGCATTGTTTAAGCCTGGGGCACACAAATTAAAGCACCTACTAGCTGGTGTAATTTGCTTGGTCAAAATATCAAGCCAATTCTTCCACCAGCTCTGTCGAAAGGAAGGAAATAACTTTTGAAAACAGCCTATATTTTAAAAGAACACAGCGAGCAAAACCATTTCAAATCACTCACAGCAGTAGGGTATAAAACTGTTGGGTGCTTTATAACAAATTGCAATCAAGCAAGCGCATGTAATATACAGTGGTACCTCGCAAGACGAATGCCCTGCAAGATGAATTTTTCGCAAGACAAATGCGTCTTGCGATCTGATGGTGACTCGCAAGACGAATTCATTTTGCGAAAAATTCGTCTTGCGAATCGCGGTTTCCCATAGGAATGCACTGAAATTTAATTAATGCGTTCCTATGGGCAAAAAAAATAAAAATCAATGCATTCCTATGGGGAACTGCGATTCGCAAGACGAATTTTTCACAAAATGAATTGACTCGCGGAACGAATTAAATTCGTCTTGCGAGGACCACTGTACAAATACTACACATAGGGTATTTTTGATGTTTTAAAGCACAGAAGAGTAACGAAAGGGAGAAAATACATCTAACAGGACGACATAGCACATTGTGCTGGAGGTGCTTAGAAAAGCAGCATTTTTAATACAAAAAAAGAGAAGTCACATTGCATTAGGCGGGAGGTATCTGTTGTTAACTATGCTAACCTTACATTCAGACAGTGTGATCCAGTGTCTTTGTGGGCTGCTGTACAGTACTTACATCTAGACCTGAAGGGCTGGGACAGAAAGGCTGAAGTGAGGCTAGCAGAAGGTACTGCTTGTTAACTATAATAGTTTCAGTTCACACAGAAATGAAAAATGTATGTGTATTAATGAAGGTTTAAAATGAAAATGGCTATCTTTCCCAGCCCTTGCGTGGAAATGCCAGGGGTGGGACCTGGAAACTTTAGCCTGCAATGTACATGCACAACCACTGAGGTATGATTCCCCACTTGTCAGTTTTCTTCTTCTTAAAAGTTAGTGATTTGACATGCCATAAGCTCACCTGGGGCTGTGGGAGCAGGAAGTAGGACTGAGCAGGCCCTACCTTTGTGAGGTGGGATGGGGTGAGGGGCAGCCATGATGTGAAGGCTAAAACTGTGTGCGCCATGCAGGCTGCCTTGTGGCTCCTCAGCTAGCTTACTGTCCTCAGATGCACTGAGAGAGGCTGTTCCCTTGGCAGTGTTGATGTAAGATTAGATTTCCAGTCTGTACTGGAGCCAGGGTGGGGTGGGAGGAGCATCCTGTCTTTCACCTCAGGCAGCAAAATGTCTTGCACTGGTCATGGTCCTGCTGTAAAATGGCTGACTGATCTGCAGATTAAACTTTATTGGATTTTTCTTCCTGCCAGTCCTCGTGGTACGATTTATTTTCATGGACCCCCCAAATCTGCACAGTTGCTGGCAGGTGAATGTCACGTCACGCTAGTTGTCAACCACCAGAGGGTTCCCCCCCTCCCCTGCTAACGGTTCACTGAAGTGGAACCGATTTTATTCACAAAAACATTTATGAACCACCCTCTCGTAAAATATCAGGGTAGAGTGCAGCAATATAAAAAACTGGGGGAAAAAATCATCTGAAGCAGCACAAAACAATTGTCAAAATGATTGGCTGTTCAATAAAGTTGTAAACAACTGTATGGGCCTTGTCAGAGTAACAAAGTTCACAAGAAGTGTCTGACAGTCAAAAGCAACGATGCCTGCCAAATCTCTGCTGGAAGAATATTCCAAAACATGGGGCCACTGACACTAAATGCTCAGTTTCAGTGCTATTTTTCTAGAAAAAGAGGTGCCCGAGCTCACCACAAACGCCTTCCCTGGTTCTCTTATAATGTCAGTGGCGCCCACCTGAGAGGTGCCAGAACCAAGTTCCGGAAAGTTCCAGCTGAAAAAAAGCCCAGCTTGGTTTCTAGTTGAGGCCAGTTGGGTTTCTGTAACATTGGGGGGGGGCAACTAACACCCTTCTACCAAATGTTCTCCGTGACTGGGCTGGGATATCCGGAGGTCCTTAAGGTATCTTGGACCCAAGTTGCTCACAGCTTCATATATTAACATGGAAGCCTTTTCTCTGTTGCTTTATAACAGCTCCCCCACTTGTACACATACCTCAATTGAGCCCATATGTCTGTCACTGCCTGAGGAAAATGTCCTGGTCTGTATGAGGAGTTACTGCATACAAATGACTACCCACAAGGGACACGTGGTCTGGAAAGGAAGTCTCCCAAAGGTTGTATGTATTGGTCTAAGAAGGAAACTTGCTTTTTTTGTTTTTTAATAAAGGATTAAAGAAACATATGGGGGAAAATACATATGGAATATGGCTCTTTTTCTTGTCAGTAAGGGACCCTGCAGGACAGAGACCATGACACCTCAGTGCACTAATGCTCAGGAGATTTTCTTAGCAGTGTGACCTCAGGAAAGTTTTCCTAAATGTATTATTTAACACACTGCGGGCAGAGGTGTCGGTCTCTTTCTGTAACTGTCAGAGGTGCTGGTCAGTTAATATCACATGAAGTCTGTTGTTGGAATGCATGCATTTTTCAGTGCCTGTCTGAGGTGGAAATGAAATCCTTGTGGAAAATTGGAACGCGTTATTGACGGCCACAGAAATATTGCATTAAGTATGGGGTGGGGGGGGGCGGGTATCTTCCACACTGAGACTGGTTATTCCTCTGCTTTGGAGATTTTGGCTCACTCTGGTGTACGTTAGCTTGACACAATATTCGCCGGTGGAGAAAATACAGCTTGTGGTTTGCTAATTCCAAATACATTTTAATGACAGTATCTGCTTTCACCTATTATGGTTGGCAAATCCTTGGGCTAAAGGCCTGTCTGATAATTTAAAAACGTGCCCCTCAAATCCCTGTCCAATTCACCTTACGTCTTAAAGCCACAAATTATAGCTTGGCATGATATTTAAGGCCGAAAGCTGGAGATGCTGATAAAGCCCTCCCACTGTAATCGCCCACTCATTCCTCATAGCATCATGTATGGTCGAGTGACATACAATATGTTTCACTGGCAACACTGAAAATGGAAATGTTAAGTATAAATCTTGGTGGAAGTTTCAGTAATTTTTAATATTTGTGCGTGTGGGTGGGTGGGTGTGTAGGCAGTGGTGTGCACACGTGAATGATATATTTGTCCTAGAGCAATACAAATTCATTCCCCCCCCCATCTGTAATATCTGCAGTAAGCGAAATTAAAAATACATTTGTACTTGTACAGTTAAATGATCATATTTAATGAAATGTCGGAGATGAATCTTAGCAAATAGCCAGGAAATTATTTCAGAAAGAGCAGCATTTCATTACTGGCAGTCAGGGAAAAGCAAAGAGATTATGCAAACTGTTCACTACTTCAACGTATTAGGGAATATGTTCTGCAGAAAGGAGGGACGTATGGCTGTCAGATGGAAACTTTTCAAAATCTGGAAGGTGTGCCAACACACACACACACACACACACACACTGGTACCTCGGTTTAAGAACAGTCCTGTTTACGAATGATTCGGTTTACAAACTCCGCAAAACTGGAAGTAGTGTCCCGGTTTGCAAACTTTACCTCGGTCTAAGAACGGAATCTGAACGGTGAGAGGTCTCATTAGGGAAAGCGCGCCTTTGTTTAAGAACGGTTTCAGTTTAAGAACGAACTTCTGGAATGGATTCAGTTTGTAAACTGAGGTACCACTGTGTGTGTGTATATATTCTTTTTTTTTAAAAGCATGTACACAGTGCTTTATTATTTATGCAACAACATTAACCTGTTTTTCAGTTTACCAAGTAAAAGAAGCACAATAAGGCAGGTCCTTCTGGACAGTTTACAATCTATGGACAGAGACGACAAAAGGAGGACAATGCATGGGTTTAAAACAGTGGGGAGAGCAGAGGAATGAGAGAGGCAGTTCTTACTTCCTTATCAACAACCATTTGTGGTAGGTTATGCTGGGAGAAAAGTTGCACAGGGCCACCTAATTAGCTACAGGGCTGAATATGCATTGTCGGTGTGGACCCTTGTCTGTTTTGTCTCCCAGCCCCTGCAACTACCCAAGTGCATGGGCTGCCAAGCACAGGGTTTGGCCACTGGCACTATAGCACGAGCACTGAATACCAACCATTTGGACTGGCATGTCAAAAGCGAAAACTTGCGCATGGCAACCAACCTGCCAACAGGCGTCAAGAAGGGATTTCTTTTTTCCTGGCTAAGAGGCCATACACTGAAATTTTTGGTGTGAATGGGTTCTCAAACCTAGGTCTTTTCTAGTTCTAAAAATGATCCAGTGCACCTGTCGGGAGCCAGAACCAGTAGTGGGTCAGCGATAAAAAAACCACTGGTGTCTGTGAAGTTAACTCTTGAAACAGTGCAGGCTAAGTGATCACAGCAACTCTTCCCAGCAGATCTTGCCCCAGTGAGGCAGTTGGGAGGACCTCAGTGTGCCATAAGTCAGACTTGCCACATAAGTCTTTTCTCTCATTTCTCAGGGGGGAAAGCCATCTACTTTGTTAATCTCCCACCCAACCCTTTGGCTCAGACCTAGCATTCAATGGTTTATCCGAATCTTTTTCAACTGTCTTCCAACATAGGCTGATTACATGAAACATTCCTTTTTGAAATCGGTTGGCAAATGTATTTGCAGTTCCTTTGAGGTATGTCCTGTAAGCAAGTCCTCTGGTTACAATACACCTATCTGCACAGATTTAACCTGTACTGTTAAATTCTGTGAGGAATGTTGGGGAAGGGGAAAACCTTTCTAAATTAAAGTGATTGACACCATCTTCATTCCAAGCTGATGTGCCTCAACTATTTCCTCTTAATTCAATTTTCCACACATGAATTCTGACTTCCTTTTGTGGGTGTTGTTTAGGTGAATTCCGAAGCCTTTTGTGTATTTGGTTAATTGCTAAATGGTTTTTAGCAAAAATCACCCCACCCCCCATGCAAATTCCTCTGTGCACATGAGTCTATGCAGACTGAGTTATCCAGCTCAAGACCTGCAAACGTGCATCTAGTTTCCTGCATGTTAAGTCTACAATGGGCTGATTTCAAAAGATTTATTGCAATTAGATGCAATTAGACCACAGCCAGTAGGTGCAGTCCAAAGCACTAAGTTTCTGGAATATACATATGAAATTCTATGCAAGGAGTGTGGCTGCATTCACTTCAGTGTTAGGGAATGTATACAAAGGGCTGTCCCCAACATCTGTGTGCGAGCAGTTCCACTGTCTCAGAAGAAGGCAAGCAATTGTATGGGTGAATGCTCCTCCACATCTAAAACAAAACAAACCCACTTCCTACACAAGGTCTACCTAGCACATTGGGGGGTGGGAGGAAGAGTTAGCTCAGGCATCCCCAAACTTTGGCCCTCCAGATGTTTTGGACTACAATTCCCATCTTCCCCAACCACTGGTCCTGTTAGCTAGGGATCATGGGAGTTGTAGGCCAAAACATCTGGAGGGCCGCAGTTTGGGGATGCCCGAGTTAGCTAGTAAATGAGATTATCACACAAACTGTGTATAAATTTTTGTATGCAATTTTGCCTAATGGATACAATTTTGCAAACTAATTTCCTTAATATAATTCATCTATATGTTATTTTTCATTAATAGACACACTTTTATGTACTAATGTATGTATTTTTCACACACATTATTTGGTTGGAAAACTGAATTACAAAATTTGGGGGAAGTGTGAATTTTAAAGGATAGCTGTGCTTCGTTTCACATATTGTTTCTGAAAGTGTGAATCAGGTAGCCCAAGTTTCCCTTGATCCCTAGTTTTGGCTCTCTGAGGATAAATCTAAACAACAAACATATATTTCACCTGCTTAACTGTCATGACTTAGCTTGGAATGACTATTTGGTGAGAATGCTAAAAATGTGTGTGAAAATCCTTACCCCTCTATGTGAACCACAGTCCCCTTGAATGAGGGAATGACCCGTAAACTTGCTGAGTGGACCTATAGGATGGGGATCCAAAGAACTGTGTAATGTATAATGGGATTTCCCATCTTCTCCTTCCCAAAAGCCAATTCCTGAGGTTTGAGGGACTCTTTGGAGCAGCACGGAAGGTGGAGCCTGCCCTTTGCGCTAAAAGAAGTGGCTTCACCTCATTGAATTCTGCCCACTGTCATGTCTGACCTGAGAAACAACAACCATAGCAGCATAAGAGCATGGGTACAAAAACGTGATGGAGCCATGCTATGTGAAAAACTCACGAGGGAGTCCAAACTGGGAAGCAGGCACATCGGCACCGATCTAAGTTGTATCTAATGGCTGTGGAAATCCTATAGTGCTGTCGTTTCCAAAGATTATGTTCCCTTTGCAGCAAACAAGAGGGAATAAGTGCACTTGTGATCAAATTACTTCCAACCAGACTCCTGAGGAATCTATTCCATTTGTTTAGCATCTATGCCCTCATGAATTTTGTCTCCATGATAATCTTGAAAAGCGCAAGAAGGAGTCCCATGCTGGGTCTTAAGAGCTGGGGCCATTTTGCCCTGTATATTGTTCTTCTGTTTTATACATGCTGTAATGAATGGTCTTTCTTTCTCTCTCCCTTCCAAATCTGATTCCATAAAGAGCCACTTGACTGCTACAAGTCATCATTTTCATTCTGCATCTAAGTTTACTCTTAAGGGCTTTTCGTTTCATCTTTTTACTGCTCTGCTAATGTACACAAATCACTTTTAGAGATAGTGTCATGACTACGAAGGGAGCAATTTATCAATATGGATGCCTCTTTGATGAAGGATGGTTTGTCTTTACAAGTCCGGACAGCCCCAGCTGAATTTCAATTTGCTATGGCATGCAAGGGATTTAAAGGATTACGGCCAGTGAAAGGCTTTAAGCATAAACCAGCTTATATTTTTTTTGCAGGAAGCTGCAGCAACTGAACTTTTCGATTGCGCTAGATTTTTCTTTCTTTGATGTAAACAGGAATGAGCACGCCAGTAGGAAAAGCAATCCAATTCTGGATGGCCTCTGCAACATTTGTTTTCTCTTATTTTTCCACCGAAAGACGACAATTTTTAACAATACACCTAAAGTGCAAGCCTGATCTCTATCAAAGGCACTTTCAAAACTTAAACTGATTCTACGGGATGAACTGCACCCCTAATTTCCTGAGGCCAGGTTCAGCTGCAATAAATTGACTTCAGTGGATTAACCATTTTGCCCTCCATGGTTTTGTTTGTTTGTTTCTGAGGACCAAACATGAGAAGTTTTAGAAAGGGCTCCCTTTCAGCTACGCAAATTGCCCCTTCCTCCCACCTAGGGCATGGCTTCAATATATACATGCCAGATAGTTCTATGAATAAATCAACTCACAAATAGCCAATACAGTCATACCTCATGTTGCGTCCGCGTGTTTTAGTCTTTCGACCCGCGGCAAGCCGGAAGTACCGGAACGGGCTACTTCCGGTTTTCGCCGCTTGCGCATGCGCAGAGGCGCTAAATCATGCTGCCTGTGTGTGCAGGCACGCCGCTTCTGGATGTGAAGTTGCGGACATACCTCCAGGACAGATTACTTCTGCAACTCGAGGTTCCACTGTACACCCAAAGTAGGGATTTACTTCTTTAGTGCACCATCGACACATACTTAGTTTGTGGCGTGGCAGGCCAGTGACCGCTTCACTGTGTGCAAACGTCGTACCTGGGTACAGATGGGGAGAAAAAGCAGTTTCAATTAAACCCCCAAAATATATTGTGAATTGAGTTTGATGCACAATGAAGGAAGAAGGCTAGAACACAAAGATTAGGTATTTAAGCAAACGAATAAAAGCTGGCTTCAGCTTACTAAAGTGTGTTTTTATGTATTCAGTTATCCACCACAAAAGTTGCTAAGTTCATGGCTGGGCAAATGTGTACCCACTAAAACATAATGTTCTCACAGAACACATGTTATCGTTAGAAAGCATTCCAGACCCCCCCTTCTCCTAGGACCCGGAGGGCAGTGAAAGTGGTAGGACAGAAAGTGAATAGACAAAGGGCCTTGAGCAGCCATTGTAAAGGGGGTGGAGCTGCTGACGACTAAGAGAGAAAGGGGGGGAGGGGATTACTCAGAGCAATGCCATTATCCTTGAGATGGCACCCTGCGTCTCTTTCTGTGAATATTGAATAAAACACCTTGGTAAGAGCTTCTTGTCTTTCCATTACTGGAACCCAGCCGTGAGGGAGGGGGAGCGGATTCCCTGAAGCCTGACACGCACAGAGGCACACAGAGAGATACAGCAGTTATCCCCTGCACTGCCCACTTTAGTCCTGCACTGGGGTGACTGAAAAGGCTGCTTTTCAAACTTTGCACAGATTATTCTGCACAGATTGTTCTGCGCAAAGTTGCACGCAGTGTTTCCATTCACACACACACACACACACCCCGCTTCAGTGCTGGTGATGCTGGAGACATCCAGGGATAGATAACCAATCTAGTATCCTTCAGATTTTGTTGGATTCCAAATGCCATGAACCGCAGCCAGCATGGCCCATGATCAGGGATGGCACAGCCCAACATCTACCATGATTTTCTGAAAACAAGTAGTTGGCCCAGCAGCATTAGGAGATGATAGAGGAGTGGGTGAGTGGGATTGTTTCCAGGTTGGTGCTGAGAACAGACCACCAACTCAATGCTCTCATTTTCATAGCTGCCAAGTCTCCCGTATTCCCCGGGAAACCCCCATTTTTCCAGCCGTTCCCAGCTGGAAAAACGGATTTTTTTTCCCCCGGTACACCGCCCGGGGGAGGCTCCTTCTGCGCATGTCTGGAGTCTCTGGACATGCGCAGAAGCGATTTCTGGCGTGATGGCCATTTTGGAACTGGGCGGAGCATGCTCAGAAGCGACTTTCGATGCTGCTCTGCCCAGTTCCAAAATGGCCACAGTGTGACTGCTAGTCTGCCGATCCCTTATTTTTCCAGCAGGAACTTGGCAGGTATGCATTTCCCCCCGCACAGGGGGCCCTGCAGATGGTATTGTTGCCTATACAGCCTACCTCTCACTGCAGAAGCCCAAAAGATTTACATAGAAGTGAAAGGAGCTTTTTGAGAAACCTTTTGTCAGGAGACAAAAGGTCATACATGAAAGAGCAACACTTAGCAAGAGGTGCCAGGGTCAAGGGGAAAACTGAAGAAGCCTTTATTCACTAGCTGAGCATTGTAACTATGGAAACACGAAAAGAAGAGCCCATAAGTGACAGGACATTTGTGGGCATAAAACATGCAAAAGTGTCAGATCAACTTCAGTTGCATGCTGGTCTCACCTTTGCCAAATGCATTAGCAAAACTAAGTAAGAATGCACAAAACCACAATGGAACAACGGGTGGATTTTAGTCTGCTTGCCCTCTATATTACCATATACCTGATAATGTGGACACAGTGAAAAATCAGGTATAAAATGAGAGAAAATGTAGCCAGACCAAAAGGGCAACATGACACCCCAGCACAATCAGAGTAGGTGAGACCAAGTTGTGCCATCAGAACATCTGGAAAGATGCAACAGGAAGCTTGTTTGTTTAATGGGCAACAATGCCCTCAAAAGAAATCAAATGGGGGTGATGCCGCAAAATAGATCAGGGATGGGGAACCTCTGGCTTTGGGTGTCAATGTGGCCCTCCAGGGCTCACAACCTGGCCCTTTGAACTCTCCCCAGGTCATATCCCTCTCCAGCCCACCTATTCTCTCCTGGCCATGCCCCACACCATCACCATTTAGCGTCCTCCATGAGTGTTTTGCCTGGCTCATGTGTTTCCTTGAACTCTGGCAATGCATTTTGCTTGCCTGGATGCATGTTAAGAGAGTGATATGTGAGCAAATTAATGATACAGGAAGAAATAATAGGAGGCAAAGATGAGGAGCCCATAATTATAGGCTGCACATCTTCAACAAAACGGGGTCTATCTTGGTATGCGAACATAAATGGAAATGTGTGTGGGAGGGGAATACAGTTTAATAAAGACACAGGAGCTGTTGTGATTGCAAATCCTCTGGAAAGGTCATGCCCTATATTGAGATGGACAATTGTAACCACCAAATAAAAGTTCTAAATGGACCCAATAACAATACACTGAAAGGGAAGATGAGGCAACCACCTCAGGCGGCAGGATCTATAGGAGTAAGGACAGGGTAAGGGGACCCCTGACAATTAAGTCCAATCACGAACAACTCTGGGGTTGCGGCACTCATCTCACTTTACAGGCCGAGGGGGCGGCGTTTGTTCGCTTCCGCAGAAAGTTTTTCTGGGTCATGTGGCCAGCATGACTAAGCCGCTTCTGGCGAAGTCAGAGCAGTGCGCAGAGTAGTGGACTCCAGTGTAGATCTTTATTTCCCCTTTGTTCCTGGTGTTGATTTTCACTCTCCACTTATTCCCTGCTGAGGAGAGGGGCACCATTTTGTGCTTCTCCTCAGTTGCCAAAATGTCTTTGGCTGGTCCTGCCTAGAGGGGTGTTGAATGGACAAACCCCAGGCCGCTATATGCGATTGAAATCTTGGTCCCTAACCCTGTCAGGAAAACTGATGGCTGGTCAAGGAATTTAAACAATTAATGGACGACCACTTGAGCTGCTACTATGTGATGAACTTCACTGTAGCTTAACTGAAAACGCTGTGCAGATACCTCAGCCATCTGGAATGTGAGGCTTGCGGAAATGTTTTAAGATGAGAAGCAAGGAATTGAGAGTGCAGCGTCCCTTCCGAGGAGATGTAAATTCGAGAGATTGATGTGTCTAGTTAAACCTTAAGGGAAATTTGGATAGAGCTACATAATAACCAGTGGCACAAATGAAATCTCTGATTTCTATTCTGTTCCTGTCTGGGCAGCGTAAGACAAATGAAACTGATGACTGAGAAGAATCACATTTTCTATAATTATATAAATTACAGAAGGGATGACTGTAATCACCTAAAATGCCTCTAAGGGGCTGGATTACTAGAAGACAATTTCTTAAATAGATCCACACTCTTGGGCTGAAAAATGCCACTGGCAGTGTCGTTTTATACTCAGATGGGCAAACGCAGCTAGTTAACCCTTTGGAAGCAACAGGCCCTTTAGAAACCATCTATCTACACACCTGCTGCACATACATCCCATACCTAACGTAAAGTATCAGGATTGGCTCTTGGTCATGAGGTTTTCAGTGGGCCTTGAGAGATGTGCTTGCCCCTCCTTACCATCAAACGCCTATTGGTGTGATTGCTGATATTTTGCAAGAGCTGTGCAGGTGCAGGCTTGGCTATTGCACACCTCACAGCTGAATTGTGACCTAGATTTTTTTCATAAAAAAAAGTCTTATGACATTATGTTGTCCGGTGCCGAAGACAGCAATTAATTTTTTTAAATTACAGCAACAGCGCATACACTTTCTCCCAATACAAATGTCTAGAAAATAGAAATCTACACGAACCATGAACGAATGAATAATTTAGCTGCAGACTTCATCTTGACTGAATTCAATACCCTGCATGCAGAGCAGCATTTATAATAAGAAATGATTTCTTAAACAAGATCCATTTATTGAATTCCTAGCGATATGTATTTTGTACAGTCAGCTGATGATTACTGACTCAGCTGATTCCACCATTCATTCATCACAGATACATTTGTAAAGGTTGAGCTGTTTTCTTTCAGGACTTCATTGAATACATGGCACAATCATTCACAAACAAGTTGTAGCTCCAGAAAATAAAATTTGAAAAATACATTTGATGTGTATGTACTGCAGTGGCTCTGTTTGTGTTGTTCAAACACACCAGAAGTACAGATCCACTGTGAAAAGGGAAGGACAAGGATTGATGTTCATGAATTGTGTTTGAGTATGAGTACCATAGATTAGAAACTCAAATTTTTACAGGGAAAAAAGCCATATTTTTTATTTAAAAAATGCACCTTTTTTTAACCAGATGCTGACATCAAGCTTGGTGCATAGCCAAATAATAATAATAATCAGTATGTCATATATGGGATATGCCATAAATGAGCATGCTTCCACATGCGTGGTCCATGCACCACAAAAAAGGAGTGTGTAAACTGTATATGCAAAATATGGATATAGATTGGATTGCAGTCCACATGTCTAATCATCATACCCAGACATAGAATCGTAGAATTGGGCTGCCAAAATGGCGTCGGGGCAGATTTTCGCTGAATCTGCAAAATGTCCAGGAAAAGCTCAACAACTTTGTCCAGATTTTCATTTTTGGGAATATGGAAATCCTAGTTCAGATATACCTTTGAGAGAGGAACTTTGCATTTTCTCTTTCTTTTTTTGTTTTGATTTAGATTACTTTGCTTTTTATTGTATTGTATTATGAAAAGGCTTCAATCATTTTTTATTAAGAAAACAAAACCCCTCTAAAACCCGTGACTGCACACCAGAAAAACATTATTAGGATAATGAGGTTACTATGACAGTATTTAGGATGTGGTTCAAGTGTCTTCGACATTCTTGTGCACCCTTCCCCTTCACCTGCAGACAGCCTGTGGCTTGTCACAACTACACAATGCAGTAGTTTCTCTTGAGTGGAGCCATAGCACTGCCAATGGCTGGTGTTCCTTAGTTCGCAGGAATGGGGCCAAGTTATAGCACTACAGCAAGGATACCATCATTTCCTATCCTGTTCAGCAGAGCATAATACAACTAGGCAACACAATGCCATAAATCCAAGTCCCAAGGTTTGGCAGGCTTATGGATTCCTTAGTCAAACTATTTCACCTTTTCTTCTGAGACCCTCATCATAGCATCTGAAGGTCATGTCACATATCACAAAAGGGAGCAGCAGAGATTGCCCAGGAAAACAGCTCGGCAGAGATACGGATCACCACCACACCACCCTACGATTTTTTAAAAGCTGAAGCGGCAACAAAATATTCTAATGATGCATTTAAAAATGCAGTGTTATTAAAATAGATTTTTTTTCTTCCTGAAGACAGCATCAGCTTTTTAATGTTTTAATTTTATGCTTGACAAACCAACCCAAAGCGAAGGGAAATGCCAACTGTGGAACTTTCCAAATGACCACGCTGCGGCTATTATCCAGGGAATCATTGGCCACGGGGGAAGTTCAGGATACAAAGCCCTCCTTGACCTCCCCAGTCCTCAGTCGCTGTGCTGGGAGAAGCAGAATCACAAAAGTACCGGCTGCCCCACAAGACAGTTTTCTACAGACGATGACAAAAAGAGAAAGCAGGTGTTGTTGGTGTTAGGCACGCCTTAGCAAAGCATCGCCGATAGGCTGTAGAAGGGAAGGGTTTGCAAACGTCAAGTCAATAGATACTTCTGCAGAAATCTGTGAGTTATCTAAGGTTATGGATTGGGATGACGACGACAATGTTTGTCCTTTTTTTTTTTGGATATATGGAAAATCCACAAAAAATATTCCAAATAAATGAATAAATTGTAAGTGAGCCTTGTTGTTTTCACGGGAACTTGGGTCTTATAGTCTCAAATAGATACTCTGTACATTTCCAGACTGTCCCTGTTTTCAGGTGAGAATTGATCACATATTGGCAAATTCAGGTTGCACAGTAAAGTTGCTTTGGAGTTTTTGCTCAACATATCTGCTTCCTCCCCAAATCAGACTTTTTGCTATAAGGAAAGAGCCAGGAAAATGCACTAGAAAGCATGTTCCTTTGTGCAACATTATATAGCCTCCCTGCAAACAAATCAGAAATGAATGCTCAGTAAATAGACATCATCGTTTAAGCTCCCTGCAAACTTTGTGCAGACATTTCAGGATGAATGTTCGATAAACGGGTTGTCTGGAAGCGGCTTTAGAATGCTTAAGCAAGTAAGCCAAACTGCATGCTCAAGACAGAGCCAAAATCCCCCAGAGCCAGTAAACAGTCTGCCCTGAGGAGAAACTACTTCCTTTTGTTGAAGTGGTGCTGACAGGAACATTCCTTTCCAGCTTTAAAATTATATGTTTGGTCAGGTCTGCGGTAGAAAGAAGGTCACTGCGTTTGGGTCCTAATATTTTTGAGCAGTAAGACTCGATTTTTTCCCCATCTCCCTTTTATATTACAACTGCTTGAGTCCACTTGAATTCATTGCCATAGAAGAGAGGACGCTAGGCTAGCTTGGTTAAATAGGTAGAAACGTCTTCCTGAGTCAGTCAGCCACTGCCGCAGCCTGCATTCCAGTGAACTAAATAGTAAAACTGCCTAGGGCAAGAGACAGCGAAAGGTACACTTTGGGTTTGACATAGATTGGGCTGTTAGGATTTCACTTCAGAGAACCAAGCAAAGCTCTCCGAGAGAGTGACCATTGCTAGTGACCTCAGCTCTCCCTACCCTGACATGCACGGGCTGCCTTTGATTTCAGCAGAACAATAATGGCAATAGCAATGATGACGATGGGTTGAATGGCAAAGGCACTTGAGGACTTCTGCCCCGGTGCTGCAATAAGTCTGGACGGAGTTCATGTGAGGCAGGAAAGAAACCTCACCTTTGGTAGGTGGTGAGCTATCAGCTACACTAAACTTCTCTGCGGTGCTTCTTCTTCTAAAACTGCATTCCCCCCCCCCCCGGTAATTGTCCCAGTTGTGACCCTTTGTTCACCAAGGTGGAAAACACGGGCATTTCTTCTAATGAAGCATTATTACAGATCAGAGGGTAAGCCACAGAAATCTCCTTGCTGTCCCCAGTCACACTCTGCCTTTAATGAGAAGTTGTATTATCTAAACATGCAGACTCCGACTCAGAGGGGAGGAAAGGAAAAGCACCTGTGGGCTTTTGTCAGGATCAGCCCCCCTGCCATGGCTCCCCTCCCTCTTTTCCAATTGTTTTGGTTCATCTCAGTGAGACCTTGCCTGGTTGTCTTCGGTTTGCAGTGCCTTCCTGTAATGAAGAGCATGATTCAATGGTACATCTGGGACAAAATAGCCTTTAAATCAAAATTACATGTTCTGCAGCAATTAGAGGTTGTTTTTTTTAAAAAAAAATTGACAAAGAAAAAGCAAAATCCACACAGCGTAGAGAGGATACATCACTACAAAAGGAACATTTGGAAAGGAAACTCTGACCCCCCCCCCGCCGGTTCTAATTATTGCAGCTGAGAGCCGATCCACTTGTCTTGGAAGTCCATGAAAGGTTTACCATGGAGTTAATGGTAAACTTCAGCAGCAGCAACAACAAAAAGACTTTGATTAAAAAGTAAAGCCAAACTCCTCCTTTGCTCACACACAGGCTGGATCTAGACACATCAAAGAAGTGTTTTGCTTTAAAGCGTTGTAAACTTAAACAGGGAAAACAGGTAGAGAAAAACGGGACTCCACATCTCCATCTGTTGGCACAATGCTATATCACACATACAATGCATATGAATCACTATTTCTTTACCAGTCTAGCTGAGTCTTTTTGGGACAAACAGGTCCCAGAAGAAACACTTCATGAGAAGTGTTTTTGATGATGGCCCATTATTTTATTGGTCTTACTAAAACTACATTCTGGCAGGTAATTGGTGCCAGAGTCTGGGGAGCTGGTAAAATTCACTTGGCACGATTTTACTGCTGCTGACCCCACCCCATAGTTCAGTTGCCCAAATCCCTGACTTCTGTGTGTGTTTTTAGAAGTTGAAACCATGGAAATACATGGAGAGACAAGCTAAGTCGGAGCTAGCAAATGCCTCGCCCTTGGACTCCAGCTCCCATGATCCCTGTGTTGGCTTGTGACCAGGGAAACGGGGGCATCTGGCAGGCCCCCAGCTGGCTCCAGCCCTGCTGGCCGAAGTGCCGGCCGATCTCCGATCCCTGGAGCATAATCAGCAACCCAGACTTCAGAAGCCTGGGCACACTATACTTGCAGAGAAGTGGCACAAGAGGCTAATGTGAGCATATTACAAGCGGGTTTATTATTATCAGGACAAAAGGAAACATGTCTGATCTCCTTCGTGTCCAAAGCAAAACAGAAAGCTATATACAAACGGAAGTTCCAACATGCAATGCTGGTGTGTTATGCAGACATGAGACACGCAACAGTCCCACGTCTGCTCTTAAGGTGGAATGGAATATCCCAGCATCCTAACCATGGGCCATACTGGCTGGGGCTGATGAGAACTGGAGTCCAGCAACATGCGGAGGACTCCATATTGGGTATCCCTGAGCAAAGTTCTGAACAAAAGAGTTCCTGCTCAAATTCCTGTCTTAAAAATGGCCTGGTGCTGTGATCAACGTGTTGGGTTTGTATGAAGGAAGTGCTAATCAAAATTCCTAATCAGTCATAAATCTGAGGAAGGCATTATATCACAAACCACACTTCCTTGGAACTGGAAATCTGGCATTTGAATGTGAATTTTGCTGGCATTGCAGTGCTCCTTGGCCACTATAAAAGACTAAGAGCGCCAAAACAAGTGGTTAAATTAGGATGAGAAAAAATAAAAGTGGAAAAACAACTCCAGGCATCCCCAAACTGCGGCCCTCCAGATGTTTTGGCCTACAACTCCCATGATCCGTAGCTAACAGGACCAGTGGTCAGGGAAGATGGGAATTGTAGTCCAAAACATCTGGAGGGCCGAAGTTTGGGGATGCCTGGACAACTCTCTATCCCCAAACAAGGGTCAGTTTTCAATGTGCGTCTTTATCCTGCTTGAGTGGTAGAGTCCTAATCACTGGGGGATCTCAATCCCACATAGATTTACCCTGGATTAACTCAAGACTTTGAGCCAAATGCACAATGTAAAATGAAACTCCCATGAATTATGTGAAACCTTCTTCATTAGATTTCACATTTCCAAAAGGAAGGGAAAGCCATTTTTTATTCTAATGCTGTGTGCGTGTGTGCACACACGTGTGTGTGAAGATTTAGAAAATAAAGCTCTCCACAATTTCTGGCATAAATCTTGACCTTAAGCTGGTCTTTCCCTTGTCTTGCCGCTTGAATCATTTATTTAAGTGGTGATAATAAAAGGTGTCAGCAATTCAGTAGTAAGCTCTCCAAGATTTTTTTGTGCGCATTGACCTTTAAGTGTTTGGATCTTGACAGGTGAGCTGTTCTTAACGTCTCCCATGAGATATGGTTGGGGCCAAAGGGTCAGGCACGCTAATGATAAAATTACCATTTACCTTTTACCTTGCCAGCCTTAGTGCCTGACATTATAAATGTAGGTAACCTTTCACCTGAAGGCTCTCTTTCTTCTGCACTGCTAGAGATTATAGTGAAAGGGCCTATACCTGCAGCTGCAGATGTCTTAAGAGAGAGGGATTAAGTATTTCCACTGAATTAAGTGTACTCCCCCCTCTTCTTATTTCTTATTCAAGATACAAGTACACATTTTGGGAAAAGGCAACACACAGAGGAACCTTTATATTTCTCATGTGACACTTCTGTCTGTGTATTCTCTCTCTCTCTCTCTCTCTCTCCCCTCCTCCTCAATAGTTCCCAACTTTCTGACCACTTAGAGCTACCTCAGGCTCTGAACCTTCTGTGATGAAATTACTGTGAAACCAACTGGTTTCATTATAAAGTGTAACACTCTTCCCTTTAGAGTGCACCACACCCTGCAACATTTCTCTGATGAAAATATTCAACAACAACAACAACAACAACAACAACCATTTTATTATTCATACCCCACCCATCTGACTGGGTTTCCCCAGCCACTCTGAGAGGCTTCCAAATCTTCGCCCCCCCTCTGAACCATTGCACATTAAAAAAAACTTCCCTATAGGATGTGAGGGCGATCTGGCTGTGACATCTGTCACCCCATTGATCGCCAGGGTTGATTTGGCTGATCTGGCTGGCTAGGCGGGTGTCCCCTTCCTCCCTCACCGCTCCATGTGCATCCCTCCCGAAGCTGCGCGCTCAGTGGAAGAGGACGACCATCCCAGATAGAAGGAGTGTACCGTTCTTCGGTCAAGGGTATACGATAGCTGCGCTCCCCTGCTAGAACCTCAAAAAAGCTCAAAAAAACCTTCTCTATACAGGGCTGCCTTCAGATGTCTTCTAAAAGTTGTATAGTTACTTAGCTCCTTGGATCAGGGGTCGGATAACTCCATACCCTCCAACATTTCTCTGATGGAAATACGACTGTGGGTTAAACCACTGAGCCTAGGGCTTGCCGATCAGAAGGTTGGTGGTTCGAATCCCCGCGACGGGGTGAGCTCCCATTGCTCGGTCCCAGCTCCTGCCAACCTAGCAGTTCGAAAGCACGTCAAAGTGCAAGTAGATAAATAGGTACCGCTACAGCGGGAAGGTAAACGGCGTTTCTGTGTGCTGCTCTGGTTCGCCAGAAGCGGCTTTGTCATGCTGGCCACATGACCTGGAAGCTGTATGCCGGCTCCCTCGGCCAATAACACAAGATGAGCGCTGCAACCCCAGAGTCGGTCACGACTGGACCTAATGGTCAGGGGTCCCTTTACCTTTACCTTTAAGGAAAACCAGGACATTCCAGGATCAAATCAGAAACCAGACCGGCTTTTTGAAATTTGGGATTGTCCCTGGAAAATAGGGTCTGTGTACTTAGGGATACCACAACAGATACAAATGTGTGTACATTTATGGATTATGTCAGATCAGGGAGGTTTTTGAAACTTCTACCCCCAGGGCCCACTTCAGACTCCTAAAAATTATTATTGTGGAATACGACGTCGACGTCCCTATTTTCATTGTAGAAATGTTGTAGGGTATGAGTACATATGATCCACAACTGTGGTTTTTTTCAGTACTGAATGGCAACAAGTCATGGGATATTTGTGCAATAACACACACCAGCACAGAATAGAATGCACCCTGAGAACTGTCCTTGTTCTATAGGTAAAGCTTTTCTAGGGATAAAAGCCATAGTGGACTGACTATAACTTGTGGGTATAATGTTGCTTACCCCTATTTGACCCCAAAGTAAAGTATTTGGTAAAGTATGTAAGTAAAATTATAACTGGGGTGGGTAGGTGGGAGAGTTAATTTTAGTCTATTTTTGCTAGATGGAGCTCTGTGTCCTTCCTACTCTGAAAAATAAAGGGATGGTGGAAAGGCAGCAGTTTAAGGCAGTACAATTCAGTGTTCAGGAGCCAAAAGATCATTGGTATTCTGCAAAATTACCTCCCATGAAGAAGCAGCAGCACAGTTAAGCTAAAAGGATAATTTTAATGACACTCATACAACTACTAGGGCTGCTTCATAAATCAAGGTAATTTAAGACCTAAAATGCATGATCTGAACATAAATCTTTATATATATATATATATATATATATATATATATATATATATATATATATAATTTATTTTTGAAATTTTGCAGAGCGCAAATGTTATCAGTTTGCGGTTCTGGGTAAAAGGATTTGCAGCCACAAATTGTGCTGCACTTACATTGCTATAATAAGACCCTCTCCTTTAAAAAAAGAAGAAGGTAAAATTAGTATTGAACTGGATCGTGGATGCAATAAAAAACCCACCTCTTATAATTAAATGAGCGGAAAGTAATTGTCCTGTACAAGCTTAGTTAGAAGATTTGAGCAGGGTTTGAGTATTATCAATCCCTGGACAGCCACAGCAAAGCATGGACACTCAGAGCATGCATGTTTTTATTTTATATTATAGATATTTTATTTGCTGATTTCATGACCTCTTGATTGGATTAAACATGATTCCTAAAGGGACTTTTTTTTTGGCATAGAACAGAAAACAGTACAGGAAGGATTACAGAAGCAAAATAACAGAAATAACACAATACAACCCATCTATTCCCTCCCCCTCTGCTCCTTCGACCCCTTCTCCCACCATTGAATTGTGTAGGGTAGCGAACCAGGACAGAGTGCGTAAGAAAAAGTCTTCCCCTGGGAATCTTGTGCTCAAATCAGAAGTGTTGAAAGGGCACTGGCAGAGATGTCATTCAGGCTGGATGAACTGGCAGAGTCATTTCCAGGCTTATCAGATCGTGTTCCACTTGTCTGAATGCTCTTGTTTTACTTCTGTGCATCAACACAAACTCAGCTGCCAGCAGAGAAAGAAAACAAGGCTCCCCTTTCCCCAGCACAAAGGGCTCAACTGTGCATTTCAAAATGCATCCCGCTCTCCTCTTACCTCTGCTCCTTCCTTGGGTTTTTTGGTTTCTTTTTTCTTTTTAAAAAAGAGAAAACCTGTTCTGCAAACCCATCACATGCATATTTTCTCTCCTCATCTACAGGCCAAGATGTATTCATCTTAAATTTTTATTGTCATCGTAGCTTATCAATTTATGTATCACTTTGGCAATCACAACTACTGTCAAACACAACTACCCTGTGAGATAAAACCAAGGGTGGATAACTTCTCCAATTTTGGGATGGGAGTAGATTTATAGCACCACCCATGGATTTATATTGTAAACCGCCCTGTGGTCCTTGGATGAAAGGCAGTATATAGAAATTTAATAAATCATCATCATCATCATCATCATCATCTATGGCTTTAAACTGAGGAGGGTAGAAGGGAAAAATTCAGTATATCTTGCTGAAGCTATTTTGGCCAATGTAACAATCACAAAAATAGGGTGGGTCCTAAAAATACACACCTCGGGTGTCAAAGACCAGGGTGAAGAGGTAACTAAAAAGAAAAGAAAAGGAAGGCTTTTGGATATAGATGTCTTCTGCTTTAGAGCCTGTTTATTGATTTTGTAAGGTTTCAAAAGAACATTAATCATGCAAAACCTCAGACAGCTGACATGTGTGCTGAGAAATAGAAGGGCTTTGGCTTGTCTTTAGTTGCAAGATTTAGGTCAACAAATTTCTGAAAAGTAGTCAATAGTCTGTCATACAAACCTCCTGACACACTTGAACATTGCAAGGTAGGGGCGGTAGAGGTCTTAGTACTCAGCATTTATTTATTATTTTATGCAATGAAGTTTTAGATAGGAAAATAAGAAAACGAAGCTTGAAAAAGTTGGTATGGTATTTTCCGTTAGTGCTGGAGAGTAAAGTACATGCTGAATGATACCTTAGCTCATAGCTGCCAAGTTTTCCCTTTTCTCGCGAGGAAGCCTATTCAGCATAAGGGAAAATCCCTTTAAAAAAGGGATAACTTGGCAGCTATGCCTTAGCTATGATGTTTGCTTATGAAGACACATAGTAGCTGGGTTATGGTTAGAACAGGCACCCCCAAACTGCGGCCCTCCAGATGTTTTGGGCTACAACTCCCATGATCCCTAGCTAACAGGACCAGTGGTCGGGGAAGATGGGAATTGTAGTCCAAAACATCTGGAGGGCCGAAGTTTGGGGATGCCTGGGTTAGGAGGTAAAAGTGTTTGGTATATATGTGCTGCCGAAGCGAGCATGGTAAAAGTGTTTGGTTACATTACTGTGTAATATAATGTTTGGTTACATTATTGTGTAAAGAGACAGTTGAAACCTGACAATTCACAATAAGAAACCATGCATAAAACACAGCTGATCCATATATCCCACCTAGAGTTTTTGGGTGGGATTCACTCATATTCTGGAAAACTCAGGTTGTGTGATTATATTTCATTGGGAGGTCTTGCACAACAAACCCGCTTCCTCCCAAAGATCAGACCGCTTACAGTAAGGAAAGTAATGGGGAAATGCACAGGAAAGTGTGGGGTGGCATTTGCTTTGATACAAAGTCATCTAACCTTCCGATAAACAAATAAGAATGAATGCATGTTAAATAGCTGACTGCTTCTAATCTCCCTGCAAACACATCAGGATGAATGATTAATAAACAGGTCATATGGAAGTGCCCTTGATTTACTGTTGGATTCTGGAAACTTTTGTAATTCAGGTTAGATTTCCTGATCTGACCTGGTAGATCTATTGTGAGATTTCATTTAGAGTGGGGAATGGGTGGGAATCAGTGTCAGATTAGACAATACACCTCACTCAGCCTGGCCACATAGAGGGGAACAAGTGAACATTATTCCTCTCCACCAATCTCAACCCCACCTTTAACATCCCCTGCACTTAAGGATACAACATATGAAGGCTACCCATGCAGATGCAGCTCAGTAGGCATAAGAGAAAACAGCATGGTTGATTTCCTTTGGTGAAGGGGTAAATCAATACAAATAGCCCTTCATGCAAGGTGCAACCTGATCTAATACATGCTTATTTATTTGTTCATATCAAATTTGTATACTGCGTCCTTTTTCCTTGTAAGCATTCTCGGTAATTTTAGTGAGACGTTTACCTACTGATTTCTAGTATTGCAACATAGATTCCACCAGGCTGATAGTTCTTTGTTTCCTACATGCTGCTGCCTTGTATTCTTACAGTGGGGGATAATCAACAGCTGTATCACCAAACTTTAAACCTTGGACTCTTTTCTTAGAAAAACAAAACGTAGCGGCAACTTTTCCCCTTGGATATGCAAAACAATCTGCTTTTGCAGATTCCCGTGTGTCTAGCAGACAGCAGTACTTTGAAAAAAGACATCGTTTGTACTCTGCAGACCTGTTAATATTTAGTCACAGAATTTGAGGAGCGCATGTGTGCAGGTTTTCCTGGACCCCTGGGGAGGATCACTCTTGTAATCAGCCCGCATTTGTTTGCTCTCTTCTTCCAGTTTCAGTGACAGTCACCTATTAAATCCAACAGGCAACATGTGTTATTCTGCTCTGAGAGGATTCAAACTGGGGCAGGAAAAGAAAACAGCTAAGTTGGCAGAACAGGAGAACCCAAAATAGAGAAGGTAAATTGCAAAAACGGCAAAATACAACATCCTCCCTGCCGCCCTCATCTCTTTGCCCCTAGGCGTCATAGGGCTTTTGAGCGAAAGATAGATAGGATTTGATTGCCAGGAGACCAAGAGGGAATTGTGGAGCCAATGCTGTAATATATACACTCTCGCATTAACCACCGAGCTGCTCCTATGTTAAGCAGCCCACACCTCTACACCTGATGAAATCAAAGAGCGGCCTTAGATGTGTGCATGCCACTTTGCAGATCCTTGCTCCTCCACCTCATCTCATCGTTCATAGGAACGAATGTTGGCATGGAACTGGAGAGTTGGTTGAAATGTTCATCAGAGATGCTGCACTGCAAATGGGAGGTCCCATGAGTGTTTTTGTTTTTTTGAACACTGGTACTTCCTGTGATGTTGAAGACAGAATCTGCAAGCAAGTTCAGTTCCACGATTGAGGGAGATCCGTGTTCAATTAACTTTGGAATTGTTTTGTTTGGGAGACTTCTGCAATGCAGTGAGATGAATGAGGCAGGCAGAGAGAGGAGACGTGCTCTCTCCTCTCTCGAGATCTACTCCTAGTCTCGATGCTTGTAATTTGCCTTGTGGTATGCCAGTACTTTGGGCTAAGGACCAGAACAAGAGTGTGTTCTTCCTACACTCATGTCTATTAGCAAGTATTTATGAGGACTGTATATGCTAAGTTCCATGTAATTCTATATTGTGACCCCAGTATGTTCCTGGAAAGGGATAGCTATCACCCCTTGGCTTTTCTTAATATCTGGTAATTAGAGATATATTGCCTGAGCACATGGAGATGGAGGCTCTCTCTCTCTCTCTCTCATATATATATATATATAAGCATAGATTTAAAATAGAAATAGATCTTAAATCTATGCTTAAATCTATTTTAATGGTGAGCACATCATCAAGTGGCAATGTGTACCATTAATTCATTCTGTGATTCATGGAATCTTTGTCCTGCCAGCCAGAAACATTAAGAAAGAAAGAAAGAAAGAAAGAAAGAAAGAAAGAAAGAAAGAGAAAGAGATATTACTAGTTGCTTGCCACCTAAATGGCATTCAGGTGACTTACATTTATATAAAAATGCATAATATTATAGAGGTAGATTTTAAAAACCCACCATAATAACATTTCATACAACATATAAAAAACCAAAACATCAGCAATAGGAAGCTTGGCAGCAGGCTAATAATAAAGCAGACCCAACTCAGTCTATCAAAGGCCCGGGAGAAAAGAGGTATCAGTGAAGGCATCTCACTAGGGAGAACATTCCACAGATAGGGAGCCACTACTGAAAAGGCCCTCTCCCTTCAGATAATAAAGCCTGAGTCATGGGCGGAGGAATGGGAGTGCGGAGGGAGCGGACTGTCCCCGGCACCACTATTCCAGTAGGGTGCCATCGTGGTGGACCGCCCCCCCGGACACGCGCCACGCCCCCCACGCACCGGACCCCATGCCCCCACAGGTGGCGCGCCACGTCCCCAGAACACGCATCATGCACCACGCCCTCATGGGCGGTGTACCATGCCCCCTGGGGCGCACACCATGCCGGTCCATGTACACTAGTTAAAAATGAATAACTCTCCAGTATGTTCCCTTCCCCATTCCCCCCCAACCCCCCCAAAAAGATCCTAAGCTTTGCTAAGTATGGTTTATAAATATGGTTTCAAACCTGTGGAGACATTATCATAAAAATTCTGATACTTCTGTCATGCCACCAAGATATTGTGCATCAATTATCGGAGGGGGTGGGGCTAGTAAAGTGACAGGAAGAAAATAGTCCCTCTCCATTCTCTTATTCAACCTTCTCCTCTATCAGTTTTTAATATGCAGATCTCTGTGTTTTGGTTTATTTTTCCCAAAGAGCCATTGCAGCTGCAAGTAATCCTATAGGAAATGCACCCTACTCTACTAGTGAGGTTTCTCTTCCTTTAGCATCACGATAAGCCTCTGTGACTTTTCTTGACCTATGTCTGAGAATAAGCTCCCAATTAGGGCCTAATGGTTAAATCAAATAATGACTATAAGAAAGGAAGAGAACTGGTGTGCAGTGGTGATATGCCAATCAATACTGACGCGAATTACAGTTTAAAAATTAGATGTGTTAGATAGTTATTAAGAGTGTAATTATTCATAAATGTGCCTAATTTTTCATAATTATTCAGAAACCTTATTACTTCCCTGATTATTGTAAGTGATCTCCGAGGCCAATTACAGTTTGATTATGGCCATAGGACTCTTATGCTAATAGTCTTCATTCTTTCCCCTTTTTGTGCTAGAAAATGAATGCAGAGAAAAACTGAAGGCAACTTGTTGATGTTGACTGAAAGCAACGGTTTCTCTTTACTGGTCTGTTTTCTTTTTTTACTTTGGTTTCCATCCTGCTTTTCAGTTTCATCTGGTTGCTGCTGCACTTGATGATGATGATGATGATGATGATGAAGATGATTGGAAGATTAAGACAGGCACAACCTGTTAGGCATCAAGGGGTTTCAGGAACAGTATCACCAGAATGCTGATGATACCCAGGTGCCTTTCTCCATACCATCTGAATCAGGAGAGGCTGTACAAATACTAGACCATAGGTCGGCAACGTCTGTCCCATGGGCCAGATGAGGCCCACGAAGGTCGTTTATCCGGCCCAAGGACCGCCCATGAACCGAGCCACCTGCTCGGCAAGTCCCCCACGCTCTGCGCTAAACTGGCGCAGCGCGGCTCGGGGACTCGCCGAGCGGCGCAGAAAATGGCGCCTGCACCTGCACAGACGCTGGAAATCGCATCTGCGTAGCCGCGGACATTCCGGCATCCCGGACATGGGCAGCGCGGCGCCAGAAATCGCTTCTGCGCATGTCCCACCCATGTTCGGGCCACGGATGATAGTCCGTTTGAATCCTCTGGCCCATGGCCGGAAAACGTTGCCGACGCCTGTGGTAGACTGATGTCTTGAGGCTGCCAGGGGCTGAATTAGGAGCTAAAAACTGAGGCTATAGTGGTCAGCAGGGTACGCTGGCATTGCTCATCTGCTTTCTAATGCAGAGGTTGCTGCTGGCAACTGAAAGGGAGAGGGGAAGGGATGGGAATGGGGTGAGGCACCGGGGAGGTTCACAGGGCAGGAGCAGTGGCAGGAGCATCAGAATAGCTCTGCTGCTGTTCTTGCACAGCACCAACCTCCCTGCTGCAGCCTTGCAGATGGTTTGTTCTTGATGGGGTTGACTCCCTCTGGTGGGTTTGATCACGTTTGTCAGTAGAAACCCACAGGAAGTGGGTTGGAGTGCTTATTGCTAGCTGGACTACTGGCTCTGGAAGTTCCTGGACAGAGAGAACCCGACTACAGCAATTCATGCTCTCGTAAGAACCATTATTGCATGGGACTGTCCTTGAAAACAGGTTTGGAAGCAGCAGCTGGTACAGAGTATTGACTGGGCTGCTTAGTTGAGCTCACAGAACACCAGTTTTGAAGAGCCTGCACTGGCTGCCTGTATGCTACTGAGCTTGCTTCAAGATTTTAACGCTGAGTTATAAAGTCCTGTTTGACCTCAGACCCAGTTACCTGAAGGAGCACCTCTCACTGTAGCTATCATATTTTAGGAGGGAGGGCATTGAGATCAGATAGGGATGCCCTGCTTATTAATCCATTGAGTGAGGCCCATACTCCTACAACACTTGATTGGGTTTTCTCAATGGTGGCTCCCCAATTTTGGAATGCCCTCCCTCCTAAAAGCTAGCTGTAACCAAAAATTGTGGGCACTAGCTAAACACCCTTTAGTGTGGTGGATTCTTGATATATTCTTGACCTAATATATTAGGTCACTGATTTTTAAGGAGAGGTTGTACTGGCAGATTTTAAATTGTTCTGTTCTGTGACTATATTAGCTTGGTTTTATATCTGACACATCCCAACTCCAGATTACTTGTCTGATGGTGGATTAAAAATGAAATGACGAATGAATGAATAAAGATTTTGAGAGTAGTACGAGTTTCCTGTGAAATCATCCTCACAATATTAATTTATTTATCATTACATTTACATCCCCCTTTTCCTCCAAGCAGCTCAAGGTGGCAATCATGATCCTCCTCTCCATTTTAGTCTCGCAACAACCATGTGAAGTAAGTTAGACTGAGAGACAGTAACTGGCCCAAGGTCATGTGGTGAGTTTTATGTCTGAGTGGGGATTTGAGCCCTGGTCTCTGATGTACTATCCCAATACTCTAACTACTACACCACACTATCTGTTTTGCTACAACATTCAGTGGTAGCAACCACTACACCAGTGTGGTGTAGTGGTCAAGAGCGGTAGACTCGTAATCTGGTGAACTGGGTTTGCGTCTCCGCTCCTCCACATGCAGCTGCTGGGTGACCTTGGGCTAGTCACACTTCTCTGAAGTCTCTCAGCCCCACTCGCCTCACAGAGTGTTTGTTGTGGGGGAGGAAGGGAAAGGAGAATGTTAGCCGCTTTGAGACTCCTTCGGGTAGCGATAAAGCGGGATATCAAATCCAAACTCTTCTTCTTCTCTATGACTTAAAATTGCCCAAAGTTTAGTTGTGGAAGGCACATACTGGCTAATGCCTGCGACATCAGCAACATATGTCCTTCCACAGTCACCAGAACAGGTGTATTTTTGAAAGGTGGACAGCGTGTATTTTTAATTGGTATTTTTAATTGCACCTCAACCCCTGCTTTATAGAATGTATGCATGACCTGACTTCTAGCGGGTACTAGACATCTTATGGCTCATTCCGTCATAAGTGGTAAACCTGTGACCACTGTTAAAATGTCCCATCTGTTTTCACCTTAAGAGCATCACAGTCAAGGTGGAGAAAGGACAGAGAAATAGCTAATGCACTTATTTTGTGAGGAGGCTCCTAGCTCACCCAGGTTCTGGTGCATTGATGGGGTTGTAAAAGTAGAACTAGGAGATGCTAGCCCTACCTACAGTCTGTGCCTTTATTAAATCAATGTTTTTGTTGCCTTTCATTCCAAACACACACACACACACACACACACACAGTCTTTGTAAAGAGAGGAAGCAAAATTTTCGTTTCACATTCTCCTTCCGTTAGTATCATTAAATTTCAGGGCAGTATTAGCCACTGATAAATTAGCATATAGATGAGTTTTGGGGGCAGGGACGATGTGGTGGTGATGGGTTATGAGAACTCAGAGCTACACTGTAGAAATGTTTCCATTTTCATGTACCCCACACAAATGGCATCCTGAACTTAGGACAACCGAGAACTCTTAGCGTTTTTAGGCATTTCAGATTTTATAGTACTGTACTCATAATTGCTCAGAGTAAGGTGCACCAAACTGCTGAAGAACTTAAGAGATAAAATGATTCGTTATAATAGTTCCAGAATGCAAAATATCCAAAGTCCCGAAAACCCCACCATAAGTACTTTTATTATAATGTATTCATTTAGAACAGGGGGGGCCAACTCCCAAGAGACACTGATCTACTCACAGAGTTAAAAACTGGGAGTGATCTACCCCCTTTTGGGGGGTTCAGGTCAAAGCTGTTGAGTTTTTTTTAAGGAAGGGAAGCCCTGTTTTTTGGGGTTTAGGTCAAACTTGTTGAGCTTCTTTTAGGAGGGAGGGAGGCCCATTTCTGTTTAGGGCTTCAGGTCATAGTTCAGCTTTTTTTAGGGAGGAAGAAAATTTTGGGTGAGCTTTTTTTAGGGGTGCCAGTGATCTAGCAGTGATCTACCACAGGCACCCAGTGATCTACTGGTAAATCACAATCTACCTGTTGGACGTGCCTGATTTAGAATATTTATATCCTGGTTTATAGCTTTGAGAGGCTCTCAGCACAGCTTACAAGAGATTTCCACATTTTCACAAAAATAACCACATTCCGTCTGGTATCAGGATTGTTCTGGTGGCATTTAATGTCCAGATCTTTCAGCTTTCCTGATGTTCTCCTTTCGCTCCCACCAGTGGCGTAGCATGGGTTGTCAGCGCCTGAGGCGTGTGTGCATGTGCTGGGGGCATGGGGTACGGAGGGGGGGGGGTTGCGCCAGCCCAAACCCTCACCACAACAGTCTGACAGGAGATGGAGGAGACCGGGTGGCATGCACAGAGTGAGGTGAAGCAAGTGGAGGGAGAAGAAGTCAGTCCTACGAGGAGGGCAGACTTGAGGGCTGTGGTGCACTGTATGTGAAGGAGGAGGAGGCTACCAGAGCCCCTTGGCTCTCCTCGGTGGGTGGCACCCTTCCCCTCCATCTGTCTGGCTCAGGGGCGGACTGTGTGCAGGAGTCCCTTCGCCGGCACAAGGAGAAGGAGGTGCTGCCACCACTCCAACCCTGAAAGCCCAACCTAGGCCTGGCTTAGCTTGCTTCCTCACGGCTCCAGCGTAGATGAGGGAGCCTGCCGTCCTCACACCGCTTCAAAAATCTGCGCCTTGGGCCTCCCCATGCTACACCCCTGGCTCCCACCAGTGGCAGATCTTGGGCTCTCAAAAATTTAAGCGACGCCTTGTGTGGTGCTGAAATCTGGCACCCCTCTGCCTCTCATGCTCCATTCAAAGTTGCAGAGCCCCTGGCGGCACTCCCTCTGAACCACACCTAGTTTGACTGAATCGGCCTCACTATTTTATAAATCCACTTCTGCTCCCACCTGCTAGGCAAGAGAGACTTTGATAGTTGGTTATGGGAAAGGAAAGAGCTGCACATCCACAATGCCATAGCTCAGCTGGAGAGATTCTTGTGAGGACTTAAAAAAAAAAAAACCTGACATGGAAATGTAGGCAACTGAACCGCTTGGGAAAATGAGAAACTGAGAGAAACAGAAATAGTCTGAATGGACTGTCCCTATCCCCAAGGAGGTTTGGCTGGAGTTGACATTACAGCCCCCCCCCCCGGCGCGCCAGGATTTTAAATTTGCCCAGGCATTTTAAACTGTTTTCATAGCCTTTGTTCTGCTTAACAGTTTTGTATTTTTATTGCCTCACAGTTTTAGTGTTGTTTGAAGGATGTCCTAGTATTTTCTTCTTCCTAGAATCCATGGGCTCAAGGATTATAAACAAACAAACAAAGAGACAAATATTTATTTATAAACTGCTTTTATGCCAAAATGGTTACTCACAGTGCGGGATATTAGCAGGATCTCTCAACTGAATTAGAGTACTGTAAGAAAATAAGACCACAGTGACCTGAGTTAACTGAGCATTTGGGATTTTCTCTCTTAAAAGTCCTTACTAATGTCGATAAATAGCACTATATTTTTATTCTGCTGTTTTCATTAGCAGTGCTGCCTGGGCTATAGACTTTTCTCACTGTAGTGCTGGTTTTCCCTGAACAATATTATTCTCCTGGACGAACAGTAATTTATAGTTCTGTTACCTTTCCTTTCTTATATTAATAATTGTTTTACAGATAACATTACAAGCAACTTGTAAGGAGTCCTGTACCTTACAAGCGACTGCAAAGGGAGCCAGACCAAATAGTGAGGCCGTAATTCAGTCGCAAGGCTGAGAGAGTCACTACCACATACCCAAACCCGTAAGCTATATTCTTATAGTGCGGGACATTTGCAGGATCTCTCAATTGAATTACAGTATTGTGTTCCACCTGGGACTCAACATTGCAGTGTACTTAACATTGTACTACATAAAGAGGTCTGGGAGTAATGACATTTTGTAGTAATAGGGTTCCCCCCTCCCCTTTCTTTCTTAAATCATAAGTAGGTTTAGAAAATGGCCATTTCTATGACACAAACAGAGCTTAAAAATACAGCTCTGGAAACACACACACACACACACACACACACACACACACACACACACACACACCCCACCACCAACATTTTATCCTGCTCCCTTTTCAGAATTACCAGCATGCAAATGCTTTTGCTGGTGAGGAAATAAAGCTCTTTTTGAAATTGTTTCAGATTTCCACCTTCTGCAGTTTGTTCGCTTCCAGATGTTAGAAATGAAGCTCTCTTTATTAGGCACACCCAACAACCAGTTTCTTGGAGCTATAAAAATTAAACTGGGTGATTGGGTAAGAGGTGAATTTTTTTTCCTCCTTTGAGGGGAAAACCGCCTTGAGGACTTTAAAAAACAAAACAATCCCACAGTGTATAAATTTCATTAAATAAATAAACACCTTACAAATTAAGGGGACAAGATTACAAAACTTTGTCACCTTAGTCGTATTACCTCAGGGATTGTTCACCTCACTCTATCCTCTGTGTTTGCAGCATTTGCCGCTGCAAACATGGCTCTTTCTTTATAGGTTTGGATATAAACAACGAATTGCAAGCACTTTGAAAAAATAACAAACCTTAGAAAGTTTTTGGATTGCATACTGAAATTTCCTCAGAGGCAGAGGACAAAACATGGCACTATTCAGGGCTTCTTTTTCAGATGGAACTTGCCGGAACTCAGTTCTGACACCTTTTAGGTGGGCGCCATTGTCATTCTGGGAGAACGAGAGAGGTGTTCATGGTGAATTCTGGCACCTCTTTTTCTAGAAAAATAGCACCAGATTTACTTATTTATTGGCACATGCTTAAATTCAGTTACGTCTTGATACGTGGAGACTATTCGAACTGCAGCTTGATATGTGGAGACTATTCAAATATTTATAATGGGAGCAGCTAACCCTCAGTTTAGGAATCTGATTTGGTCCTCGCCCAAGCATTCTTCCCCCTCCCCGGGCCTCAATAACCCATCAATTTTGTCAGCAGTGGGGAAAAAAAGTTAAATTAGAGACAACACTGGGGTGGGGAGGGGCACTGGAAACCACACTGCCAACATTATTAGAGTCCTCATCGGACTACCATGTTGGTTTTAGGATGAGGGAAGACAGTGGTAGAGTTGCCATACATATAAGCTCATGAGGAGCAAAATGAAAAAAGAAGAAGTTATCTTCTGGTATGATAAAAGAAAAGATCTGAGGGTGGGTGGGGGGAAGCCAGACACAACAGAAATAACTCCCTCCCATATATTTTTCTTTTTAATTAATATTTCATGATCAGTTAACCAGCAGTCTGTTATCCTCCTAATAAAGCAAAGGTATTACAGCCAATAAAAATATATTTATGGCCACATTTTTATGTTTTAATCAAGGGCAAACCTCTCGACATATTCTTTTTTAGCTGCTTGACATTGCACATGATTAAGTAAAAAAAATAGCTTTTTATGCCGAAAAGGAAATGCTCGTTGAGGTTAGTTAATTAACACATCGTCCTTTAGAAACGCAATAAATCCAATGTGATGAAGAAAGAGTTGAGAATAATAACTAGATAATCTTGCATGTAGAATCTGCTCTGGACACCAATTCCACTTGGTTTGGGGAGTCTTGCTTTTTTCTGGCAGAGACCTGATGGGTACACGCGCAAGATGAAGTTAAACAGGTTTAGATGGAGGGTTTTTAAAAAATGGTTTCAAAATCATGTTTTCATAAGGTCATGTCTTTGCGCTGTACAAAAATATCCCCCCCCCGGTGTTGATTCTATACAGTGACTAAGTGCTCAATCCTAAATACTTACTTGGGAGTAAATCCAATTGTAGCCAGTGGAACTTACTTCTGAGTAGGCATACATAGGACAGCAATGTTTTAAAACAACTCTTTCCTAAGCTTTCTCTAGTGCAATGTCATTGCCTCAGTCCAAAGCGTGTGTGGAAATAGGTGTGTGGAAACAGCACAGAGAAATCCAGTGAACTCTCATTTGCACAACACAATGTAGGTGGGGACCCCCGCCATCTTGGCCTGCACATCTCTTCTTGCACACAAGTATATCTGGATGTCTGGGATCTGTGTATCCTATATATAACAAATAATTTAACTGAAGTTTTGCTCCGATTTCTTCTGTTGCTTTCAGCTTTTGCTCCTGGACTTCAGAGCTGAGAAGGGGGGCAGCAGTGTGTCCGTGTGTTTTCCTTTTAAGATTTATTTACTGGAAGTTGTTCCATGCCACCTGTCAAGCCAAAGTCCTTCCAAGGCGGATTGCAAAAGGCAATTAAACACATAAAGCAATTTCAAAGCAGGTTTTAAAAACGTTTAAAGCCGGTCGCTACCCAATTCAAAGCATGACTAAAACGCAGAAGTTTGAAGCCAATGAAAATTTTAAGATGAAACCACCTTTACAGATACGGCTCCAAGGCGGAGTGGCAACTTCACCCTCAGGTCTTTCTGCAGATAGCGGAAAGATACGGGATGCTAGTAATGGACCTGTTCACAACACCCCAAAGCACCAAAATAAGCCAATTCATGTCTTGACTCTGGACTCCAGGAACACAGGGAGTGAACACTCTGGTGACAAACTGACCAAATGGAGAGTTTGTGCAGGGAAGCCCAGGAGGCTGTCCTACAAATGTTCACTAGGGGAAAATCTCCTTTAAAAGTGGTTGAAGTAGCTGCCCCAAGGGAATGTGTTATCAGCCCTACAGTGGATGATTCCCCTAAAGCTAGGGCCCTGAGGACGTCTAGGGAATGCCAAGCCCTTTTCTGACTTCGGATTGGGACAAAAGGACGGCAAAACAATGTCTTGAGACCTGTGGAACAGGGATGAATGATGGGTCGGCCTGAATACCATTTTTAAAAGGGATCCTTTCACCCTGTACTTCATAGCATTGGCTTGTCTAATAAATCACACCATTATTATTCACTTCTCTTGGAAGCCTGAGTTCATTCTGAGCTTTGGCCCACCCGACCTTCTCCCTGCAAATGTTGGCTACTTGTGTATACTTTTCCTTTGACCATTTCTTATACGTATGCCCTTCTTAAATCTCAGCTCATCTGCAAGCTCCTGATGCAGCCATACCAGTTTCTTTAGATGCCTCCCACTTTTCTTCCTGGTTGGAATTGGCTATGTTTAGGCCTTCAGTATTTCAGCTTTAAGAAACTCCCATCCATCTTGGACTCCCTTTTCACTGAGTATTTCTGACCATGGGGTCTCGCTCGGCAGTTCCTTAAGCTTTTAGAAATTGGCCTGTTTGGCATGTCTGACCGCACTCAGCTTTCCCTTGCCTTTGTGTAATGAATCCCAAGAGGACATGGTCACTTCATCTCAAGGTTCCCAGTACTTCCACTTCATTGATCAGTTCCTCCTTGTTGGTGAGGACCAGGCCCAAGATATATGATCCCCTTGTGGACTGTCATCTTCTCCGACAGTGCCCTTGCTGCACGACTCTTTGTTTTACCCAGCAGCAGCTCAAAGGAACAGCCTCTTAGTCCCTGAAAACCCTCCTTTCCTAGCCTACTTTAGGATCATGATGATCCCTTTCAAAGACCACTGATTTGAGAAATGGTCCATATAATAAGTGCTGACTGAACAATTACTATACTAGCAGGCTAGTAGTGTTGATGTTTGCTCTGCTAATTGTACTTAATTTACTGTGACTTTCCCCCAGAGGTTCCTGTTGATTCGAGTGTGTTATGATACTGTGCCAAGAGATTCCAGTGGGAGAATACATCAATTAAAACACCCAAGAGAATCATTACAAGAGCGATCTGTACAATGAGCTGCTGATAGGCGCAGCCCATGTTGAGGTTGGTGTGGAAATTCAGAGCCTTGGGTAGGAACTTTGCAAATCATTAAGGTTTGGAAGCTACTGCTCATCTTCAAAGCACATAATTTTTTTGGTGGGGGGGGGGAATCAGTCTTACTGATATGTGAGAATATGATTCAGTAGGCATACCCAAGCCACTGAATTATTTTGGTGAGCTAAATTTTAGCTATGGTGCAAGTAACCATGAGGAGAAGTTTGTTGAGTTTGCATTTTAAGATGAACGTACCTAATTCTCACTTCCCAACCTCACAGCAAAACCAAAACACAGATAACCTATGAAAGTATCACTCTTAAGAATTTTGCAGTGCAGTTCTCCAGCTGAAAAAGCATATCAAAAAGTGAATATTAGGGAACAATGCACACACAAAGGTATTTATATTAATGAAAATAGCATACAAAAGTTTACGTATTACATTAGGGAAAGTTCACTTGCATATATGTGCGCGCCCAGATATGTGGATAGTAATATTAACACAATCTATTTTAGAGTTCATAGTCAATGTAGACAATATAATGAGACATTGAGGAGGAAATTGTGTTTTAGATATGTTTGAGTCCAAGCTGTTTAAAGTTTAGTTTATTTTCCAATAATTTGGAATTGTGCTTGGAAGAAAACAAGAAGCCACTGGAGTACAGTACTATAATATGTGTCTATTGGCTCACTTTCATGAAGAACCAATATTCACTAGTTTTCAGTTTTAACATTTTGTAAGTCATCCTTAGTGCAAAGATAGCACTTGAAGCTATGTTTGAATGTTTTGCACAAGCCGAAACTTTCACACAGAGCAGCCCATAAAGAATGCAGCACACAGTGATGTATAGCATAATCCCATGCATATTTGCTCAGGAGTAAGGCCTGTTGTCTTAAATGGGCTTTCCTCTGGCACTGTGGGTTAAACCACTGTGCCGCTTGGGCTTGCTGATCAAAAGGTCGGCGGTTCGAACCCCACAACAGGGTGAGCTCCCGTTGTTCGGTCCCAGCTCCTGTCAACCTAGCAGTTAGAAATCACGCCAAAAGTGCAAGTAGATAAATAGGTACCGCTCTGGCGGGAAGGTAAACGGCGTTTCCATGTGCTGCTCTGGTTTCACCAGAACCTGCTCAGTCATGCTGGCCACATGACCCAGAAAGCTGTATGCGTACAAACACTGGCTCCGTCGGCCTGTAAAGTGAGATTTACATTTAAGGGAGTGTTGGATTGCAGCCTCCCTTTCAACTGATAGACCTGGTGACTTTAAGCTTGTTCCATTTTAAAAATGCCATCAGGTGAAATCTAATTTATGAAATGCCTACCAACTCATAAAGAAGCGCCTCTTTTTACACTTCAAGGGAGACGTCAAAAGTATTTACTATGGTTTGCAAAGCTGCATCCTTTGCCTCTCTGCCAACTTTCTGTTTATATTGGCACCCGCTGCCCATCACTATAGAGTTTGGATCACCTGCCTGGTTGTCTTTGTCTTTGTGTCTCCATCCTTGCGACAGAGATTAGCAAAAGGAAGGGTGAGAAGGATGATGGATTTTTAGGTGGTCTTGTGAAAGGCATTTTGATGAGAAGCCAGGTGTCCTTGATGCCTGCCACAAGATTTATTACAGTCCTCTTCAAGCAACTCATGCTGAGCATTCCTGAGTAATTAGAATTCAGCCTATCAGTTGATGGGCACTGACCTCTCTTTGCAGGCCTCTCTGAAGTGTTTGAGCATCTGTGTTGCATCCTTCGAACCACTCAACCTTACCTTTACTGATGCAACCTGGTAGATATTTTATGACATGTTGCCATGGCACAAAGGCTGCACAAGCTGTATTACACAGTACTCCAAGCCCGGGGCTACTGTGGGAAATGCTTAGTGCTTGAAGTTTAAGCTAAATAATACGGTCTCTTAATGAGCTCATGTGGACTGCAGATCAAAAGCACAAAGAAAAGGTAAAAAGTTCATCTCACGTGCAGAGTATGGATGTCCAAAACAAACCTTTGAAAGACTCTCACTTGTTGGGGTGACTGAAGAAAAGCATCTCGCTTTAAAAGGCTTTGTAGATTTAGGCCGGGGCTGTGGTGAAAGTACTCATTGTTTTTCATTATTGCTTTCAGCAGTGCTGAAAAAAAAATGCTTCCTTTTCCTCACTAATCTATGTGTTACATACCTCACAGAAATGGTTACTTATTTTCTTAGCGTGTCCTCACTCATGCTTACTTTCAAATGCCCTCACGTGCCCCCAGCAAATTTCATGATGTCATGCCAGTCCTATTTGTACAGTGGTACCTCTGGATATGAATGGGATCCGTTCCGGAGCCCCGTACACATCCAGAGCAGTACTTGCCCTGAAGCGCCGAATCTGCACATGCTCTCCGCGTGATTTAGCGCTTCTGCGCACGGGCGTGACGTCATTCGGCGCATCTGCGAATCTCCGAACCCAGGAGGGTGGGTGTTGATCTGGTTTCAGCTATTTTTGAAATTTCCTGTGTGGGTTGTGCTTTTGACAGGGGCATGAGAATGGATTAAATGAGTGAACGCTCCCCACATCAAATGGGGGGCACCTTTTAGGTGGTCGTGCGCAGCCCCCCGAATCCCAGTGCAGCTCCTGGTAGTTCGGGCTGGCTTCATCCTCCCCAGGCTGGATACTTGGAGGTCTCCGCCTACCTCAGCCAATCGCCCAATCCCGTCTGGGGAGGCGTTGCCAGGGGATCGGCCAGGTAAGGGGAGGGACTGCCCTGCCCACACAACAGAAGGTGAATCTTACCTGCAAAGCCTCAGTTGGCTCCAGAGCTTCTCCCACTCTGCCCTCCCTCAGTTAAGTCTTCTTTTGCAGGTTAACCTCTTCTCCATAGGTACGCAGGCACTGCTATGTCAGGGTCGCTGTTGAAGGGCCAGAAAGGAATTTTCCTGCATTGGCAGGTTTTGCCTTTCCAGTAGCAAAACACCATAACTTTGGCTGTTTCAGGGGGCTTGGGCGGAATCCTTTAGTCTGTCTTCCTAAATAGGGAGGGGGCATCAAGCGGTTACCTATGCCCCCCCTTGCGGCGGTGATACCAGGGTTCCCCGCTAAAGGGGTCTTGAGGGGAGGCATTGGCCATACGCCGAGAGGCTGTCATTGCTCTCCCCTGCAATGGCGGCGAAACGGGGGGCAGGCTCTCTGCTTGAACATATGTTCTCCAGAGCCAGCCCAATCCCCACACATTCTGGATAACCCTGATGTCTCCCAGATCCCCAGCTGGGGACTGGGAAGGATAAACGCCCAATGCCTGAGCCAAGGTCTCCCGACACCTGAAATTTAATAAAGTTGTGGCCAATTTTAATCCCATAGCACTTTGTCTTGAGTCATTATTCCGCTTTGGGGGTCTCCTGGGTTGGGGGGACTCCGCCTGTCCACGCAATATAGGATATGGCATAAATGTGCATATCTCCATCCTGTTTCAGCCATTCCACCAGTTTTTGTGGGAGTTTTAGTAGTATAACTGTCATGGTGGAAGTATAACTTGAGCTCAGCTGAGATTATGGGGCTTCCATCACCTAGATTCCACAACTGTTGGATCTTCAGTACTTATGGCCTGAGTTTATTTTCTCTTCGATACAGGAGAAATCGAGCTTATCTTAGAGGTAAGAAAAGTCTTGAATTCTGCAACCAGACTTCTCCCAACAGAAAGACTAGCTCCTTCAATTCATACCCCATCAGGAAGATAGGAAATCCTGCATTTATTGATTGGATTTCAGGTCTTATTTATCAACTTGGTTTTCAAGTCTCACAAGGCAAAATATGAGATTTAACAATGTTTTCTCTTCAAGATTCTTTTAAAATCATAGCTACAGATGGAACATTCGATATACAGAAATAAAAATCAGGGACCTAAACTGGGTGAAGCAGTTGTGCCCCTTGACTACATTAAATCTTCTTTTGCAGCTTCTGTTAACTAACCCCTGAGTACACCAAACTTGTTTGGCATTGCTTGGTTGCTATCAGAGTTTTTGGGAGACGCATCTTTGGTTCATTGCACAATTATAGTCATGCAAATTCTAAGATCTCTGGCTCATAACAGTTTGTATAAACTGTTGATCTTGTTCAGTGCAGGAGTATCAAACAGGTAACTTAGCATAAGTAGCAGGACTGCAGGCATCCCCCCCCCATATTGTATTAACACAACTGGAAAAGGTGAAAATTGATTTATTGAGAACTGTGAAAATATCCCCTCTGCTGCTTCTTTTTGATAGGGGTTGACCAAAAATGCTTAGTATTGTCAACTCAAAATATTTTTTTAAATGTGCAAAATTTACATCTCCTCAAATCATTGTATTGGTTTTAAAACGTGTAATTTAAAAATCTAGGGACTTCTCTCCCTGCACCAAAATTTGCATCCCTTGGACTTTAGGATGTGGAGAAGGGAAGAGAGTATGACAAAATATTCCGAACTGAGAAGACAACCTTTCTGTGCTGAATTTTTCCAAAGGCTGAATCAGTCAGTGAATCTGCGGTTGCATCAATAGTTCTTAACAAGGACAACATTACACATTGCATGGAAGACCTTCGGTTTCCAACTCAAAGTCTGCTTCATAATGACAATGTAGGGAGGGAGTTATTTGGAGGGAACCATCAGCTTAACAATTTCTCCCCTCTAAACATGCCCCCGCCCCCGATCATTTTTATGTTGATTTCTCCACAGTGGTATGTGTGCGTGTGTACTTGATGGAAGAAAACATGTGGGGGCATTTTCAGGGTAGAATCAGCAGGCAGGCAGAAGAGTTAAGTATCCCTCTCCCAACATGCTGACTGTCTTGCACAAATTCAGACCCCAGCACATCTCCCAGATTTGCATTAGCTTGTCAAACACAGGTCTGAGGACACATGTTTTCTGAGGAAACATCTAGTTATACCTTTGTGTGAGATGAAAAGGTGCAAAGAGGACACAGTTCTCCTGTACCTTTAATATTTGTGTAGAAGAGGGTATTTCTGCAGCCTGAATGACAAAGCTATACATACTGAAATGTCCACTTCTACACAACTATTGAAGGTGCAAGAGCCTTTTCAGGTTTTCACCATTCACTTATTAGAAATGCTTCTTCTTAGAAGAAGAAGAAAATAAGTATTTGAAAGGGGAACTCCAAGCAAGAAACATAGCATTCAAATAGTGAATCAGATTATAAACTAATTATGAACAATATTGTACTGCTTGCATTTGCCAAAGAATAGAGTCGCATGCCATGGTTTAACGGCAGGACAGTTTTCCTTAACAATAATTTCGGCATGCTAAGCAAAACGTTATTGTAAGATGCAGATACCGGTATACATGCAAGACATGGCAAATGCATATTAGCACAAAGTCTGTTGTTGGTAGCATTCATTCTTTTTCCTGTCATCTGTGAAACAGGTTTGCTAATTACTCTCTTTCTGTCTTCTGTGTGAATGTCAAAAGACATTTAATGTTGGAGGTAAAGGAGGTGCTTAAACACTTCATCGAGCTCAGGATTCCACATGGTCAGATTCAGATGTGCTAATTTACCTGCTACAACTCATTAACATTGGGTTCGGGCAGGTGTTTGATGGCTTAGCTCAAGCAGCTGAAAGGAATGGTGATGAATCCTAACTGTTCTTGTTTGCAATGAATTTCATTGAACTTGCTTTGGTTGATATTTTGAAGCAAAATTGAACAGGGAAGGGGTGGAATCAGCAACAAATATGTAGATTTCTCCTGTGTGCTATTTTCCTGCCATTGACCATCATACTTGAGGAGTATAGACTGAAGCAGCAGAGGGGTCATTCAATGTCAATATTTTTTTGGGGGGGGGATTTGGTGGGATTCAGGGCAGACTGATGGAAGTACACAGCACACTACAGTGGTACCTCGGTTTATGAACACAATTGGTTCCGGAAGTCTGTTCATAAACTGAAGCGTTCATAAACTGAAGCGAACTTTCCCATTGAAAGTAATGGAAAGTGGATTAATCCGTTCCAGACGGTCCGTGGAGTAACCGTTCATAAACTGAAGCGAACTTTTCCATTGAAAGTAATGGAAAGTGGGTTAATCCGTTCCAGACAGGTCCGTGAAGTACTTAAATTGAAGCGTTCATAAACTGAAACATGGGTGTAATTGGTTCCGGAAGTCTGTTCATAAACTGAAGCGTTCATAAACTGAAGCGAACTTTCCCATTAAAAGTAATGGAAAGTGAATTAATCCGTTCCAGATGGGTCCGCGGCGTTCATAAACCGAAAATTCATAAACCGAGGTGTTCATAAACCGAGGTTCCACTGTATTACACTAATAAATTTGCTACCACAAGGTGTAGTGAGGCTGCCAACTTTTTAGCTTTTTAGAGACATTATATTACAGATTCATGGAGGATAAAACTAATCACTAGTCACTAGCCATAATGGTTGTATACTATCTCCAGGATTTTGTTTTTTACATATGCATCTGATTAGCCACTGTAGGAAACAAGTTTCTGAATGGAGTAAATCTTTCGTCTGATCCAGCAGGGTTCTTCATTATACCTATATTGTGATGTGTGCAGTTCTATTGTATTTTGAAATGCAACAGACTACAACAAACCAAGCGGTCAATAGACAGACCTATACACAACCATTCAGAGAAGAAGGAAGGCAGTGGTTATGGATTATATTACATTTCCAGCAGTTACTTCACACTGTTGGATATTTTCTGCTTACTTTATATGGAGTTAAATCCCATGGGTATAACATTTACTGTAAAAAAATATATGATCATTTTGCTTTAGCCCTAACTTTAAACTCTGAATGCTGCAAAATGTGAGTTTTCCCTTAATCCTTGTATTCTTTCTTTCCTCCTTATAAATAGTTTAGCCACTTGCCCATGACAATAAAAACCGTCCTTTAAAAACCATGAAGCCAAAAATTCACATCTCAGTCCTAGGACTCAAATGTAGATTAAATGTAATGAATTTACAGAGTATTCAAATGTTACTGCTCAAGCAGTGATATACACCCTTGTTCTGTGGCCTTTATTAAGTGCCGACTTTTCCCATACTTCACAATGAGGAAAGAGGGAACCAACTTCTCTCGGCTTTGACCTTTCGGAGCCATTTTGTTGCCTCAAGCCCTGTCATTAACACAGCGGCAAGCAGTAATGTTTATGATAGAATGTAAAAAAAGCTTGCATAGAAAACAGCACCCTTCGCTTCCCTCTGAGTCCCTAAACTTCAGTGGTGTGTAGGCAAATCCTTCACGATGTCTACACTGGGAGCTTGTTCTTTTTGCGGTCTCAACAAAACATGGTGCAGTGCCTTCAAAATAATAGCTCTTTTGGTATCTTTCCTTTAATCATTTCCCAACCTTTCAGTGCATAGGAACTAGCAAATGGGTCTTTTCTTCTGACAAACATTTGCCTTCCTTCATAACATTGCTTCTTCTGCTCCTCTTTGTATGTGTGTGGCTATAAGGCCTGAAAGCAGTGGCCCTGTTTCTTAGCAACAAGGATGCTCTGGCCTCGGCCTTGGTAGAGGGGGAAGAAGGTCAATTAATGTGGCAGGCCTGTCCTTAACAATATGCTATCATGGCACCAACTTTTATTTCCTTACAGTAATATATCATAATAAGTTTTGTAGCTCTTAATACTTGTGGCTCTCCTCTTTGAATAAAAGCATAACTAAGACTTGAGGGTATGTCTGATATAACAGAAAATGTAACTATAAAAAAATACCACAGAATAGAAATCATCTGAGTGCTGACTATCCTGCTGAGTTGCCTGCGGCAGTTACATATTTCCATTGAGTTATTTTATGATCAGGCCAGTATGTTATTGAAATATTATCTCTTTAGCCTTTCTCATTCTGATAAGAAATGACAGGCTCTCAGAACAGTAATACACATGGAGAACAAAATGTGGGGCTGTGGGGAAAATTCAGTTGTGAGGGGCAAAGAACAGGGGCACAATAGTGTCCCTGTTACACCTCCCCAACCATACAGTTGTCTTTATTCAAACAGGAACATATTCCTTGTTTTGGTAACGTAATTAAACAGGATAGCACTAGCCTAGAATTGTCCATCATGTGGAGATGTTATTGCTTAAGGGGGAGATTTGGCACCACACTAGAAGTTAATGGAGACTGGGCACCTAACTGTCCTATTTGTCTGTGAACATTTCTCTTTTTCATATATTGTTGCTGTCTATCTTCATTCATGTGAACAGCCTCAGGTTGAAGGCATCATCCACAACGCTGGGATGAATAAGTGCTTTGCATAGGGCTACACTGCATAAGGATACAAGGGGGCACATCAACTCTGACTTTATTCCACTAATAAAGAGTTGGATAAAACAGTTCAAGAAAAAAAAAGATGCATGGGTAATCGGAAGAGTTTCCACCAACTGGTGCTTTCAGATGACGATGACTAAACTGAGGAAAAAAGTTCACATGATTTCTATGAACTTTGCAGGCATGTGGGGTGAAAGCATGGACACTGGTTACACGGGGAAGCAGCTGAGAGTAATTGCGTCAGGGCAAGCCCAAATTCATGCTTTCTCAATGCCGACAGACATTTTTACCGCCCTGTTTTGAAAACTGTAAGTGTTTGCCTGTGTGGACAATGCTGAAATATCCATGGGCACTAGAAAAATAGGCGTACATATTTTGATAAACATAAATATTTTTATACCGGTATTTGATGGAACGTTATGACCATCACCTTTGGTCCATTCCAACTCTGCCTTACCTGGCAGTGGCTTTCTAGGATTTCAGGCAAGAGTTTTTTCTCTCTCTCTTAATATATATCTTTATTAATTTTTTGCATATATTTTCCAAACATCACATATCATTCTTTCACATCTTATACAATGTTTTGTTTTGGACTTCCATCAACCCTGCCTGATGATTTTCACTCTTCTTCACTTAATCATACATTTTATTAATTTCACTATTACTTTTAACAATCCATCACTAATTATCCTTTTCATATATTCTCCTTGTAATATTTCATATAGTCCTCCTTACAAAACTTCTTGCAGTTCTACTAGCATGATCTGTTGTTTACAGTTGTTTTTCAAATAGTTCACAAATTTATTCCAGTCTTCCAAGAACATCTGGTCCCGTCGGTTTCGAATTCTCCCTGTCATCTTGTCCAATTCTATGTAGTCCATCAATTTCGTCTGCCACCAGCAAGAGTTCTCACTCAGCCCCACCTGGAGATGCTGAGGATTGAACCTGGCATGCAAAGAAGATGCTCTAACATTGACTTAGACTCACTTTTGTGCCAATAGATGCCTGCTTAAGTGCCAGCTGCACTACCACCAGCCTGGCCATTGTGGAGCTACCATGATGGAGCAGAGAATGTAGTGTCTGAGACCTGCTGCTGGAATTCTTTGTTTTAAGACCCATACTGCCTTAAATTGAAATTTTTCCTTATGCTTGGGATTGCTAACACGCCAACTTGCTTCCCCATCCCAATATCTAATTCGAGAGTATTTCATTCTATTGTGAATGAAGTAAATCCCCATAATTTAGCCTTTTTCTGCTGTCACTCGCATTCTTCCATTTGTTACAGTGGAGTTGTTCTTGGTTTTATATTACAGTGAAGTGGAAAGAGAAAAGCAAACCTTGATTTGTGGCTGGTAGCCTGCGAGTAATACTTCATGGTGTTCCCATCAATGTCCCAAATGTACACAGTAGTGTATATACAGACCACCAAAATTGTAGGTAGCCCTTCTCGTTTGTTCAAGCTCTGATCTGCTAAAGTTATGATACTCATGTGTGTTTTGCTTCTTTTCTATATATATAAAAAATAGCATTAACGGGGAAGCAGATGTTCCCATCCTCCCTGAAAATGCTATACAGTGAATCATCTTAGCCTCTCCGTAAAATTTTAAGTTAATGGAGTCCTGGCATTTGTGATGAGCTGAGGAACTTAATTTTATAGAACAACCTATTGAACAAGCTGTTCTTGGACATTCCCATCTCAACTAAATGTTAAAAGTATTAAAATTCACATTAGCGCGAGAGGAAATTTTGCATGGGTAATCCTTTAATACAGTGTTTTATGGCTCTATTAGCTGCACAGCAGCTGGTGACATGATGAATTTAATCCATTAAAAAATTCAGTAAGAGGTTTAAAAGTCAGCTTTTTAAAAACATAATCTTGCTGCAAGGAAAGAGAACTTCTCCTCGGGGCCAGAGACATGGTGGGTTCACAGTGTGGCAGGTATAGCTATGAAAGACACCTGCATGACTGGGTTCCATATGCTCATGGCTTCATACATAGCTGAGAGAGGTTATGGTGATGAGAGGGAACTCAGTGGAACAAGCAAATTCTAAAGGGGGCAGGCAGGCAGACATCTGCAGATAGCTTTCCCTAGCTTTCTAGCAAGGAAAATATATAAATCAGTTGTACTAAATAAAAATGTTTTAGCTCCGAGTCAGGCCCGCAACAGCTTGTGATCCACTAAACTGAATGCAGACTATCACCTTTGCATTGTAATCTGCTGCTCTGTGACGGGCAGCCCCTCTGATTTTGGAGCCCCAAGGATGAAGCAAATGAAAAAAAGAAAGGGGGAAGGGAAGTTGTGAGCTCCTTTTGGGACTTACATATGGCTGGTAGGCCAATTCATTGAATGCATCACAACTTGCACAGACTTACTGTAGCAACTCTTCCTCCTCCAACCCATTCCATAGTGACTTTGGGAATTTCCCCTGCCAGATTTTTTGTAAAAAACAACAACAACCAGAAGCATTTTTGTTAGGGATTCCAGGACAAGACCTGCCAAGGAAGATAAAGAACTTATTTATGTATGCTACAACAGCAGCAAGAGTCTTATTAGCACAAAGATGGAAGAATGAGGAAATCCCAATGAAAGAACAATGGCAAGAAAAACTGTTGGCAAAGATGACATACAAACTATGTGAGGAGGACAACCGTGACTTCAAAGAAGAATGGGAACTTTTCACAAACTATTTAAAAAGACAACAAAAGGATTTGGACTCCTTGGCAGGTTTTGAATAGACACCCACAATTTATCAGTAGAACATATGATAGATAAGGTCATAATGATATGTACAATTTTATAACATGCAGAAAACAATATGTACAAACAAATCAGAGGGGGGAGGGGGTGGGAGAGGGAGGGAGGGGGGATTGTAATTGGCTATGTTATTGGTAATTTGTATTGTTCAAAAATTCTTTTTCTTCAATAAAAATATTTATATATAAAAAAAGAATATTCACAAATAATCTGTAAACAGATAAGAAGATTGGCAGGGTTATTGTAATAACCTGCAGTTTTACAAGAGTATATATTTAAAGTAGATGGAATAAATGAGCAAATTAAGTCAATTTGGATATGCAGAAAATATTAAAAATAAATTTAAGGAATCTCAGAAAGAAGGGGAAGGAAGTCAAGTTTTGAAATGTTAAAATGATTGTAAAAAAATGGAAATGTATAGAATTGAAAATCATAAAAATAAACCACAACTCAGTGATCCACCACAAATGATCTGAAAATGGACTGAGTGACAGTGTGATGAACCGAATGTATGATGGAGTGTACAGGGGATCTCTGTTTCATGGCATACCACAGGGGCAGCCAGTGTGGTGTCCATCAGACATTACTGGACTCCACTTTTCATCAGCCCCAACCAGCATGGCCAATTCATTATGCATCTGCCATATTGATTTTATTCCAGAGTGTCTATACAAATTATTTGCGTGGCCTGATCCTATATACACAGTTTCTTAGAAGCAAATGTCATTAACTTTAATGGGACTCATTTCAAAATAGATGTCCTAAGGGAGAACTTTCTTTGAAAGGAGAAAACAGTGAAGAAAGGTAGGATGGTGATTTTGACTTCAGGTAGCAAAATATTTCACATAAAAATCAACAGCTTTTTTCCCTCCCCAGTCTTCCACTAGGGTGAATGGTACTCACAATTAAATATATAGGAATGAGTTGTTTGTGCCTTTTAAAGCTTTATTAATATCAGCCAACTAACCTCCACTGTGCCTGTTTAGCGTGTAAAAATCTGCACCCACATACTTGGGAGTAAGCCCCTTGAAAGCAATAGTACTTCCAAGTAAACATGATAGAATAGCGTTGTAAAATAAATCGGGTCCTCCCTCAAAGAGGGCACGTGTTGCGGTGAGACCTGGAGACCAACCTCCTGTGTTGTGGGTGGGTAAGTTGGTCAGCCACAACACCCAATTGGTAGGTCCCTTGATGATGGGTTCATTCTGGCCAATGGTGCGCAGTCCAAACGGATCGAGAGACCTACATATACCCATGCACGTGACCCAGAGCTTCCTCTTTCGGTGTGTTCATTCGGAACACCTGCCCACCTCTCCCTACTTTTAGGGCTTGTTGCGCTTGACCTTGCTATGCCGTTGTGTGTTGCCTGTTGTTGGGACAGGGGCACGGCAGGAATTTTTCCCACTTGGCTGATTGGCTGTTGCCATTTGGGTTTCGCCTGCCGCGCAGCAAATTGTCACAACTTGTAAGGTTGCGGATAGGCACTGGTTCAGGTGAATGCTCTTGCCATCCCTATGTGAAGGGTATTCTGTTAAAGGAATCCAGGGACTCAATGGTTTGGTCAACCCCTGAGAGGGGGTTGTGCCCGTGCCTGAGTCCAGGGGGACATCTGGGTGGTGGACATAGCCTGTTCCCGGCTTTCCACCTATCCAAGTGTTCACCTATGCAAGGGTGCAGGGAGCTAGTCGAACCAGTGCCTATGCAACCACTCACTTTCTGTAATCAATAAAGTTGTGGCCTAAATTCTGCCAAAAACCAAACCAAAATTTGAGTCAAGTGTGAATTTATTTAGAGGGGAGGTCTCTGGGTCTGAACACGCAAGCATTGTTGTTGGACTCAGAATGCATTAAAGAAAACCTAACAGCAAATAAAAGAGAAGCGCCACCCCGCTCTTAATTATTGATACACTTGATTTTAAATGCTTACTGTATACTATAAAATATGTGCCTTTAAGCACTGTCTGGAAAGCACGCATTGTCTTTATTGTTATAATAATAATAAATGTTACTGCCTTTTATTTTATGTCTGAAAAGAGCTTTATATAAATAGATACTGCACTTTTAAAGACTTTCTTCAAGAGACATAATTTAAAGTAACTTTTTTAAAAACAAAAAACCCCAAACACCCTGCATTTTAGAGCCTACTATATTTTAAATATGGCCTTGGGCATTCTGCTGGAGGCAGTTTGGAATCGCTCATGGTTTTATTCTTAAAAGGATTGCCTGAGAACAAAATTTTCAAGAAACGCCAACATAAAACACCCCACCACAAAATTCAGAGGAGGGCAACTGAACCTTCGCTGGTGGGTTGTGCTTGCCTTGGTGGGGCCAAGTTGTCCAAACCCAATGAGATGACCCTCTGACCCCCAGTAGCAGCACAAAAGTTAACCAGCTCTTGAAAGCAGAATAGTGATTCAGTTAACACTCTTGCCAGCAACATGGCCGCTTCTGTGAGCTATGAAGAGGACGAGACTCTCCTGAATTTCATTAAATTAGATGGTGAAATACAGTAGAACAGACCTTTAATAACCTGTGTTTTCTAAGCACTTCTTTTCAGCAGTAAGGGATAGCAATACAATCATTTCAGTGTAGTTTTCATGGAAGCTGTGGTGGTATTTTCATAGCTTTGACCTTTTCAAGTGGGGATGAGATATTTATCTTCCCTAACCTCAACTGCCGTCAGCAAGGTGTCCCTCAGCTTTGAAACTTTTTTTTTTTTTGCATTCTGACAAAGGCTCTTTCTAGACGTGTCAGTTCTTGTTATCTACTTCATCTTCTTGACATGTGACACATTTGTCAGCTCACATTCTTTTCAGGCCTCCCTTTGTCCGCCCTGTTATAGGTGGAATATTATAGCAGCTTGCAGTGTACATAATTTATATTTTCTAGTGTTTTAGCGGCTTTTCTCATTACACCCCTACACTGCAGTCCAAACACAACCATTCTAATAAATTCTGGGGTTGGGGGATGGAATCAGAACAAAATTGGTTTTCTAAAATTTCATTTTTATCCCATGAATGTGCCTCTTGGGAGCCAATGGGCGATTTCCATCCCAGTACAAAAAAATAGCTGCAGAACAGAAATCCCCACCCCCTGCTCTGGATCGCAGCATTGTAGGAAATGGTTAAATCCACCCTCCCCAAAATGATCTAATACCATTATTTTATTTCAATATCATTACAGTAGTCTCTAAGCGAGTGACTCAATACAATAATGATAAAAGTCAGTTAAAACTATAAAATCAAAATTTAGTTAAAATGTCTACTGAAGTCTTCAATAGGTGCCAGAAGTTCACTAGGGAAGTTCAACTGGAAGGGAGTCCCATAAAATTGGGCCCACAATACTGAACCTGGCGGACATGAGCAGTTTATCTGATCGATGCAGTCCCGTTAACAGTGACTTCCCCCGAGACCTCAGTGGTTGGGTAAGGATATAAGTCAAGTGGTCCTTTTTCAACTTCCCCCCTCCCCATCTGGTGTATTCTGCATTTTTGAGAACTCTGTGTGATAGACGCAAAAGGTGTATTTAATGTCATATGTAGTGCAGTCCTTAAGACACATGTCTATAAACATATTGAGAGACATCCCTGTAGTAGAAGAAAACTTGTTATGTTTTGGTTTCTGAGTTTAGCACACTCACCTTAATGGAGTTTACTACATTCGGTGGGTATCTGATCAACCTCCAGCAAAAGATGGTTAACATTTAAATAAAGAACTTCCCCACTTGTTTCCCTCTAACCTGGTCTTGGTGATTGTATTGTCATGAGCTGGGAATTGGATGTTAGCTGAAGATGGTACTGCTTTATAAGAATTCAATGCAGGCTCCATGGCTGTGTGTGTGTGTGTGTGAGAGAGAGAGAGATCTCTCCATCTTCACTAACAGAAAGCTCCTTTTTCTCAAGGAGTCTTGTAAGGCATGGTGGACAAAATAGGAAAGGACAATGTCACACTTGTGAAACATGACAGTGCCATCTGGAAAGCGACAGAGGGAGAAGAAAAACAACTAACTCATCATTACAGCACAGGCTTTTCCTCTGCACTGATGATGGACTGCTAATATTTCACATTTCAGCGAATGCAACAGAAGATGAAAGAGGCAATGGCTAAGTTAACAGCAATGGCAAAGAGTAGGCAACACATTTAGCTCGAGTAGTTTTTAATTTTATGCTGCCTGTATTACAAAGGAGAGGAAAGGAACAAGAATATCTTGTTCTGTGTGTGATTCACTAACATGACCAGTGGCCAATGGCAACTGACCTAAAGAAAAAGAGTTCCACTTCCTCGTGATTACATTAATTACTATAGACCAGGCATCCCCAAACTGTGGCCCTCCAGATGTTTTGGCCTACAACTCCCATGATCCCTAGCTAACAGGACCAGTGGTCGGGGAAGATGGGAATTGTAGTCCAAAACACCTGGAGGGCCGAAGTTTGGGGGTGCCTGGCCCATAGGTGCTGCCTCCTTACGCCTCCTTTTCACCCTTCTCCCCATAACTTACTGTTTGTACCTTCAGTCTGCAATTCTATCTCCTTAATTTTCTGCTAGCTGTAGCAGACTCTCTAGAATGTCACCACCATACATACAGCGCTGGGCTGTGCAACATCATACTTGTACCTACGGACATTGCTTTTCTCTAAAAAAATGTTTAGGGCTACTCTCATTTTCCTACTCATATTGAAATACTGCCCCTCAATGAGGCCAAACTTAGATTCACAAAATGTTTAGGGGTATGTGTACCCCTGCATCCCCCCAGAAAAAGGATTGGCTACAGACAAATGTTTCAAATGATGAGAGTATTTTAGAGTAGCACCTTAGAGTTTCACCGCCAGAGAAACTGGCTAAGACGGAGACACCTCACCATAGCATAGCTGGGCAGTCTCAAATGTGCATGGTAGCATTGCTAATCTACCTATGAGGCATGGTAAGCACACCTGGTTGGTAGCTACAGCACAATAAACAGCTTGCTCCAATAGAGGCTGGAGGTGGAGGCCCCTGTCTTCAGTCCACCCCTAGTAAGCTCCACTCCTTTGCTTGGAGAATATAGTTTCTTAAAGGGCCAACTCCCAGGCCTAAAGACAGGTGATTCTTCTCTCTGTGGCCTCTCATGTGGCCTGCTCCCTGCAAAGTTGAACAGGAACAGAAGTGGAGGAGGCATTTGATTCTTTGAGCTCAGGAGAAGGTGATCATGAGGGTCATGGCTGTGGTTTGCTGGGCTCTTGTCTGCCAATTCCAAGCTCAGTGAATTCCTGACCTCCAGCTTCAGGCTAGCCCCCTGGAGCCCAGAAGTCATGTGCCTGGCTGACTTCTGCTCCTCATCTGAGCTTGAAGCTGGGGGGGGGGGAGCGTCATGAGATCCAGTTCCTTGACTGATGGCAGCCAGTTGTGTGCAATGCGTATGATACAGTTCCTGGCAAGCCACAGCAAATTTGCTGACGTGCTCAAAGCTGAATCCTGATTAGCAAATGATACAACCACTTGGTAACGAGTGGAAATGCAGCACACGCTGGATTTTCAAACAGCATTCCTGCAACTAACTCTTACCTAGAGCAGTATGAATTGGACTTCAGCATCAAGCATTGCTGGGGAATAACCATGTAATGAATGTTTCTTCCTCTGTCAAGGACATTTTCTTCCATTTCATGAACATGAAGGGACAAATACAAAGTTGCTCGGTGTTTGCAGAGTTTCATGAACACGGAGGAACACGTACAAGGTTGCTCAGTGTTCACAGAGAGTCACAAATCACATTTCATTTATCAGGCCTATGGATGACAGGATATCATCTAATCTCCAGAGAGTAGTATTCATTAAAAAGAAATCTTAAGTAATTACAACAATTAATTGACTTGAAACAGTTTCAGATGGTGAAGGTTTACATAATTCATTTTCCAGACAAAACAAGCCTGATGAAGTCAGAAAAGCATGTCACTTAGAGCATTATAGTAAACCATCGCAACCATAATCTTGGTAGTGGATTTGCAATAATTACATTCAAGTAGGTAGGACTGGAAATAGGTTTCACTGTACTGTGATCACAGCAAAAATGATGCTAGACAATCCATGGTTTAATTGCTATAAAAAACACTACTGTGCAATCTTTCTGTTTAGAAGTCAGTCCCACTGAGTTCAATGGGGTAAGTGGCTTAAGACTACAGCCTCAAACACTTTCTTCAAAGCTATAACCAAACATGTCATTGCTTCAGGTGTTTCCCATGTGAAAGTGTATCATTCAAAAACATAGGTAATGCAATGTTCCGTCACTTGATGGTGTGTATAACGTGTACATTGTCTTTGTCGAACAATAATATTTCTACATGGCTTCAGTCAATATCCATTATACCCATTTGTCACAATTCAGAGCAAAGACTTCAGGCATGCTTAAACCTGTTGACTTCAGTACAGTCAATCACACCTGATTCAGCGTTGGATTGTGACCAATGTGTCTAAATCCAGGAACATCAAACTTGGTTGAATGGTCAGCTAAACAGAAATACTGGGTTGTATTCAACTATGTCCTACTCATGGTAAATGCGTGGAAATCAATAAACCTAAGTGAGTCATGTTTATTACCTTCAATGGGTCTACTCTGAGTAGGACTAACATTAAATACCAACCACAGTGCATTAGTTTCAAAATATTTAAGGTGAAGTAATATGAAAGTTCTGTCTGTGGCATATAATCTGTAATGGTTTCTCAGTAGATGGAAATTCTCACTTTTTCTCACAAGGGCAAATTCTCTGTGTGTATGAAGTCTCAGGTCCAAAAACGGAGAGCTTGAAATCAGTTCTTTTTCTTGTTTTTTTTACATTGGATGCTACCCATTTTTTTATGTGTGTGGACTACAACTCCTATCATCCATGACCTTTGGATGAGAGTTGGAGTCTGGCAACATCGGAGGGCTACAGGCTCCCCACCCCTGCTTCTCATATTGTGCCCCTGTGTGTAATTTGTCCATGTATTTGAGTGGCTTTTATATGCTATGTACAGATTCACTGTAGAACCTCAAGGACCACATTCCTCAGCCTTGAAGTCCCCACATGCTACTTGATTACAGCTTTTAGTGTCTGTGGCCATTATCTAAGGTCAAACAATATTGCTTTAGAATGAGGTGTTTGTGTGTAAATGATTATGAGAAAGGTCCTTGTTCACATTGCTCTGTGCAAAAATGGGGAAGCCGTGCCATGACATTTCTGAGTGTTGGCCCTGGCTTTTATTTATTCATTAACATCGTTACCGCCAATTAACAATATCTTCTGGGCAGACAACAATAAAACATAACCATAAAAAAGCAGAACCCGAAAAATCAAACAGAATAAAACTACAGTTCAGTTTGAAGCTAGCTAAATAAAACTGTCAGCAGCAAGAACTAAACAAAAAGGACTTAAAACAGCAGAGAAGAAGAAAAAAACATGCTGAAGATCTTTACAGGATTTTGAAAAACCTAGGGAAATGAAAAGGTCTGCACCTGGTGATGAAAAGACGATAACATCAGCACGAGGGGAGCCTCTCTGCAGAGGTGCCACTACCCAAAAGTCCCCTTCTCTGGTGGCTACTCAATATACCTCATTTGGTGGGGGACCTTGAGAAGGGTCTCTGAAGCAGATCTTAGTGTGGCAACCCGGCTCCATGCTGTTTGGGACTCCATGCTGTTTGGGTTAAAAGCAGCACACTTTGAGTAGGTTCACACTGGAGCCTGGAGGTTCTGTTGATGGTAGTGGAAAATGGGCAACCTCTCAGCCATGGTATGTAAAGGTAGTCAGATGGACATGCCAGGTCCCAGCCACAGAACTGACACCTTGAGGGGAGGGGGGTTTCCATTTCTGTGGGGAAGGACCCATATAACTGGTTCCCTACTTGCATGGCTAAACAATGTAAACATTGCCACAGCAGTTGCTCGACATAGCTGCCAAGTTTTCACTTTTCTCGCGAGGAAGCCTATTCAGCATAAGGGAAAATCCCTGTAAAAAAGGGATAACTTGGCAGCTATGTTGCTCGAGGAAAAGCAGATCCTACCACACAGCTGAAGTGATGTTTAGAAGAACTTGTTTGGGAGACCCTTAACCACAGCTGGGTTAACGGCCACCCCTGTGAATGTAGTAAATAAGGTGAATGGGTTCTTCTTATCTCATTTCACAGCTGAGCAGCGTACGGCAAGATAAATCAAATCAGGGTAAATGGCTTCATCTAATAAACTGGGTCAACATATAATGTATTTGTTCAAGTTTACACATTCATTGATTCTCATTTGATTTAAGAAGTGATATTTCAGTTTATGTCTGCAACATTTTTAGTATCGTCTTGGAGAGAGATGGAAGGAGGGAGGGAGAAGCTGCATGAACTGGTGACATGAACTGGAGAGAGAGAGAGAGAGAGAGAGAGAGAGAGAGAGAGAGAGAGAGAGAGAGAGAGAGAGAGAGAGAAAGTTTTCCTGCCCTTAGTTCCTTTTCATCTTTATATGACGAGGAAGGAATTGGTAGGCTGGACTTGGGGGTGGGGAGAGGAATCAGAGAGTTACGGCTAGCTCTTCATCTGCATTTTCCCAATAATGTTTTAGTGATGTTTGCTAATGTATCATTCATTAACCATCAGCCACTATAAAAAACATAATCTGTCTCACAAAGTGGACATTATTATCGCATTAAATCATTTCACAATATACCTGAACGGTTCCACATGATGGGCCTGGCCTGACTGCGCTCGGTTGCCTTGGGGGCAAACTCTTCAACAGTAATGAGATACGAGGTCTGTCTGTGATGAATACGATATTACTCGTGTCAGTGGCTGTGGACTGTACCCAGAATATTTCTCATCCTACAGGTCCCTCCTCCTTCCTCCACCCCCCCTCCGACTATCGCAAAGGAATTCAGGCAAAGCACTATTAACCCAGTAAATGAAGCTCTAAAGATCACAGAGTGTGTTCATTAGTTGACAAGATTGTGACTAATCCAATTTTTCTTGCAGGGAAAAATACGCATACATCTGCAGCATCTGGGTTATCGCAGGCTCGGGAATATTTCAGACATATACAAGCAGAAGATGTTGTTTCATTTTTTAAAAAACTAACAAACAATGTCTCTTTTCACCCTCTGTAATAGGCCATTATTATTTTATTCTTCAGCTGTTATTAATATTTTATTCTTTGGAGGAGATTAAGATGTTTGTGGATGGCGGCAGAAATGTGAAGAATAAAAGCCAAGGAAGGAATATGGAAATACTGTAAAATAAGCCTGAATAACACACACACACATATATATGAGAGATAATAATCAATTGGACATCTATAAATATGGAACATGGCCCCATAAGGTGGGGCATATTTTTAAGCTTCTTTTTGTTATTAACATTTACTTTTGTTATTAAATACATTGCATTGAATTCAGTGCAGGTTCATAAGCCAAAGTCTAAAGGGCTTAGCAGTAGTTCTCCTGTACTGCCTTTTGGGACCTCCTTTCTGGAGACAATTGTAGCTACATTAGTATATCAGAATGCTGGCTCCAAAAGAGGATGCCTAAAAGATCATTCCACCCCATTATATGCCTGGACAACCACTGTTCTGTGCAGGTGAGGACCTACTGTAGGTCCATTCCATACAATATAGGAGTTTTGCCTTTAGTGTGGTGGCACCAACCCCATACCCTTTAACTGTCCCGATAAAACTGGGACACCCCATTTTTTCACGTCAGAGCATGGTGCCAAAAACCATGCTTCTTGGGGGAACTGCAATCTCATGCGGGTCACATGACTCGCACGGGAGTGCAGCCATGGAAGACACATATCTCAGTTTTTCGCCTTGACGTGTTGGAGGTTATTTTACCCTTTGGAATTTCTTCTGGGTACATGTCAGGCTCCATCTCTCTCTCTCTCTCTCTCTCTCTCTCTCTCTCTCTCTCTCTCTCTCTCTCTCTCTCTCTCTCTCTCTCTCATGTATTGAAGACCCATCCTCTTCCAGCAAGTTGTTAAGTGGAGATCTTCATCCAGGTCTGCATTTGTATGGGAACTATTTCCAACTTTTCCACATATGGAATCGTTTTTAAATATTTTATGCAAGAGAGGAGGGCCATAGCTCAGAGGTAGAGTATCAGCTTCACATGCAGAAGGTCCCAGGTTCAATCCTCCACACCTCCAGGTGGATCTTAGAGAGAACCCAGTCTGAAATCCAGATCCTGAAGAGTGTCAAGGGGCTGTCAGGAATGTAGGTTCATCCACAGGTCAGGAAGAGGGCTCGAGATGCGAAGTACAATCAGCTTTTATTCACCCAAATGAAAACACAAGAGTTCATCTAGGCTAATCTGCCCTAGTTGAAGACGTTGCTGGGACTGGTGTCTGGCTCCTGCTTCCCTCTCTAGCACTCTCCCTCTGGACTCCTCCCAAGCAGCCGTAAACTGTGGCAAGCTCTGGGCCTTTCTGGGTCATTCCTCAGCAACTCACAAGGCTCTTAGTGGAGGAGGACAGCTAGCTGAAGAAGGACTGTCTAGCTGCTGAGCAACTGAGGCAGCGTCTGGCTCCTCTCTGTCGGAGTCTGAGCTCACACTGAGACCCTTGGTGCCCCGCCCTGTCATTGCACAGCTTTCTTCTTCCAATCCCCCATGTTCACTCATATCTCCTGCCTCTATCACCTCCCAGCTTGTCTCTTCCACAGGCCAGTCCTCAGTGATCCCACCACCACTTTCCTGGGTCTAGGTCTTCTCCTTCTGTGCCATCCCTAGGGGGATCTTGGGCTGGTGTCTCCCACCACTATTTGTCAGTCCCTGACAAAGAGCCACTGCCACACATAACAGGCAGCTTCCTATGTTCCTATAATTATTTTTACACTTTTCTTGTTTTATAGTTGTTGTTTTTTATAATTGTGTGTTTTATAATTGTTATCCACCATGGTACCTTATGGTAAAGGGTGGGGAAGGTATTGAGCAAACAAACAAATGCTGACCAAAAAACAAACAAACAACTCATTCCCACATGGAACCTTGGAAGTATGCATCCATGGTACATTATCAAATGCTGCTGAGACGTCCAGGAGAATCAATAGACTATCAATAGTTCATCCATTTTCAAGCATAAGTTGTTCACAAAGGTGACCAAGGTAGACTCTAGCCACTGCTCTAGGCCTAACCTGTTTTGTTGTTGTTTAGTTGTTTAGTCGTGTCTGACTCTTCATGACCCCATGGACCATAGCACGCCAGGCACTCCTGTCTTGCACTGCCTCCCACAGTTTGGTCAAACTCATGTTCGTAGCTTCTAGAACACTGTCCAACCATCTCGTCCTCTGTCGTCCCCTTCTCCTAGTGCCCTCAATCTTTCCCAACATCAGGGTCTTTCCCAAGGATTCTTCTCTTCTCATGAGGTGGCCAAAGTATTGGAGCCTCAGCTTCACGATCTGTCCTTCCAGTGAGCGCTCAGGGCTGATTTCCTTCAGAATGGATAGGTTTGATCTTCTTGCAGTCCATGGGACTCTCAAGAGTCTCCTCCAGCACCATAATTCAAAAGCATCAATTCTTCGGCAATCAGTTGTCTTGGCAGGGATACTGGAGTGGCTTACCAGTTCCTTCTCCAGGTGGATCAAGTTTAGTCAAAACTCTCCACTATGACCTGTCCATCTTGGGTGGCCCTGCATGGCATAGCTCATAGCTTCTCTGAGTTATTCAAGCCCCTTCGCCACGACAAGGCATTGATCCATGAGTACCTAAACCTGGTACCTAAACCTGTTTTAGGTACTTTCTGTTCAGACGGACCCCAACACGTAAACATGGAAGCAAGAGATGATCAGTGGGGCTTGTTTTTGCTTTGATACCAACTTCTCCTCACCTAACCATGTTAATATATTCAAATATCATAACAGCAACCTTGGAAGGAAGGTGAGGATTGCCCTCACACTGGATGTGAGAGAGACACTGGATGTGAGAGACTAAGGCAGCAGCTAGCGTGAAACCACATGGCTCAGAGAAAAGATTTGTAGCAGGACTTCACAACTCATTCTCCCTTGCACATAGCAGGTATATAGGGAAGGGGGAAAAAAAAGCTTAAAACACTTAAAAGTAGTGACAATAAAAAACCCAAAACCAAACCAAACCTCATCAGACTTCTTTCCTCCCTCTGAAACTAGAAGATCCCACTATTGTACTTCTATGCCCTCCCTGGAATAGGAGGATATCTATACTGCTCCAAGAGATCTTTCTCCTATGAAAGATTTCTGAACTATATATATAACTCTAGAAGCTGGACTCTATGTGGCTGAATGAAAAAATAGAAATGAAAAGGGCAACTCTGTGCAAGGTATATTTCTTAATTATTACTTCCATTAGGTTTTTGTGAGACAAGTAAATATTATTGATAGCTGTTCATGTTGCATACAGGTCAATTTACAAATAAAAATGAAGAAGGGAAAATGATAATTCTGACCTTAGTGACTCTGATAAGATCAGTTCTTTACTGATTTAATATTGTTTCATAGTTTGTGCTGCTAAATCAAAAGGTTATCCATAATACATAATGTGAGGATCAGGGGTATTCAACAGACATTTATTCATTATTAATATAGATAATAAAGGATCATTTATGAGGCTACAGATGAGATTTTTATCCTCAAAAGCTTAAAAAGGGAAATTTATTTTTGCTCCAGGACAAAGATGAAAAGAGTCAGTAATGGGAAAATATAAGCACCAACACGAAACTGTCAGACTCATTTTGTTCCCAAATATGACTCGCACTTTACATCGATAGATTAAAACCAAAATAAAATGTCTGCAATGTAAGAAAATATTTTAAAAATCTTAATTGATGGGGAATTTGGGAGATTGCTCTGATTTTGTCCTTTTGTCTCTCCTGGAGTAAAGATCTTGAGTGCCTTATGGAAAGACTTAACAGTCAGAAAATACATCACTGTCTGAAGAGCTTTGGGAGATTTTTGACAGATACTTTCTGAGGCGCCAATGTCAGCCATTGGACCATTTAATACACAAATACCAGAATTTGAAAAAGTGTTGCGCTTGTGCGGTCGCACACACAGTGTAGCTTTCTCATTAACCTGATAGGACCAGCCCCCCCCCCTGCTATTAATATTCCTTCATAGTTTATGTTCTTAAATCAAATGGTTCATATAAAAAGACTGGAAGCTGAATAGTAGGGCTGGTTCAACATATTTTTCAGTTCGAAGTCCAATCACTACAAGTTCCTGTGGTTTTTCCACTCAAGAGGAGTGCCCCAGGATCCCTTGCAATGTATGCTGTAATACAACTCCCCAATTTGAACTGTTTCATTGATGCCCCCGTCAAGCTACGAAGCCCTGGTACCATTCAGGTACCAATTCTTGTCTTTGTTTATGCTCCACCATCTCCACCACCAGCCTCTTAAGCTTGTTGCTGAATGGTAGAGCTGTCTCCTCTTTTCTGCAGCACCAGAACTGCAATATTACTTAATCTGAGCCCTTGGAGAGCTGTTGTTGGTTAGGGAAATCTTCCCTCTGGGACTAGGGTGGTGATCTTCTTTCTTTCTCCCATAGATGGAAACTCAATAGCTTTGAAAGACCCTACATCTCTTTAGCCCTAACGTTGCTGCGATTGCAGATTCCTCATGTCACCGAGAAAGCGGTTCATACTCTATATACCATCTATTTCATGAAGCAAGGAAAACCCTATCTTATAAATTGGCCATATTATTACGTGTGTGTGTGTGTGTGTGTGTGTGTGTACTTGACAAGATGGAAAAAAACAACAACAACCCTGTTATCACATCTGGCTCCACACTAGTCCTTGTACGCCGAGAAGGTGAATTTAACATTTGATTAACCAGAACAGTTTATAATAAGGAAAGAGGCCTTTAAATTAGAAGTTAATTTAGATAATTTGTCATCGCCTACCAGTGTCCTCCTCTGCCTTTCCCTACCAGCAATATGCTAATGCATCACGTAAAGTAATTGTCAGTCACAATTGCATATCATTCTGCCACTGTAACAGTCCAAGATCTAATTAAAGCCACAGCGGCAGCAACATCTGGGGTTTCTCCTGGATACTGATTAGGGACACCTAGGAAGAGGCAGCGGCAACCTTGAAAATGTAGTGAACCTTGAGAAGGCATGGGAAAGGCAGAAACCTGATAGCAACATTACAACCCCCCCCCCGCCCCCAAGCACAATGGTTCTGATTTGTGATATACTTTGCCACTGGCGGCTCACTCCTTATTTTCCAGCCTTGTCAGATGAGCTTTTGACTACAGCCAAGTCACCAGCTAATGTTTAACTTGGTCCACACTAGCAAGTGCTGAAGCACCAACAGCTTTGGCTCTGCTAGACTTCGATTCATTCTCGTGAGAGCCAAGAGATGCAAAGAGCACTCGTCTCTGGTGCGAATTGTCTGCCTTTTTTCATAGCAACTCAAGGTCACACACAGAGGTTTCCCCTTCTCCATTTCTGTCCTCGCTAGAATCCTGTGAGATGGGTTGCGCTGACAGATAGTGACCAGCCCAAGGTCAACCAGTGGACTTCATTGCTGAGTGAGGATTCAGCCAGGATCTCCTCAAACTTACTCTGACACACTTTAAACATCCCATTACAGTGGCTCCGCTGCCCTGTGCTTTGCTTGTGTGGTCAGTCAAGCTGAGATGCTCCTGACAGAGCTTCTGTCCATGCTGGAGAGTGAAGGGGATTAATGAGTTCTTTGCCTAAGGCGAGCTGACTTGTGGGGTGCATAATATCAGAGATCCTTAGAGCTAGAATGGACCACAAATGTCTAGACCTGCCCCCTTGTCAATGTAGGAAACCCACTGGGGAAGAGTGGTCCATTAAGGCAAACAGAGCACTGCTCCAACTCAGTTTGGCCTTAACCAGTCCAGGGACTAGCTGCTTGCTTCCTTTTCCACCATCTCAGTGTTGCACTTGCAGAAGTCAGCAAGGAGGAGGATGGGGACAAAACTAGAATTATTTGCATCCATTTATCATCGGCTCTATCTGCCACGGGTTCCAGCTAAGCATACTGGTGGCCTCCCTGCCTGCCATCGTGCCAGGCCCAATGGACAACAGCCACCACCGAAACCCACTACTACAGCACCCTCAAAAGATGTATCAAATATGGTCAGTTTCTTCTTGAAAACCTCAAATGAATGAGAGTCTGCCACCTTCCAAGGCAGTCCATTCCATTATCAAGCAGCTTATACTCTGAATAGGTTTTTCCTTATGTTCAGTCCAAATCCTTTTTCTTGACGAATGTAGCCAAGAGCATTTCTAATAGCTTTTTTTCTTATTAGTAACCCAATCAAGCAATGATTTCCCCAGGCCTAGGTTTCTTTCTTCCTGAGGGATCTTCATATTGAATATTGAATATTATAGATAGATAGATAGATAGATGATAGATAGATAGATAGATAGATAGATAGATAGATAGATAGATAGATAGATAGATAGATGATAGCTAGCTAGATTCATGGTCTTCATTGCCCTTACATCAATCAGATTAATTTATACAGAGGGCACATAATTAATTAACACTAATGAATTTTGAAATGAAAGGACCTTTGCAGAGATTATCCCTGATTTTTGTTTGTCCCATTAAAAATGGAAGAGGCAGAAAGACATGAAAAGGGGACAGGAAGAACTCTGGAGCTGGGCTTTTTGAAGCAAGTGTTCCCTCTCTCACTTCAATGATCTCCAGGCAAATGAAAACAGCAAACTTTGCCCCACATAGAAGAAACTGGGTTATCAGCCACTGCTCTGGATGGCTGCCATTCTATTAACTGATTATTAAGCTCTCTCTCTCTCTCTCTCTCTATATATATATATATATATACATACACACACACACACACACACACACACACATACACACACACACAAAATTCAGAATGATATTTAAATAGTTAAAAATAAAATTACAGTTTGCAGAGAGAGATAGCTAAAGCCATGTAGCTATTGCAAAACAACTAGCTTTTTGGTAAGTTGCATTAAAAAATGTGTGTGTGTTAATTTAATAAAATCTACAAGAAGAGTGGGGGATTTTGACAGTACAAAGAAAAACAACTTTCTGACGTTATTAGGCATGATTTCAAACAATTATATTTGTCCCGTTACCCCAAGAAGATCCCAAATGATCCAGGCAGCCTGAAGTTGCATGAAAACAAAACCTGATGGGCTGCAATGGCTTGAGGCTACACCCAGGATTTTGATATGAAGGTATTGTCAGATATCAGGGTTTAGATAACGAAAGGGCAGTGCTACTATATTTAATGCTAGCAGCACCATATGTGGTCTTGCTCCAGGATAATAAAAATAAATAAATCTGTGCCATTTTGAAAAGTTCAGTCCACCATCTTGATTCAAAATGGCATCCAATTGAATCCAAACAGTCAATCCAATGTCCTACTGCCTGTCTTTCTCATCTGGTTAGCATAACAGCTTCCTTCTGAGGGGTTGCTGAGGATGTTGCATTAATCACGCTTCCTATCCCTATTAGCCTTTGTTTAAGCTTTATCCCTTCCTCCCTTAAGTATAGAATCCTATATGCACATATTCATTGACATATGTGGTATCATGAAGCTAATAGTAAAAAATTTAAAAAAGATTTTCTGCACAAACTAGTTAACTCATTTTGATGTCAATGGAATTGGCGATCTAATTCTGCCTAAGTCCTACTGAGTTGAAAGGGATTTGCTCAGAAGGAAGTGCAGACACCATCGTTTATTCTACCTTTATACTTCCAGGTGATGTCTGAATCTTCAACCATAGACACACCTGAAACTCTGTATGTGTACCTCTCCAAATTCCTGGACTAGAAGACCCTGTAGGTCCCTTCCAGCTCCAGGATTCTATGAATTCAGTTTGGGGGACAGCCTAGGAATGAGAGCACACAACTCAACCCCTAAATTGTGTTTAATTGCCTGTTTCTTTCCACTGAATCATCATAACCATTTGAAGAGCCTCCAGGCAACCTAATTACTATGTCACACAGGACTGCACGCATTAATGTTGCTCTTATTTCTGCACTGCACTAGAAACCTATGGCGATTTTGGGAAATGGTGGCTGTGGATGTCGAAGGGGGTCAGGGGTCCGCATCAAGTGCAAAGTGTCTGATATTCACAAAGCTTGGCTGGCTGGCTGGCTGCTTGCTTCTCCTTCATTTGCTTTCCAGGACCAGTAAAGGGAGACCACACCACAATTATTTGGCAGCGTAATTGTTGCAACCAGGGCTTTCAAATGGGACTGGGGGTGCTGAAAGGTTCTCTGGCTCCCACCCCACACCTCATGATCATCTTCTGGTTCCCATTGTAGATCTACAGCTTCTATACATGCGATATGAAACAAAGGAACAAACAGCAGAACTGGCCACGATCAAAGCATGCGCAATGGTTGAATACAGTTGGGCACTCAGCCACGCAGAGAGCTGGTATTCTCAGTGGGGTCATTGTGCAAGCCTTTGGGGCAAACATCAAGGTCCTCACCCACCAGAATGTGCAGGAGGGTTCCTAGACAGCCATGTTTTGAAGTACAGTGGTACCTCGGGTTCAGGGCCGTCTTAAGCCTATCCCGCGTCGTGGTGCAAAGATCCCTTCGGCAACCCTCCCCCCCCCCGTTATACCATAGAAACAGAAACTAAATCATGACGCCTCGTGTACAATAGTGACTGAATTGAAAAAATCCCTTAAATTTCCACAAAGAAAGGACTTGCTCTGAAATATCCGGCAGTCGGTCCCCCACCCTTTCCCCTCCATAATTTTGGTCATTGCCGTGGCAGCCGAGAATAAGGGGCGGGGCCAAGCCTGAAGAAGACGACAAAACTCTGCCCTTCTCCTCCAGTCTACAAGTACCCATTTAGAAGGGTGAAGACGAATGTGTCTACCTTGCCAGTCCAGTAATTCTTAGATCTTTGGTGAACACAAGGTGGAATGCATCCTGCCCGCGCCGTCCCGCGCCCTGTGAGGGGAAGCGGCGGCAGTCACTGCTGGGGCCGAGCCGCTTGCCATATGGTTGACGGGGCGCAGCTGGCGACGTGCAGGAGGGAAAGGGGAGGCCGCCGGCAAAGCCGTGCAGCTCCCCCACTTGCTGGGGCGCCCCTGAGTGCTCCCTGAGCGCCCAGTGCCCTGGCGCACCGTACCAGTAAACCCAAGGGGAAAGACGGGCCTGCTCGGGTTACAAACACTTCGGTTTACAGACTCCACTAACCATGGAGGAGCACCTTGGGTTAAGAACTTTACCTTAGGATGAGAACAGAAATCGTGCGGTGTCGGCGCAGCAGCAGTGGGAGGCCCCATTAGCTAAAGTGGTACCTCAGGTTAAGAACGGTTTCAGGTTAAGAACGGACCTCTGGAGCGAATTAAGTTCGTAATCAGAGGTAACCACTGTAACTGAAGCAATAAAGACACATTGCCATCTAAATCCATCTGCTTAAAACTTTCTTTTTTACCACACACACATATTGAATGAAAACTCCTGGCAATCATGGGTGTGGTGATAAGATTCTGCTCAGCTCACTGTAGATTCTACTTTGGATTCTACTTTGCCATTGCAAAAAAGGCTACCCATTGGGAAATGGCTATATTCACCCAGTTTTAAGACAGCTTCATTCATACAACAGGACCAGTTCCACAGCTCCCATTAGCATTCCACAAGTGACAGTAGTTTCTCCATTTCATTGCTCTGCTGTCCCTGATCTAAATCATGCCGGATGCTTTTCTGCTACAAATCAAACTCAATAAAAATCTAATCCTCAAAGGCAGTGACGGGGAGGATAAAAATTCCACAATATGTATTTATGAACTTGATTGAGCATGGCAATCTCAGTTTAATAACCTTATATGAATTGGTTTTGAGCTGTAGGGTATTATTTCAGCAGTTAAGCGCAAGTATCCAAGGCTATATACTAGTTAGGGAGATCAAAGTCCATTTTTGCAGATGGTCCTTGATGCTGATCACAAGATATTAGTGGCACTAATTAAGGTTGGAGGAGGGGCAAAGAGAGAGAAATGCCGTAATAGGAAGTGCCATTTTCCAGGGAAAACAGAGACACTCACATTTAGAATAACGGCATTTCCTTTGTCTGCACTTGCTATTAACGTATCGCTGCAGAAGTCACTTTTTGTTTGCTACTGAAAAGCGACCCGTGGCAGTAGGAAATGTCACTTTTTAGTAGGGATAGATATACCTGTCAACTTCTCTTTCTTTCATTTTCTCGTTTTCCCAGTCTGTTTGCCCCAAATCTGCATGAAAAGTCATATGCATGTCTTCGGTTGCACCTTTGCCTAATACATGCTCCCTCACAAGTCAGTTTCTCCTAATATAACACATTTAGTATGTTATTTTAATTCATGTACACCTGTACACATTCAAACAAATGTGGATTTCAGAGGATCACAGTGTTTCCGTTTGTATGTTGGTTCAGAAAATGCAGATTAGGTGGGTTTTCATTAAAATGTGTACTGAATGCATTTCTCCTTTATCCCTACTTACATTTTTTTTTAAAGTTTGAAGTTCTTTTACAAGGTCTGGTCTACAGCAGAATGATGAAGCAGTAGAATCCTGAGGTTGTGGAGTGGACTGTGCCATTTTGGGTTCTAAGTGACCATTGTCTTTTAAATATTCCCCCCCCCCCCATATTATTGTTCTTTTAAATGTTCATCTAAAAGAAAGAGTCCAGTCTGTTGCTTGTTGTCCTGGTTTCTATTAAGAAGGAGCATTTAATCCTATGGAATGTGGTGTGCATTCATCACCTCACTTATTTATAGATCATCTTTTCCCAATAGGCATTCAAGGTGAGTCAGCTGGTGTTCATTGCCGTCTCCTTCTTCCCACCGACAATCCTGCCGATCTGGAATTTCATGTGCTGTTGCTGGGGATGGAAGAGGTAGGGAATGGAGGTAAGCCATAATGAATATGAAGGAATGTGTGTTTTTGACAGGGTGGGCGAGTTCCAATTTCAAGGGCTTCTCCTCCTTTCTGGGGTGATCCCAGCTAATCAGAGAACACATAGTGAGCATGACACCATGCAAGTATGGCTGTGTGATGATGCCACTAAGGGCCAACAAAGGCAAACCTCACCCTGAAAGCTCATCCTGGCTGCCGTCTACGCTGTTGTCAAGAGAACCAGGTCAGGGATTCCCTGCCTGCTCCACCCATTTCTAATCTTGCTCTGTCTACAGGGGATTGAAGGCACCCTTGGAAAAATTACTGGAAGGGAAGTACTATTTTTAACCTCTGTTTAATATGCTAATGCCCCATCCTATTTTTAGTATCTTACCAGTAGCACAATGGAGGGTGGGGGCTTGACCCTCCAAGCTTGCCTTCATCATGTAGTGCAGCGTTTCTCAACCGCTGTTCCGCGGCACACTAGTGTGCCGCGAGACGCTGGCTGGTGTGCCGCGACGAGAAGGGCGATTTTGCAGCTGCAAACTCCACCTCCCTGGGCGTCCTATTTCTTCGCCCCTTCTAGTTTCCACAGACCAATCAGCTTTCATTATTTCCATTTTCCCCATGCCTCACGTGACAGGATCATCCCAGAATCCTTTAGCCAAGATGGCAGCCCCCAGCAGCTAATAGTGCCGCACGTGTGTCTCTTTTTTGGAAAATCGAGCGGACTTCAAGTAGCTACTTTTAAAATATTCAATCTCCATCATTCAAAAGGTAGTTTGTTGCTAATTCACGGAGGCATGAAGACCAAATCGTCCTCTCACAAGTCCGAGAACACACACAGGGTAAGATACGGGACGGCGGGGTCGGGTGGAGTGGATCAGAAACCCGGATCTTTTAAGAACTCGGCAGCGCTGACCCGCCGGAAAGCAATATTTGGCAAGTGTTTCTTACAGTCATAATTATAATATAGGGCGGCACAGAGTTAATTTTTAAAACTTTTTTAATGGTGGTGTGCCTCATGATTCTTTTCACGGAACAAGTGTGCCGTGGCCCAAAAAAGGTTGAGAAACACTGATGTAGTGCACGGGACCACACAACAATTGGTCTTGAGTCAAAAAGGTATCCTTTTAATATTTTTTATGCATATAATCGCAGGGCACCTGGAAATCTCCAATTTTGGAAGCGAGTACATATTTCAGGACTTACTGGAAAGCTACCAAATTAAGGATGTACCATGGCCTTGGGAGGGTGGCCTTTTCAACTACATTATTAGCCTTTTGCTGGTGCCTAGCATATAAGACACACTGCCCACCCTAATAGCTATTTAAAAGGTCTGTTGCATCCCAGCACAGTTGCATTGCAGCTTTATTACAACTCTTTGCTAGCAGGGCTACATGGCGTTGGAACATTATAGCAAGGGTGTCCATTAATCTTTAACTAATGAGAGCAGACTAGTTAAGATGTTAAGATTCACAGGAGTAACAACACCAGAAACCTCTCCAGGTGATTTATCAGAGCCTGTAAGGTACTATAAGAAGAGGTAGAAACCCTGATGAACGGAATCAGGATTTGCATCTTAACAACGTCACGTAAGAGCGTTACATGACATGACATTCTGCCCGTAGCCACTTCAACATTACTCATGTTGACACCGCTCCATGTTATGACAAAGGGAACAAACCAAATCACAGCTGCACTTACTGTTTGGAATTGGGCTGAGGGGGGAAGGAGAGAATCAAACACCTGTCGTTATTTATTGGCTGTCTACTTGATAACAGCCGCTGCAGTTCCGGCCAATTGTGACTAGAATCAGAATATTGGAATTCCATCCTACAGTGTTTGAAATTAAAAGCCAATTTGTTACGCCGTGCGGAATGGTAAGCATAATCGTAACGGTAAACATAAACAACATCGATAGCGGCAAACATACAGCAATTAGGTAATTAACAGAATAAATGTTAATAATTTCCAATAATGCAAAACAGTTTTCTAAGTCTGGTCTACAACCTACGTATGAGACTTACATGCCTGAAGAAGAAGAAGAAGAAGAAGAAGAAGAAGAAGAAGAAGAAGAAGAAGAAGAAGAGTTTAGATTTGATATCCCGATTTATCACTACCCGAAGGAGTCTCAAAGCGGCTAACAATCTCCTTTTCCCCTCCTCCCCCACAACAAACACGCTGTGAGGTGAGTGGGGCTGAGAGACTTCAAAGAAGTGTGACGAGCCCAAGGTCCCTATCAGGAACAGCAGTGCTTCATTATTATCATTTATTTTTCATTTCGTTTCTATACCACTTTATATTTTAAAGAAATAATAATAATCTCCAAGCAGTTTACAACCTACATTAAAATATCAAATACAGTCATACTTCGGTTTGTGGCTGCCTCCGTTTGCGATGGATCGGTTTGCGACCGCCGTGGACCTGGAAGTGTTTACATCTGGGTTCCGCGGTGTGTGAATGTGCAGAAGTGCTCTATTGGTGCTTTGCGCACATGCAGAAGAGCCCCTCGGTTTACGACGAACTCGGGAAGCGACTGGCTTCCTGGAATGAATCACGGTCGCAAACCGAGGTATGACTGTAAAACAGCTGAGAATAAAACATTACAGAAGAAAGTCAAGGATACATTCAAAGCAACATAATTGACGGGAAGCTAAAATATTAAAGATTTTTCTAAAAAAAAATTTCTAAAGGAAGTCAAATATAAAATGCCAATGGTGGTCATGGCAGATGGTGGCTGTGGAAGCACAGGCTCAATGACCTGGGTCTGCACTTAGAGATAGCTAAGAGATAGCTAGGGTCTCTTCAGCAGCATCAGCTTCTGTAGGTGAAGTCAGTCAGGACCAGGTGGAAATAAGGCCTACAAGGCAAGGAGAGGGTATTCCAGGACCAAGATGCTTAGGTCTTGAGGACCAAGCTGGTTGGCCTGAGGAGCCCTAGCCCAGAGAGACCTCATTCACACACCACTTTAAATCATAATTTAATGTGAACATGTAGCATACTGGTGCGCTCTTCTGAAATCTTGAGTGCTTTGACCTCTTTTACTCCTGCCACACTGTGAGGAAACAAGCATGGTCTGGCTTAGCATTATGACTGGACCCTGGCTCACAGCTTATTTCTCTCCAAACAAGTGACGAATGGTAACAATCATAGATTGTTCTTGGCTTACTCATTCTGGTTTGTTTGGGGAAAACAAGCCATGAGTCTAGGTTTAGATATAATGCTAAGCCAGACTGGCTGCATGGCAGCAAATAAGACTGGGAGAGGAGAGGAGAACCAATGCTTTACCAGCATAGTTTAAGCTATGGTTTAAAGTGACATGCAAACCAAGAGATTGTCTGCATGCTCAAAATACAGAGTCCTCTTTAGATGCAGAAGAGGAGTCTACAGGGGTGCCAACTTGAATAAAATATTGGTAAGCCCTGCCCTGCATAATCGATCACATGATGCGGTGCACACACGTCATTTGAATGGCAATGCCCATCAACTCCCCCCTCCCATCTCAAATATTTTGTGGTGGTGGTGGGGGGCCCGAAGCCCCCTTGGCCCCTAGGAGTTGGCTCCTATGGGAGTTTGCAACATTAGGCAGGTAAAGGTAAAGGGACCCCTGACCATTAGGTCCAGTCATGACCGACTCTGGGGTTGCGGCGCTCATCTCGTGTTATTGGCCGAGGGAGCCGGCATACAGCTTCCAGATCATGTGGCCAGCATGACAAAGCCGCTTCTGGCGAACCAGAGCAGCACACGGAAACACCATTTACCTTCCTGCCAGAGTGGTACCTATTTATCTACTTGAACTTTGATGGGCTTTCGAATTGCTAGGTTGGCAGGAGCTGGGACCGAGCAACGGGAGCTCACCCTGTCATGGGGATTCGAACTGCCGACCTTTTGATCGGCAAGCCCTAGGCTCTGTGGTTTAACCCACAGCGCCACCAGGTAGCATGAACCTATTGATTAGCCAGGCCTGATATAAATATTGCCAGGAGGGGTACCCTTTAGCAGTTGCCTGGACTTCAGGCTCAAAGCTTCAGCTACTGACTTCAAGTTTCCTGAGATGGAGAGCACACGCTCAAGGTCTGTGTTTTGTGACACTGCCTCCAGCCCCTAGTGTCACCCAGACAGAACCTGTAGGTATGTATAATATACAACCACACACATATATACTAGGAGGCAGTATTCTACAGGCATATACTCCACACACACCCCACCCCCAAAGCCAGCAAATGTAAAAATAACATGACAGCAAAGTCTGTGATAACAGTAGCAAGTTAACATCCATTAGCCAAGTCTATGGTAAAGATGATGTTCCATCTCTGGCAAGGCAACAGGAGGGTTAAAGCTGTTTGTACCAACAATTATTGACTTCAAGATCTACAAACGATTGCATAAAATTTTCCAAAATATGCCTGCAAGCTTTTATTATTGATGTTGTGCCTTAAGATGTGCACATATGGGTTTAATTGTCTAAATGGTTTTATTAATTAAATTGCTATGATTTACCTCTCCCATGCTAGCATTTACGGGTGTATGAAATAGCCCTGTAATTAGAAAATGACTACATGGATGTTGCTTGTTTACTTTGCAAGCAATACATAATAGCCCTATCTCCTGCGTTTGAAGCCGCCCTCCTAGACTCCTGTTTCTCCCCCCCCCTTTTCCTGAATAATAGGCAAATGCTGCTGGTGCGTTAAATTGCTTTTTGGGTGACGAGGAGAAGATAACTGCGCAGGGTATTTCTCCCCCTGTTGAAACGCATCCATTTGTTCAGGCAGAGTTTGATCCAGAACATACATACTTTTAGTATTTTCTGCTAAAGTAAGACTGAGTCCATAAAGGAGGGATTACACAAATTCCTTTCATGAAGACAAGCTAGCCTTAGGCTGAAACTACAGATGACGGCAATAGACTCACGTCTTTAAATCTGAGCGTGTACCAATCACTGCGTCTGTGTGTCCAGTTTTAAAAGCAAAAGGGCACATAAGCAGTGTGCGCTGAATCTCCCCCACCTGCACCTTATCCCCCCCATAAGACTATGTACAAGTTAGCGGCTTTAATTGCATGGAGGTAATTTCCCCGCAGCTGCGTTTCAAGTCACATGTGCATGTTGCTGTACACACCAGAGAGGGGATGGGATTGTCTTCACCTGATTTGGTTTTCCTACATCTGTACCCCCATTCCCCCCAACTCCTCTCACCTGAGCATGTGCAACGGCTGTCTCAAATGTATGCCCCTCAGCTTAACTGCAAAGTGAACGCAACCTACGTTTTCAAATGTGGTGGAAGCAGCTTAGGGGGGAACCCACCAAACAGCTGCATTTCTCAAGGATCGATTTGCATCAGGGTTAATCAAGTGTACACGGTTGCAAACACCAATGGTGTGTGTGCACTGCGGCCAAAGTAAAGGGTAATCTGTACACAGCCATAGTCTACGCAACGAAACCACTATTCTCTCAGCTGGGCTTTAATAGAAAGAGTTAGATTGGCAGGGACAATGGTGCCTGGGCAGTTTAGGGGTCTTGTTGGGGGTAGAGGGTCTGGACGGGTGTGCAAGCCTGAACACTCCTCAGCAAAGCACACTTTAAATTAGAACCTAATCCTTGCTTCAGACATGACTAATAGATCTTTAAGCATATGGCTCTGCCACCACGACACGTAGTTTGGGCCTAATAGCGTGAAGTCAAATTTCTGCTCAAAGAACCTTTTTATGTTACAGCTAATGGTGTTTTGCTTTTTCTTTCTTTAATGAGTCATTTCATCATTTGTTTAAAAAACGTTACAGATGTCTGCCTCGAAGTCATGCACATCTGGATTTACTGGGTTTCTAAACAAGTGCAGAGCTTTCGGTATATGTGAAAATCATCCGACTGGACCTTGTGATTTATAAGTAGATGTCTTACTGGCATAGGCTGCTAATTCAGATAGCCATCCCCCCCCCTTCTTGATTGTTATTTCTTGTGAGCTTCTAATTAGGTTTAGATTGGTACATTTTTCCTCTGTTGTAGTGCTCGTGCGTTTTTTTTTTTAAAAATCCCTCATTAAGATTATAAGGCGAGGCAAAAAATATATATGAAAACGATCAACCATAATCCTATGCTTTTCAAACCAGATAGTTTGTAATGTTTTAGTTTGCATGTTAGGACAATGATTGAAGACAAAAACCAGCTCCTCTCCAGAGTCTGCAAAGCTGCCCCGACGCCCAGAGAGCAGCGGCAGACTGGGAGGGGGAATAGCAAGCAAGAGGCAAGCAGGAGAGAGACTAGGACAGGAGTCGGCAAACTAAGGCTCATGAGCTGGATCACGCCCAATTGCCTTCAGGATCCGGCCCGTGGACGTTCAGCGTGGGGATTCTGTTTGTTTGGGCTGTGCCATCCCCCCCCAACGCCATTCCATTCCCCCCCTCTCCCTCACACACCCCGTGGTGGTGCCTCCTCCCTCCCTCCTCCTGGCTTCTCCCCGCCCTGCCTAGAGGAGGAAGGGGCTGGGCTGAGCTGGCTGAGTGCCATTTTAAGCAGCCCCTCTCTGGAGCCAGCCCTTTCGCGCCACTCATCTTCCCTCTGCCATCGCCACTGCTGCCCTGGTGCTCCTGTGGGCCAGAGAGCGGAGCGGACGAGCTCGCTCTGCCTACTGACGAGAAGCAGCAGCAGTGACGACAGCCTCTGGGAAGGTAAGCGCAGTGGGTGGGGCTGGGGCGGGGAGGAGGACTACTTGTCCCCCTCGCCTCTTCTTCCAGCTCCCCCCAGTGCCGCTTCTCCTGCCCGCCACAAGGTCTGAGGGATAGTGGACTGGCCTGTGGCTAATTTTTTTTTGCTGACTCCTGGACTATGAGGAGTTAACAAGGGAAGCAGTGGAAGTGAAGGAAACTAGCATGGGGCTAGGAGGAGGAGGAGGAGGAGGAGGAGAGAGCCAGCAGCGGACATTTTGCCAAAACCCAGACATTTTGACAAATTTTTAAAATCCACCCAGACAGACATTTTAGCCCTGAAAAAGAGAGTATGCCCAGGAAAATCCAGACACATGGCAACCCTATCCTATCTAGGAAACATGCGTTGTTGGTTTGACTGCATTGTAAATACCCCACAGTTGCATGGTACTGATATGTCTTCCCTTTGGTCAAAGATTGTGAATGTATTTCTATGAGGGGAAAAACCTGGCACCTATGGTGTTTTTACCAAGCTGTTTTCCTTTCATATTTAATATTGCTCCATTTATATTATGCATGGACATTGCTTCTTTGAGTGGCCTATATTTGGTTATTATACATGAGTGCATAAGAGTGAAAAGGGGGAAAAAAATCAGGCTCCCAACTACGGTGCAAATAGTTAACCTTTATTAATTGCCACCAATGAAAAGGTGAATCCATGTACATTGTCTCTTTGATACTATCCCTTGTGCTAATATTGATCTCACATTTCAATCTATGACTTTTGTGTCGCCACTTTCCTTCTCATTAAGTGCTATCCAAATCCTATATTACTTCTGAGAACAAAAAGAGCCACTGGTGTGAATTCGTCATTAACATGCTAAAGAGTTCTGCTCTAATAACAGTGTGACCTGCTCCTTTGTATGTTAATACAACTCGTGTCTAGGAATCTCAAACGCAGCCCTTTGCTAAACACAGGGAGACCACTTGAAGACACAAAGGGGAAAGAGAGAGGGGGGGATTTATGTGAACCAATAATAATGGTTAATGGTTAATGCGTTGCATTTCACCAGCACACTACTGAATGCTTCTGCAAATTAATTATACATTCCATAAAGGAAGTTATTTGCAACAAGAAGGTTAAGGGGTGGGTGGGAGAGAATTTTCCCCGCTGGAAACAGAAACCACTCTCCCCGGAGACAAGACTTTTCACATCTAAGCAGCACCATTTTGCAGGAGCTTGTGCTTTACCTGGAGCAGCAACCTTGGAATTTCCAGCCAAAATTCCATGCATAGGTTTCAAGGATCCTCTTTGCAGGGTGATCAAGGGGCAAAGGATAAGTACAGTGGTACCTCGGGTTACAAACACCTCGGGTTACAGACTCCGCTAACCCAGAAGTAGTACCTCAGGTTAAGAACTTTACCTCGGCATGAGAACAGAAATCGTGTGGCGGCAGCGGGAGGCCCCATTAACTAAAGTGGTACCTCAGCTTAAGAACAGGTTAAGAATGGACCTTCGGAACGAATCAAGTTCATAACCAGAGGTACCACCGTACATAAATGCTGACATGGGAGTAAACATGCACGGTTGGCCTTAAAGACAAAAAGAGAGAGAGGCTAATGATCTCCTGCTTGGGCATTTCCAGTGGCGGCCCATGGGGTGAGGCAGAGCTGCTCTCCCAACACCATTGCTGCTAACTTAGAAGGGGTGGGGAGCAGGGTGGTGGGGTCAATGTGCAGGTGCACTGCTGGGACTGCCCGATTGGTGGTGGCCCCTCTGGTGCACCTGCGTCTCCCCAACTTCATTGCCACCACAGCCCAACCTCATCCGGGGAAGCTGCACCAATGCTGTGTTGGGAGGGCAGCTCTGCCCCACCACCCACACCAGTTCTGCATCAGGTCCTGCTTGAGGGCTTGCCGTAGGCATCCAGTTGGCCAATGAACGAACAGGACGTTGGCCTAGATGGGCCTTTGGCCTCATCCAGCAGGGCTCGGCTTGTGTTGTTAAGAGGAGGAGGAGGAGCTCCACTCATTCAAATGAAAGCTAGCTATTTATAAATCATTATTATTTTAGAAGACATCTGAAGGCAGGGAAGTTTTAAACGTTTAATGTTATATTGTGTTTTTATATGTGTTGGAGGCCACCCAGTGTGGTTATCAAGAAATAATCGAGAACTTTCTGCCCTTAAAATCCTACAGAGCAGCCTTCCTCCTGGTTGTGCCTGTTTGTATTCAGCAGGAACTCCAGAAAGTCCCAGATTTTGTCACTTCCTACTAAGGGAGGCTTGTTTCACTGCTGGATTTCCACTAGGAGGCAAAAAACTCAGTTTTTCTCTACCGCTCTGTGTTTTAATCTGTATTTTTACTGGCTGGCATTTGCAGTAAAGCATATTAATCAAGTGATACCTCATTTTTATACAGGTTGATTGTGACAATGCCTTATTATTTCACTGGATTGGCTTGCTACTGGGGATTTTATTGTTGTTAGCCATCTAGAGCTTTATTAATAGAAAGGTGAGGTAGAAATATAATAAAGAAATGAGAGAGCACTAGACATTTACCAAACACTCCCCTGCCTGCCCAATTAGAAGCACAAGAGTGTGAAAATTTTGGGAGGCACCAGCATGGATGTGGAATACCCAGTTTAAAGCTCCATTCAGTAATGGAGCTACTTGGTGGTGTTGGGCAAATCACTACAAGGAAGCTTAACTTACCCTGCAGATGTAATGCGAATAAAAAATAGCATAACTCCATGTATCAGAGTCTGAGCTGCTTTGAGGAAAGACAGGTTACAAATATGGCAAATGCTTTGAATTGGGAATGAAAGGATCTGTCAATTTTCAGGGTTTTTTTCAGTAGTCATCATTCCAGTCTTAAATTCAGTTCCCCACCTTTCTGTAGCAATTATTATTGTTATTATCAAGAAAAATTATTTGGAAAAATCCTCATGGAAATCATTCAGCATTTTAGTGTAGTTGTTTTTCCTGATAAACACATTTTTGTATGCAGCTTTGACTAACATACACATTTCTTCAGGGAATTTCTTTTAATATAATTCATTTTGGTATGTTATCTTCACTAACATTTTCATTTTTTATGCCCACTTTTGCCTAGCACATGTATCATTGAAAACACTGGATGGAAAACTGCATGGCAAAATTCAGATAACTACGAATTTTGAAGGATGCCTGTGTTTCAATTCTCATTGTTTTTGGAAGATGCTAATTTGATAAATTTGCCTTTAAAGGAGAACTGAATCAAATTCTTTTTCTTTCTATTTTTTGCCCCATCCCTATTCTCGATTATAATCTGTCATAATTTTGGATTCTGATTCCATAGAAAAGTCACACCTGAGGGGAGCAGGATGTATGTATTACAGCCAAGCATAGAAGCTATGAGATGCGAGAACAAAGCAACACGAAGCATCCGTTGCGTGCCAGTAATCCACAGTAAATAATTGTGAGAACAAACCCAGGATGTGTGAAGTGTATGAGAAAAGAAGGGAGACTTCAGTCACCCCCTCCTCTTTTGCCCTGGGAGAAGCTGCTGAGGTAAATATACAACAAGATCCCCCACCTTCTCCCTGTCAGCAGGAAGCTAGGAGTCTATGACAACAGCAAGAAGAACAGCAGGATGAAGGGAGGAAAAAAAAAAGACTACCTGCAGCTAAGTTCAAAAAAAGGTAAATCTTGTTCCTGGACTTTCAAATTGTTACTGTATGTATTTATTTTTACAGAAATACAAATGCCCTTTTACATTATTTAAATGGCATGTAATTAAGTCGCAAGGTTCTTGGCTGCTAGAGAGGGAAATCCAGCTTGTGCTATGATTCCAAGCCCAGAGGGCTACAGCGAAGCAGGAGAGGAAGAGAAAGAAAAAAGAGGGGGGAGGGGGAGGGAGGGGAGAGAGAGAGAGAGAAAGAGAGAACAGAGTGTTTAACATTCAGAATTTGTCCACCGCCGATAATTTATTGGAACTCATCTGTAACAAGGCCTGGCACTGATTTATAAGTTGATTTGAAAAATAAATAAAAGTGATAGAAACCTGCATTCGGTTTTAATGATAGACTGTTGCAGCGTGAAAAGTAAGGATATGAGACATTGCAAGGAAATTAGATATTATGCCCTCAAGACAACTGCAGCTACCAGCCCATTAATTGTTAGATATTTATTATTAAAAATTTCTTTTCATGACTGACTGCAGAATATTTGCGCTGTTAAAGTTGTTGAGTTCTGACATGAATGAAGTGCATGGAGGAACTCATTCTCTCTCTTCTCTTCTCTCTCTCCCTCCCCCTCCCGCCTCGCCTTCAGCCCTTTTTGTCTGTGGGCTTGTATTGTGCGCGCCTGAGGAGGCAACTGACCTGAAAGAGAGAAAGGAAGGGGTTTTTTTTCTCTCCGCAAACATGAAAAAGAACATATGCTGCTTCCAAACCTCTTGGTAAATCTTCAAGGACAGGAAGTTATTCTGAGAAAGTCCCATTCATTTCAGTGGGGTTTGTGCAGAAGGACATAACAGGTGGATTGGGCCCTTGTTGTGCATGGTATGTTTAAACTTGAAGTAATATTTCTGCTAACACTCAAGTCTAAGATGCTGGCCCTGGTGTAGTCAATAGGAAAATATCACACCTGCTATTCTGACAGAAGTGTGTTTCTAGTCCCAACAGAAACTCCACGAACTAAACAGATGGGCAGTATTTGAAGCTACTGAAAACCACATTATTCTTTTTGATAGTGCCCTTTCTGAATGTTCTTGGACCACAGCTTTCATAATCCCTTTCCATTGGACTTGCTGGCTGGGGCTGAGGGGAGTTGGGGGTCCAATAATGTCTGAAACGTCACAGGTTCCTCACTCCTGGCTTATCAGAATAAGGAGACCCAGTGTTTTAGAATCACGTCCTTAAAAAAATGTCCAGTTTCTGCAACCACCACAACTTTCGTGACTGAAATGCAGTTCACAAACTCAGTAAAGTTACATAAACAGCTTTTATTTAGCCAGCTTGTTCAACTGCACAGTTCTATTTCCCAAAACCAAAATAATCGGCTGTCTTTAGTGCAAGAACTGCACCGGCGTTTCAGTGGGCATTTGGTGGGCAAAAGGCATCTGGAGCTAATGCTCTGTAAGAACCCCTTGTCCTTACAGACCACTAGAGGTGAGGGATCTGAGGCATTCCAAATCCTGCCAAACTCCACTTCCATCAGCCTCAGCTAGCATGGTTAACTGTAAAGGATGATGGGGCCTGGAGACTAGCAACAAAGTCTTCTAGGCGGAACACAACACATCAATGGACAAACTTTAGCACAGTCTCTCAATGCAATTGATGGTCAATACTTGTGGTCACTACCTTCGGGTAGTGATAAAGTGGGATATCAAATCCAAACTCTTCTTCTTCTTCTTCTTCTTCTTCTTCTTCTTCTTCTTCTTCTTCTTCTTCTTCTTCTTCAGAAAGGGCACTATCAAAATACCTGGCGTGCTCTGGTCCATGGGGTCATGAGGAGTCAGACACGACTAAACGACTGAACAACAACTTGTGGTGACACGGAGGCAGTCCTTTTCACTGCTGGCACCAGTGTTACGGGATACACTCCCTGAGGAAGCAACAGAGGTCTCATCTGCATTGGCATCCCACTGGGTTTTGAAGATGCTCCTGTTTACATTCCATTGACTCTTGATCTGACTCTCTTAATTGCTATGCACGCACGCACACACACACACACACAGGGCTGTTCTATTACCGTATTTTTCGCTCCATAAGACGCACCCGACGGACTTAGTTTTTAGAGGAGGAAAAGAAGAAGAAAAAATTCTGAATCAAATGTTGCACTAAACTATTGGGAGATGTTGGGAGAGGTTGTCAGCGGCTGTGGCGGAGGGAGAAGCAGCCCGCTTTCCCCCGCCCCTTAGCCGTTGGCGGCTGCAGGGAAGGAAAGAGCAGCCTTGCCTTCGCTCCATAAGACACACAGACATTTCCCCTTCTTTTTTGGGAGGGAAAAGGTGTGTCTTATGGAGTGAAAAATATGGTGTGTGTTTTAATTAGCGGTGACTATACTTTCATGCTTGCATCATTGGATTTCACACATGTAAACCACTTAAAAGCCTGTTTTGGTACTAATCCGTATATTAATATATTAATATGTTTCCGAGCACAATTCAAAGTGTTGGTGCTGACCTTTAAAGCCCTAAACGGCCTCGGTCCAGTACACCCGAAAGAGCATCTCCACCCCCATCGTTCTGCCCAGACACTGAGGTCCAGCTCCGAGGGCCTTCTGGCGGTTCCCTCACTGTGAGAAGCAAAGCTACAGGGAACCAGGCAGAGGGCCTTCTCAGTAGTGGCACCCACCCTGTGGAACGCCCTCCCATCAGAGGTCAGGGAGATAAACAACTACCTGACATTTAGAAAATACCTAAAGGCAGCCTTGTTTAGGGAAGTTTTTAATCTGTGATATTTGATGTATTTTAATGTTTGTTGGAAGCCGCCCAGAGGAGGGTAGGCGGGAGATGTGAAAGGCGAGCGTTGAGGGGCCAGGGAATGGGGTGGGGTGGGGTACACCCCTACATATCCATCTTCAAAGCGCGAGGGGGGCACATTATTGTTATTATTATTAAGTAACAGTAGGATATGCTATATATATTTTTCGAGAAAACATAAATCATTGGCAAGTTTCTGCTTCAACAGCCTCCTTAGATTTGTGGTGTTCTTTTGATATCTTTCCATTGGGCCAGTGACTCCACCAGGCCATCACAAATTTGTCACATGCTAAGAGTACCTTGCTGTGTTTTCAGTTGCAATACGACTCCTCTTCCATGTGTTCCCCACCATGGAGGCCTCCTTTGGATTTCTTGATACCCAGCCTCATTGTGGATCCAAAGTTATTAGTGGAAATGAAAAATGGTGTTTGTGTCTCCAACTGTGAATATTCATATTCATTCATCTTTCGTGCATGAAAGCCTCCACTTAAAGCAAGAGGAACATAACATTTCTCATCAGTTCTGATCTGTTTAAACTTCATGGCATGTATAGTCAAACTGCTGACAGGGAGAAGGTACTGTCCCCCCCCCCCCCGGCCAATAAATTGTCTCTTAATGGCATGAACTGCCAAATGCTAAGTGTTATCTTTTGGCTTAACAAAAAATAAAAGATTTCTCTCTTTGGATAAAGCAGTAGAATACCCCACCCCCCAGTACCATTAGCACCATAGCCAAGAATCAACACAGGAAAAATCAAGATATCTACTGTATAGAAACTGGATTTCTAACATTTGGAAAACTGTCTCCCCTCACAGATGAGTGTGATATTTTTCTGGGCGGCAGCGCTACTTCCGGTCTGCTACTTCCGGTCCGATCCCTTATTTTTCAGGCAGGAACTTGGCAGTTATGACCCAAAACTGATTCACAGTTGAACAATTCACAAGGTATTAGTGACTTGTGATTGGGGGGGGGGAGTGTAGAAGAACCCAGTGGCAAATACTTAGCAATTTGAGCTTTACTTGTATATATATATATTTATTCCAGGAGTTAAATTCCATCTACAGGAACATTAACTGGGCTGTTTCTCTGTATGTGTGTACATCACTTGGGTTTTTTTTAAGACTTCTTAACTGTACACACTCTGGTTGGCTGCTATTTGAGATGGTTTCAGTAAAAAGCATCATTAGGAAAGATATGTGATAATATATTTACAATGAACAATAAATTTACAGTGGACCACTCACACTTGTAAGACATCAGCCCAGACCAGGCACCCCCAAACTGCGGCCCTCCAGATGTTTTGGCCTACAACTCCCATGATCCCTAGCTAACAGGACCAGTGGTCAGGGATGATGGGAATTGTAGTCCAAAACAACTGGAGGGCCGAAGTTTGGGGATGCCTGGCCCAGACTATGTTGCCGAGCTGGACCTGGATACAGCTAAGTAAACTGTCAGAGAACGATGGACTTCATACCATCTACTCAATATAAAAACAAAAAGGAAGCATCTCCTGTCTCCCCCACCCCACCAGCAAACAGTCTATTTCAGGCACCCCCAAACTTCGGCCCTCCAGATGTTTTGGACTACAATTCCCATCCTCCCCAACCACTGGTCCTGTTAGCTAGGGGTCATGGGAGTTGTAGGCCAAAAAATCTGGAGGGCCGCAGTTTGGGGATGCCTGGTCTATTTCCCTACTCTTTATTTTAAAAAGCTACATTGATTGGGGTCAAACTTCCGTTTCACCAGTTCCTGTTCAAAATTATAGAGAGCACACCCTGGCAGGTGGGCAGGGTATCTACCGCAGGAAAGAGTATTAAAGATTCTTCTCATCTTAAAAAGAACTTTTAAGAGATACTGGTGCAGCGTTATGATTTTAATCTATTACCATTTCTTTCCCCACACTTTTAGCCCGTTACTGAAAACACCTGATATTCTTCGCCTCTCTCTTCTCCCATTTGCCCCTTCATCTGATTTGGGTGACCTCTACTATTTCCTCCGTCTTGCGCAATAAATAATGGGAGACGTCTAAAGCTCATCACAACAGCAAATAAGGTGCTGTATAACACATCATCCTCTCAAAATTGCCACAGCAGGAAGGGCTGGCAGCCCATCCATTACCTACATTATTTCAGGAAATTTGTCCTTGGACATGGTAAGGCAGCAACTAAGGGATGGAATAAAGAGAGTGTTTTAATGTAGTGGTCTGAATCTTCTTCACAAGGACCTAGTCTTATTTGCCATTTTAAAGATGACACCCCCCCCCTTTTCTAGGTAAAGAAAATAGCGAGGGTTATATCACACATTTAACATTCAGCATGTCTTGTCCACTGTATGTAGGCATCCCAGTGAACTGCAGTCATTCCTGGCTCTCTGCTACGACAAGTCTATGTGTGTTGGGAATTACAATTCGGGAACAAACATCTTACATTATTATATGTAAAAAAGTAGGCCATTCAGTGACAGCTGAGGCTAAAGGCCTAAGCCCTACATAATGAGAAGTACTGCAGAGAGAAGGCACAGCGGCGAGTACCGTAGTTCTTATCTGTGTATCTTTAGAGATTCCTGGCTGTTTCATTTTGCAAATACATACATATCAATCCCTTTTGAAGGCAGGAGACAGATTAATAAAAGGTTACAATATATGTGCTTGTTTTGGTACATCATGCTTCAAATGTCCACTTTTTCTAGGGTCTGTTCTAAATACATGTTTCTATTTTGTTTCTCTTTTGTGGAGTTGTTGGGGGTGCCTTGTAAAACCTTTTGTTAAGTCTGCACACCCCTCCAGTTGAGTTCTTCAGGTTTCGGAGTCTCTCTAGGAGTTTTTAAAAAAACACTCTCAAGATGGTTAATGTACCTCGATATGAATGTGCATCTATGTAAATAGCTTCATGTAGCTTCATGCAGACACAAAATGTCATCTTCTCCTTTTGGAGTTGGAAAATCTGTGGCTTTCCAGTTTTTCTGGCCTCCATCTCTCATCAGCCCCTACCAGCATGGCTAATGGTGAGGGATTATGTGATCTGTAGTTGAACAACTGGAGAGCCATAGGTTCCTCATCTCTGGCATAAGCTAAGAAGAAAAGAATCTGGTAAAAGACAAAACCACACCTGTTTTGAATATCTGGATACAGTACTGCAGTGACTGTAACAACTCATGAGATTATAAACCAATGTCAGGATTGCCTATATTTTTCAGTTGCAACCCAAGGAAGTGAAAACTGGGATTATGTGCAGCGTTTAGCACCCTGCGAATTTTCATATTTGTTTAAAAGAAACTTCTAGCTCCTAAGTCTATATATAGGCTTAAATGTGTTAAGAAGTTAAAAGGGAAAGCTAAGTTAAGTAACAGGTAAAAGTTTGGCACGAACATTCTACATAACTATAGTTCCCCATGATTTGCAGAGGCACAAGGAAAAATGTAAAACAAGCAAATACACACATGTGCAGAATTTATTCACGTTGCGGAATTCAGCTTTTCATGGCACAGAATTTGTTAAAGTGCACAGTGTAGAAAGCGCTCCACTGAACGAGCCCATTTCTAAGCTAATTACAATATGCAATAATCAAAGTAATCCACCCTCCACTCTTTTAGCTACTTTCCCTGGTCCCACTCATTTCATTACAATATGGAGAGGTAGCAAGGAAATGAGTTGTCTGGTGCATTAAGACCTTCTTTAATTGATACTTTAATGTGAAGGATCATTCCTTAAGAATCAACGAGAGAGAGAAAATGCATAGACAGGAGGCTGGTTCCTTTAAACGTGTCTCAAAGCCATCCACTTTAAGAGAATTTCATTTTGCTTTTTCCTTTGGAAGAAAACCTTCAATACCAAAAACAATGGGAATAGAAGCTTTAAGACTTTTTTTTAATAAAAAAATTGAAAAAATAAAAAAGTTATGGCATAATTAAAACCTTGCTGGCATAACCTTTCTGTTTAGTCAATCAGGTTCTGATTAGTGTCTATCTTGTTTCAAAACAGTGTTACATTTAAATAAACCGATCCCAACAATAAAACACAAAGACCCACTTGATTTCAAGAGCAGCAGCAATTAAAATGCCCATATCAATCACACACACCCTCTCCTATGTGCCCTATTTGGAGTGAAGATTTCAACAGCTCACACGAGAACCACTGTCCCTCAGAGCCCATCGTCAAATGCCATTATCCAGACCGGGCCCCCGCACAGGATGAGACCTGAGCGCTTCCAAGAGAGGGTTTTCACAGAGACGCTGGTGTCCGCCCTCTGCAACTCGACGAAATGCCTTTGACTCCTTTGGTTTTAGTATCATTCCCTTTGGAAAACAAGTCAACTGGAGACTATTGCAATGAAGTAACAGAAACAAACAGTCCAGCGCAAGACATGGCACAAGCCACTGTCTACACCGTTTGGGACAACGTCCTTGTCTGTTTTTCTTCGGTACATTTATTCCAGAGACTGCGCACTGAAGTGAGTCTGAGTTTATCCATGTTCTTGCTGTAAACATTGAGGAATATACCAAGGACAACCAGCAAGCCTGACCACACGTACCTAAAATGGAGAAAGAGGGGTGGAGTAACACATTAGCAACTGTATGTATGTATGGCAAGGGTCTTGTAGGGAGCAAAGCAGTAGTCCCAGAATTTAAAATTGAATTTGTAAAGGAGTGGAGGAATATGGTAGACCTAAAAAATTAGCTTCCTTAAGTATTCATCTGCCCCGGTAGCTCAAGTCAGTAGAGCTGAGACTCTTAATGTCAGGGCTGTGGGTTCAAGCCCCATGTTGGGCAAAAGATTCCTCCACTGCAGGGGGTTGGACCAGATGACCCTCGCGGTCCCTGCCAACTCTGTGATTTATAATGCACCTTCTAATTTCCATATAGCAAGATGGATTTGTATTCTCTCTGAAACCAAGGTTTCCATTTATTTATTTCTCATGTCAGTTCACTGCTATTACGAAATGTGCGTTTTCCAAATTTCGTGAGAACTAGGACATGTTTTCGCTCTAAAAATTGGGTGCACACTTCGCTGTTATACCTATAAAGGTTTATTCTTAGTGACAATAAGCACTGCCTGCCTTCTAAGCATCCCAACTGCTGTGTAAGGGTCCTGGAAGGAAGGATGCCACACAGAAAAAAATGAGGCAGCTCCCTATGAAAGGGGTGGGGGTGGGGAGAGAGACTGAGCCCCCCCCCATCGTACCTGGTGGAGAGGTGGGGCAACATTATCAACCCCAGTGAAGACTGATTAGGAGATAAGAAGAAGAAGAGTTTGGACTTGATATCCCACCTTTCACTCCCCTTAAGGAGTCTCAAAGTGGCTAACCATCTCCTTTCCCTTCCTCCCCCACAACAAACACTCTGTGAGGTGAGTGAGGCTAAGAGACTTCAGAGAAGTGTGACTAGCCCAAGGTCACTCAGCAGCTGCATGTGGAGGAGCGGGGAAGCGAACCCGGTTCACCAGATTACGAGTCCACCACTCTTAACCACTACACCATGCTGGCTCCCGAACACATAACAAAGCACACATCTTCTTTGGGTGGGGCCTTAATTCATTTTAAAAGTCCGTTTACATTTGTGATGGCATATAATTTTGGGGTTTCTGGCAAACAATGTAACAACCTCCCACTTATAGCCATGTATCAAATTAATTTATCCAAGTGCCCCTTAGTTCTGTTCTTGGTTCTGTCCTTCATGTCTTAAGCTCATGAGTCAAGGATGGAAGAAAAGGGGAAAACAGAAATCCCACTGTGGGTGTAGCAAAGCATAGGCTTGCTTATGTGGTGTAATGGTTAGAATGCAGGACTAGGACATGGGAGACCAGAGTTCAAATCCCTACTTGATCAGGAAGTTCAATGGGTGACCTTGGGCCAGTCACTAACCCTCAGCATTGTTGCAAGGAGAATATGGAGAATGGGAGAGCCATCTATGCTGCCTTGGGCTCCTTGGAGGAAAGGTGGGATACAAGTGGAAAATAATTAATAAATAAACAATCCTTGCAGGTGGGCCATATATTATCAAAAATATATATATATTATAGGATGCGTTCGTGAATACATTTAAATCACAACATTATATACATTAGGTTACATTAATTAAAGTCAAAACATGTAGGTGGATACTTACTGGAATGTAAATGGCTTTGCAAAAAACAGAAAAGAAAGTACAATTGTCATTGCTTTTCTTCCTGTTGTGACTGAAGGAAAACAAGTCCATTAAACATTTGTCCCATCCCAACTAGAAATACAGTTTCAGTGCACCAGAACAGAAGCGTCATGCAAAGGATGGCAAACGCGTAATTACGACCTCGCGCCTTACTGCAGCTTGCATTTACTTGCAATAGACTGACATCATGGCCCCCAATACAGAGAAAGTTAGCTGCAATTTCAGCTCCACCCAAATGAACGGCTTTTAAGTTAGGTATCACCAACTTATTCTATTGTTTTCACATTTGATTTATTACTAATCTTCTCTGGATTTAGAGGGGTGGTGGTCACATGGGTGCCACAGTGCGTGGTCTATCGAACGCAAAGCATCAAGGTAAAGTTATTCCAACAATAACTTTATCAACATTCACCAGGCTGCAGACACAATATAAAAACCATAACTCTTTAAAAAAGAAAGATTAAAAAACCCGCTTGATCTAGAGCTCTGATCAAAGCTGGAAAAAAGTTCTCTCAGCTGGCATGATGATGTGCAATGCTTGAAGGTGCTTCTACAGGGGTACCAATGTTTTGGATACATGGTCGCCCAGAGGTGGTGAAGAAAAGGAACCAGAGAGACCAAAATCATTGCATGAGATCTCGTGTGTTTAACTACATAATATGGGCTTTAAATTTGTAGATCATTCAGCAAAAGGTTTAGTTGCTTAATCAATGGGGAACCAATTTTAATTGACAAGAGTACATTTTCATCGCCGAGGTTTCCAGTTGTATTCTTTACGCTTGTTTTGGTCATGATTCATTATTGCAATAGGGATTTTTTTTATATAAAAAAATGCATTAAAGGTAGTTTGCCTAACTGTGAGTGGTAAGGTTTGGTTCTATAATAAACTGCAAGTCTCTTCCTTCCTTCAGTATCTCAAAATGGCACCTACTGTCTAACCGATTCAACTGATTAACTGGGGGGAAAGGCAGATGATCAATCTATCAACTGGGTCGGTTGCTCTAATAAATCTTTCAGCATTGCTGGCTGGTTACTACAGCTCCAGTCCATGGCAAGCTCCTCATCCCCAGCACCTTTAGGCATCTATACAACCAAGCAGACTTCACAGGGTCTATGACTGTGCATGCTGGAATTCCCCTGCAGGCACAACAAGGTCAGCAAATTATGTTGCTCAGGCTGCCTGTCAGTCTTCAGCTTTAGCAGAAGATTTTGTAGTTATGAAGCCCTTTTTATAGGGCGGCTTATCAGCCTTTCACCATACCGTATATCTGTCTCATTCTGCCACAATCCCCTGCAATGAAATAATATGCAGCAGTAACACAGAACTTTTTTCCCCTTCCTTCTTCAATGGATAGCCAAAGCACTTCTTTATGGATGCGTTAAATATTTTATTCCCATTTTATAAAAAATGAAAAATGGAGGCACGAGAAGGTGAAGCGATCTGTCCAAGGTCATTCGGGTGTTTGTTGCTAGAACTAAAAATGAGAGCTGGACATTAATTGGGGAGGAGGAGACTGTTCCTCCTATTTATGCTAAAAATAATAATAAAAAAAATAAAGCATTTTCCCCCCAGGTCTCTTAACTGCATTTACCTAATGGCAGGGCTCAATGAAGGCTGACAATTGGGCAGCCTAATCCCACACTTTAGCTGCTGTGGTCTAAAGTGGAGACTTGTATAGCTGCCAAAACTGCATCCTCTGCTGGACAAATGGAGCAGTAATATGCAGCATTGGCCTGTGTGCCATTTAAACAACTATACTGCAGCATGCTTGGCGCTGGCACCAGTCAAAGTGACCGCAAAAGCCTTCAGAAACAATCAGGCAGATGGCAACCCTTTGTATCCTTGCTTACACGCTCCTTTCTAAACAGCTTTGCATATACAGCTGCTTCCAGGGAAGGCTGAAGTTGGAGATCCTGTGACTCTTCTAGATGTGTCTGGACCTCACCTCCCATGAGCCCTGACCACTGGCCATGCCAGTGGGGGCTGGTGGGGGCTTGGAGCCCAACATCTTGGGTGTGTGTGTAAATGATCCTTTTTAACTTCTCTGTCCTAGTGCAGGCACAGACTCCTTGCCTCTGGACCTAAAGATGCCTGGAAATGTTTCCAGGGGAGCAGAAACATTTCTTTTTCCGCTGGACTATAGGGTACAAGGCCGAGTGACCCATCTACTCACCAGTGCAACAGTAGGCTATCTGGTCCAATGTGGGTCATTTGATCATTCTATCCAAGTCTACTATGCTGTCAGGGGAAATTCTTGGATATGGATTTAAAGTAATGCAACATGTGCTTTTAATATACAAAGACTAGCCCCAGAAGTCTGTTTGATGTACTGTTCTAAAATAAATTTTATTAAGGTTTATAGAGAAAAAGTTAAAGCTTAATACCTTATCTCCCCCCCCCCCAAACCAAGAGTTTTATCTGCTTGATAGATGTGTCTAGGATCCTTCTAGAGCTTTTCACCCCACCCCCTTTCTAAGGTTAATATTTGGTCCCACCCACCACCAAATTAATTCCAGTATTGATTCTGAGAACATTTTATCATGCCTGTATAACAGAGCAGTGAATGTAATGCTACTGAATTGACAGAATTCTTATTCGTATATAATTGGAATCCTGTTGAAGTAAGGAAAAATGAAAGACACCCCCCCCCTCCCCAATTTACAGTCGAGGAGCTTAGAGATGTTATAATTTAATCATTTCTTTTTCTCTACCTCATTTGCTTTTATACACATTTCTTTTCCATTTAATACATATCTGCCGTGCATTTTTGAATTGCAAATGTGGTGGAAGGTGACATTTACCTCTGCTGCAATGATCTATGTATTTGCGCAAGCAGTCTTGTAGGTGGGAGCATTGGATCAAAACAAAAAAAGCGCTACGTATCTAAGACACACTACCCCTCACCACATGAACCCATTGAACCATTTACAGAACAAAAGAACAGGAGTCGGAGCAGAAATAATGTACAAGCTTTATCCCAAATCAGGTTTTTTTTAATTCAATTCTTCTATTAAAAAATGAACTAAAAAATGAACTGTACCTGTTACAGCTAAAAGAGCTCCAAAGATTTTAATCAGGGCTAGGACAAAAGAGATTCCAAAATAGCCAGTCAAGGAGAACAAGAACGCGTAGCCGTATGTTTGAACCGGGTGCTGCAGGAACAAAACAAAACATTAAACGGAGGAAGATGCAAGACAAAACCCGAGATACCGCAAAATGAAATACATGCCTTTAATCAACTGCCCGAACCAAAGTAACAAAATGTTAAATCACTCACGATTTTATTTATTCTTATTGGAAAATTGAGAAAAGTCCTGATGAAATGATAAAAAAAAATACTCCTGGACTTTTCGAAGAATAAAAGTAATTTCTGATGAGGCTGGGTACATATACCCAAGTCAATGGATCGGAGAATCAACTTTATTGCACATTTGTTTGTTTGTTTATTTATTTATTGCGGTATTTATAAACCACCAACTCACAAGAAAAGTATCAAGTGCAGTGAAAATCATCAAAGCGTCATAAAAAAAATGTTCAAGCAGGAATGCAAAGCCTAGTAATGTGATTTGGTCAAAAATAAGCTAATAGCACATGAATGGAAAATCACACTTTTTTAAATGGAAAAAAAATTATTTACCTTTGAGCAAAATGTTACTGCAGGGGTTAAGCCACTAGTGCATGTCAGTCCCAATAAAATATACAGGAAACCTATTGAATAGGAATACAAAACCTGGAATAGTTACAAAAACAAATTATTTTAATCTTGTGGTATTTTTAAAACGTCATCTATATTGTGTGCTCTATGAGCACATCTCTTTGCTGGAAGAATGTAATCTCTTTTGAAAGTTACGTTTTTCAAGTCTAATACAGGCAATAACCTCAGATATTAGCTTCTGGGTGACTTGCTTGATAAACACGCCTCAACTGGCAACTGATATACACTTACAAGGTGATTCTCTGGTTAACAGCTCTGCCGTTTTATACAGCCATGTTCCGAATGATAGTTACAGTTATCATGAATTAAATGGCAATTGCGTGCATTGGCCTTACCCACGTTACACAGCAGTAGTGGCTGGTTGTAAAGACAAATCTTTTAATTTTCAATAAAACTCTGTCTGAAGTTGCACTCCGGTCTCTTATTTTTAAATTCACAGTTTCTCTTGCCATTAACTTAGGCCCGAGCAACAAATTTCCACTATTGCCAACAACCAGACAGGACTAATCCTGTACAGGCAACCCTCCATTTACGTGGGGGTTATGTTCCGAGGCACCACACGCTAAAGTGAAATCGCGTATATTTGAAACACTGTTGACAAAACCGGAAAACACTCTGTTCCACCCCTGCCCCACCCCATTCCTCAGTGTTTTTGTGATGTTTTCAAGTCACTTCTGGGTTTAGTGCAATGCACATTTTTAAATCTCGGCTGACTTAATAGTAGACAGAAATAGAACAGAACTCCGCCCCACAGCTCCCATAGCTGAATGAAATTATAGAAGGGGAACATTTACCATTTCAGAGTTGGAGCCATTGTGCAGCTTCATAGCCTTTTCCTGCACGTTTCCTATAACGGCGTCTGCACAGAGGGCAAGGGATATAAGGACCACACCTTCAAGGAATCCGAAAAGGACATAACATAAAACAAAGCAATAGATTATACTCTAACTTTATGGATAGAATTCACTGTTGCATTAAGGGAATTGTTCTGTCAGAGCGAACGTTTTTGTCTGCCAGATCGAACTCTCTCTCCTCCTCACCAAAACTGGAATTGTCTCATTTGTGCAAGTGGGATGTCACAAATAAATATCGCCCATGGTTCTGCCGATGTAGAACTATTGGGAGTCATAGGTGCCAACTTCCTGGGGCCCTGGGTGCCGGAGCGCCGACAAAGTTCCCCATGAAGGGGTCGCGTACCCACAAAATTCTGTGCCAGGGTCATGGGGCCAATTTGGCACTCCTGATTGGAGTTTAGAAAACAAAACAAGGGCTATACATTCTCTTATTCTTTGCACTTTTAAAAATCTGTGTAAGGCACGCTTTTTACATATGATGCAAAGAACAACACAAAAGCAACCATATTCTCCATTTTGATGGGGAAAGAGTAGAAGAGAAGACAAACATTTAGAGGGATAGACTTTGCAATATATATTATTTCCAGATAGCAAAAAAGAAGAAGCAACAACTGCTTGACATGCAACAACATTTTAAACATTTTAAATCAATCAAATCAATTAATTAATAAAATTAACAGAATTTGTATTGCTGCATATTTAGGCTTATTGCGTTTCCCATTTTAATACACAACATTGCTTACCATGTTCTTCAATACTATTAAAAGAGCCTTAAATCTAATTTTCCAGCCTTTGATGGACACAATATGGGTGATACTGTTCACACATCCGATACTTTAAATTCACTCAGCTTTTATGCTTCTAACATACAAAAATTACAAGTTCCGTTTAACCTCAAAGCTCAGTTTTGTCTCCTTGGGCAAAAGCTGTCACATGTAAATAGATTTGCCCTTGACAATGTGAATGTTTAAAGAATTTTGATTAAATTATGCAACTCAAAAAATGCTTCAGCTAAGAATAATACAAGCTTGAGTGTAAATGCTTCCACAACAATTTGATTATAAACTAGTGAAAGGAAATCTAATATTATTTAGTGACCAGGAACTGGGCTGCATGCACTGCAAGGCAAGTTAAGAAATTGACATTGTGACTGACTTATGAAAACTTTATTTCAGCACAATGACAGCAAAACATTTTGCTTGAGACACATAATTTTTTAGCAGGACCCAAGGCAAATTGGAACACAATGGCCTTACTGGGATGTCAACAAAACCATAGCTTAGTGACGAGATCAAGCTGCAGTCTGTGCTGCTTGCTCACACAATTACAAGGAAGAATTTTGAAGCATTTGCTTAGGTTTGAAGTTGACTTGTGTTGTTAATATTAGCCACCGTTGACAATGCAATAAGCCACAGTTAAGCAGAAACAAAATTGAACAGTTCTGAATTCCTTGTGGAGGAGGGACAAAGGGCAGAGTTTAACCTCAAGGCTTGTTTTGATTTGTTCATATCATGCTAAACTAGAAGTCAGTGCAAGGGTGGGTAACCTTAAGGTTCTTCATATTCCCCCACTTTGACAGGTGGGCATCTCCACCCATCATAATGACATCAGCTGAGTTATCCCACACACCTGTTAAAGGTGGTCCATGGGGTTGTGGGAAAATAGTGACTTCATGGCACTACTTCCCCATGGATAACTTTTCCAGCCAAACCAAGCAGGCTTGAACTTGGCTGAGGAACTTGGCCAAGTAGCTCAATCAGCTGCCACTCTACCTGCCCCACCTATGACATTGGGGGAGAGCAGGTAGGTGCCATTTAGGGGGAATGATCTGGTGGGTTATATTTGGCCCACAGGCTGGTGGTTGCCCAACCCTGGTTTTAGTGTGACATCTGAACCGGCAGATTGAATTCCCTGCTGTAGCATTAACGTTATTTATTTACACCCTACCATCCATGTACACAATGCTTTAAAGCACAAGCGAAGAAAGGAAACCGACTCCCCGTTCTCCAGGGAATTTACATTTATATTTGGACAGTGGCAAAACAGATGAAGGGCCAAGGCCAACATAAGAAATATGAGCAAATGCAGTTTACATAAACGTCATTGCAGCTGGGCATGAAGACTGGGGGTTAAAGCAAAAACTTCAGAGAAAAGGGAGGACACCTGGCACCATCCCTACAAGTTCAGGCTACTTTATTGTACTGATCCTTGGATTATAGGTTCCTCCTTCTATCTCCTAATGGGTTGACAATTCATTTCTCTTAAAAAAAATATCATCCTGATAAAAGTAGAAATATACAAGCCTGTTGCATTACAACTGGTAGTAAAGTAAAACCCTGGTTATAATTACTCAAGAGTCCTAAACACCATTTCTCTCTCTCTCTCTTTTTTGTACAGCAAATACACACATGTAGAAACCAGCAATAATATTAAGCACTGAAGGAAAGAGATGGCTTTACATAGTTGGTTTTTTTTGGAAACAGACATATGGGATCAGCTTTGCCCTAATAGTTTCCTGCTTCATTAGGTATGCATCTTGTAAAGGTCGTGGAGTTCGACTGCTATTCAGCAAAGGGTTCCGCTTTACAGATCTCATTTTCCCGACTTTTTATTTTTTATTCTCCACATAGAAAATTGCATGCAAAAGTATATTCCCAGGCTGACTGCAAGTGAAGTATTGAATAATCAGGAAAAGTCTAATTTAAAATTGAAATTTTAATTAAAAAATAAACCTAGGATGCAATATGGAAAAGTACAGCATTCTGTTATACTGCGAGCAGAATGCAAAGGGGTATATGGCTGGCTGGCATTCCTTCAGGGGAATGGGTTCCAAACCTGACCTCTTCAACCATTATGAAAACAGCGTTTTCTTTTTCTTTGGTAAAATCAACAAGGAGGTTCTCCTTCAGAAGCTCTACAGAAATTTTCTCAGTGGCTGTTAAGGCATAGCCCTAATTCTAGATCCATAATCCTAGATCCACTGGGATGAGAGAGTTAGGACATGGCAGATCTCCAGCTCAGCCAAGCAGGTTCCCAGTTCAGCTGGCCTATGCCAGTGTACGACCCCCACCCTGGCTCAGCTGGAGATATGCCAATTTTCCTCTGCAAAAACACATCAATTCCTATCAGAGTATGAATTTCCATTAAAGATTTTACCTGTTAAGTCAAAATTCGGTGCAATGGTGCTGTCAGCTAGAGTAAACCATATTAAGCCCAAGCTCATGCACACCGCAGCAGAAACGTCTGCAATATTGTAACGTTTTCCTGTGCAGGAAAGAAGGGAGAAGTTGACACCATGCAATGATGGAAGATTTAATTCTTCAGTTCATTTGGTACTGAGTGCACAGCAAGTAAACAAATATTCAATTCACTGCCTAACTCAAGCTCTTGGGGCCAAATCCTAAATCTCATTATCAACCTTGTTGCTGCTTCAGTGTGGTCTTTTCCCACACTGGTGCAGTAACATACATAATAAAAAGAACCAATGGAAGGCTTGGATGGAGTTACACACTGCGTCAGTGCACCCCCTTCCTGGGAGCCCAGAGTACACTCATCCTTTGGATCCTGAACGCCCTGGAACACAGACGTTTTGGCTCCCGAACGCCGCAAACCCGGAAGTGATTGTTCCAGTTTCCAAACCTTCTTTTGGAATCCGAATGTCCAACAGGGCTTCTGATTGGCTGCAGGAAGCTCCTGCAGCCAATCAGAAGCCGCGCTTTGGTTCCCAAATGTTTTGGAAGTCGAACGGACTTCTGGTACGGATTCCATTCGACTTCCAAGGTACGACAGTACTGGCATGAGAAGCATCCTTTGTCTCCATGGTACGTACATTTGCATGTGGATACCAAAATTTTGCAGGTGGTATGTTTCACCTCCCATTCTAGATGCTTTAAAGGTTTTAAGAAGTGCTGAGCCTAGAACAGGCATCCCCAAACTGCGGCCCTCCAGGTGTTTTGGCCTACAACTCCCATGATCCCTAGCTAAGAGGATCAGTGGTCAGGGATGATGGGAACTGTAGTCCAAAACATACGGAGGGCCGAAGTTTGGGGATGCCTGCCCTAGAATGTTCAGTTTAACCGGTAAAGAGGATTTCAAGTCTGAAATCAATCTCTGAAATCCAACTTCATTATCATTAAGTAAACCAACAATTATTGCTACTGTTTTCAGCTGTTTCACTCCACCATAACCAAATTCAAAAAAAACTAGCCAGCTGCACTAAAAGCAGCAGAATGCCAATTCAAAATGAGGTTTTCCTAGGTTTCCCATAGAGTAAAAATAACCCATATAAGTGAGCCTCTCCCCATCAAATGAAAGCAGTAGCACCTTGGGGATTTCATGAATAGAGTTAGTAGATAAATTATTCTAGGCTCAGGCAAGAAATGTCAAACTTTTTCAAAGTGAAGCTGCCACCACGAGCCTTCCCAAAAGCATTAACAAGACTCAACCCTGCAATGTTAACTTTTATTCAGTGGCTGAGGTGTAGTATGATCAGCACAAAAAAATGAAGGCTCTGGTCATATCCTTAAAGAAACAAAAAGACTGCCTTATTTGCCTCTCCTCCCCAAAAATAATTCAACAGAACAACACAATTATACCCACTTTCACCAAACTGTGCGCGTGTGTGAGAGAGAGTAATGGAGGAATATAGGTCTCAAGAGACACTCAATGCAAGTTCAGATAATAATTCTGCCTCAATTACCAGCTATCTACATTTCGGACAGTGTAAATCAGGAATGCAACAAAAATAGTTTCCCAATCACATTCTAAGATTCTCCACCCTACACATTGCTTCTAGGCCTCCTTTGCAGTTTTGTTTTGATTCATTTTGGTTATTGACTCAAATTCAAAATCAATCCAGGATTTGAAAGTAACTAAGACCTCTACAGTGAGGCAATGGATAGAGAGGGTTTAGGGAAGAGAAAATGAACCATTGCTGGGTCTTTGCAAGTTTATTTTCTGAAATGAATAGCATTCAATAGCAAGAATAAGGCATACCTTGTATAAAGACTCCTCCTATCATAACTGGGATCAGTTTACAGCACTTGAAGATTACTTGTGTAGGATAATTCAGATATCCTAAGGAGGTATTTGATAAACCCATTGTCCCCACTGTTAGAAAAGCTATTATCATGTAGGTTTTGCCTGGGATCCTGGAAAATATAAATGAAGCTCTGTATTGGGGAGCAAATGTCAACACTAAAAGAGAGGCTTTAATATTGTGGCACGTAAAGCTTATTTATCAAACTGGTGACTTTTCATGGAATTCAAAATAGTGCTGAAATATGAATTTATTATTTATTTAATTAGATATAACAAACCAGAAAACCTAACTACTGTAATATCATTTACTGACACTATGTTGGCGATTTATTCTATTTTACAACGGAAGATCTAAAAGCATGATGTTTCATGTCTTTCATTCATTGTCCTACATAGACATGCAGAATACAGTGGTACCTCTACTTACGAATAACTCTACTTACGAATGTTTCTTACGAATGTTTCTACTTACGAATGGAGCTCCGTCCGCCATCTTGGATGCGGTTTAGATAGGATTTTTTCTACTTACGAATTTTTTCTCCCAATGCATTCCTATGGGATTCGACTTACAATTTTTTTCTACTTACGAATGTGCGTTTGGAACACATTAAATTCGTAAGTAGAGTTTCCACTGTACAACATATTCTGTACCATTCAGTGGGATTAATCCAAAATAACTGCCCTGAGAACAGTGACTTTCCTGTAGGTTCAGATAATATAAAACCTCAAACCCCTGAACTCTACTTACTAAACAGCCCTAGAAAATTTTTTTCCGCCCAAAGAAGAGTTGGAATATCAACAGCCCACTTTCTTTTCTGAGTGGCCTTTGGACTGAACTGGAAGGCTGCTCCTACAGGTCTTCCAGATTTCAGGAGTAACTTCTTAGGAGTTACTGGATGGGAGATCTGTGATCTGTAAGGTCTGCTTCATGGATGGAAGCTTCCCATTCAGTCCATTGGATCCTAGTCTTTTTGCAGGAGTTTCCATTGTAACACTACTCAAATTTAGAAACTCTGGAATCAGCTGACATCTAGCATGTGATGTGAACAGATTATAAAAGCCACAAAGAAAAAACGATTCTTTTCCAGTATAAAATAAATGAGAAATGTATGCATCTGTTGCTATGCTTTTATTAATTTTAAAATTTGTGCCAATTAAGTGATCTTAAAGTAACTCCCCACATTAAGAGGGGAGGGAGAGAAATTCTACTTCATGGTCATTTTTCATTGGGCTGACAACTCCACAAGTCGACACCATGGGCATTGTCATGGAATCTCACTAAATCAGACAAAATGTTTAGAAAAAATATTTGACTGATTTCTGCCCCAATTCAACTTCACAAATCATTTCTGGTAAAATAGTTAATCAAATTTAACCCACATAATAATCTGAAAAAGTAAGACAATATAGATAATGTCATACCGTCTCCTTTTGTCCTGAATAAGCTGTAGTTCTATAAGTCCAAAAATGGAATAAAACCCAAATTGCACTAATGTAAGATACCACCCAAAGGGTTTAAAACCTTCCACTGAAAATATCAGTTCCTGGAAGAGGGAAAACAGGGAAACATTATATTTAAAACATTGCCTATGTGACCATGTTGTATATTTATTACTTTTAAAATTAGACTTACTCAGAAATGTGCTTTAACATTTTTTCCCTCCCAACTTAAGAATACTGAACAGAATTATCATTAGCTTAATGAATCTGGCTAGCCATCCTGTCAAGTTAAGACGTGGTATTAATTTGTATACTCTTTTTGACTTGGTTTTAATTCATGTACTTTGTTTTTCAACATCAGTGTGAAAAGCAAGCACCAGCATTAGATATCCTATTTTGTTGGCCCATTGGGTGGGTTTTAAATTCAGAGAAATGTCCCCTTCATCTACTCACCTCTTGTGCAAGACTCCAGCATCACATAAGTACCTAAGAAAAACCCTACTTGGTGAGTCCATCTAGGCCTGCCTTCCATTTCTAAGACTGATGAGACAAATATAGGGCACAAAGGCCCACTCTCAACTCTTTGCTCCTCAGCATCTAGATTCAGACTGCTTCTTAACATGGAGCTTCCATTTGGCTATCATATAGCCATTTATGTCTCTGGATTTGTCTAAACTCCTTTTAAAGACTTCTAAGTTATTGGCCATGTGAAGAAGTTCTTTGTTTAATCCATTCTGACTCTTATCAACCTGTTTCCTTGGGTGATCCCGAGTTCTAGTGTCATAAGAGAATTTTCTTTGTCCTTCCTCTACACCATTCATAACATTATAAACTCCTATCATGCCCTCCATCCCCTAGTCATATTTCCCCCCTCAACGACAAAGCATTAAATCATTTTAAACTTTACTAAGGTGGTAAGGAGCTCCAATCCGAGGGCCTTCTTAGTAGTGGCACCCGCCCTGTGGAATGCCTTTCCATCAGATATCAAAAACCAATTATATGACTTTCTGTAGACCTCTGAAGGCAGTCCTGTATCGGGAAGCTTTTAATGTCTTAAGTCTCATGTATTCTTTTATTTTCTCATGTATTCTTTTATATTCTGTTGAAAGCTGCCCAGAGTGGCTAGGGCAACCCAGTTAAATGGGTGGGGTAAAAGTAACAAATTATTATTACTATTTTCATTACCCTTTGCTACACCTTTTCCAGCCGGTGGTATATTTTTAGAGATGTGGCAACCAGAAGCGTACACATTATTCAGTGTGTTATTCCTATCAATCTGTTATGGGCACATTTTACTGGTGTTTTCTTTTAAATCTCTTTCCCTAATACTGTAACCTCAGACATGGCTTTGGGAGATTTTACTGAAGCTGCACACCAATTTGATGTTTCCATTCCATACACCAAGATCCCCAAATCTAATTCTTGTTACTCACGGCCGGTTCAGACCCCATCACTGTGTATGTGAAGAAGACAAGACAACAGGTCCCAAGTTGTGTCTTGCCAGCTGAAGCTAAGATCTGGGTCTGGCAAGATGGAAGACATCTCATGGTTCTACTGCCCTCAAGACATTCAAGATGATGGTAGTCTGGGAGAGGACATTCTCACCGACAGCGCTTAAATTGTGGGACTGCCTCCCCAAAGAGGTGTGTGTGTGTGTTGCATCTCCGCTATCTTGTTTATATGCTTTCTTTGATGAAGACACACCTTTTCACCCTGGACTTTGACAACTGACACTTCGACATTTTTAGGACCCACCCTACTCTTGTGGCTGTAATTTGTTTTAAGCTGTTTTCGATAATTGCATTTTCAAACTGCTGTGGCCTATCATGAAACCTTTGGGTGACGGGCAGGTAACAAATTAAGTAACAGTAGAAAATAAGCCCTCATATCTGCATCAAGCCACTACAGATTACAATAGAATTTTATTGAGTAATACATTATTCTGAAGAAGAGAACACAACAAACATTACCATAAACAGTGAATTACGACACTTACCTGCAGATATCCATAAATAAGATAAAACAGAAATACTCCAGAAACGCAAATGAAAAACTGGGTAGCCTTGTTAAATTTGCTGAGATTAATGCCTAGGACAACTACATCATCTACTGATTTGATGTGTGGTGACATAGCTTGGGACTTTGAAGGTACGCTGATAGAAACATACTTCCGAGAGGAATTGAATTTCAGATCCATAATTCCTAGCTTGCTGCATTCGGTGGCGATGGAATCTTTGATGTTTGTTTGAAAGCTGGAAGAAACAAGTTTAGACTGAATCATGACAGCGTTCAAATGAAAACCACGACAGCCCCATATTCCAAGCACATTTTTTAATTTTAATTGAATCAATCTAAATTGTAGAAGGATTTTTTAAATTCCATTATTATGGAAACCACCATGCCGACTGGTGCATGCTTGTTTACTCTGTCGGCATGGTGGTTTCTATAATAACAATAATAATAATGGAATTTCTATATGACTAAAATCTTTGATCCTGATTCTACAGAGGCAGCAGAATTAACTTAAGACTATAGGTAGGAAATTTGACAATTCCCAATTTTGTTGGCTAAACTTGACACAGCTGCTTAACAATCAAGCTTCAACAAATGTGAAGCCAGCACACTTCCCTTTTCTTGAAATTCAAGCACATCCACCTTGGATTCGCTAAAAAGGTGGGGGCAGATTTAAGATCAGTTATAATTTTGGCTGCCTCAGCCATCTTTCTGTTAAAATACACTTGCAGCAGGGGCATCCCATGTGCCCCCATAGTTGCTGGATAGAGAGAGTTCCCTGCTCTGCTACTATAAAATGGTATTCTTAATTTGTGAAACCAAAACGATGTGCACATTCTCATCTGTGAGTACAGGATAAACAATGAGAATTTAAACATTGTTGTATACTACCTTTCTTGCAAGGTGTTTTGAGTAAAAGAAACAGGTTAGAAAGTAAGGAACTATATAGGTATGTATTATGCAAGAAAAAAATGTATTTATTAAACAGAATGCCTAGCTGGATTTGTCAGTCATACACTGCTTCAAAACACTTAATACAGTAATTGCTAACTGTGTTACACGACGAGGTTTCCTGTTTTGCACCTTCAGGCTAAATATACTGCTCAGTCAATGCTCTCTAAAAGTTCCGACCAGCAGCTTAGCTAGGAGTTAGTAATTAATTTTCATTTGCCTGGATAGACTAGTAAAATGCAACTTTACGCATTTGGAGATTATCTATGGAAGTATGCCCTTTATAGTTCTTTACTTTGTGGTAAGTGTTTCTCCACCTAAGAGAACATTCCCCCAATAAAATGGATCCAAGTGGAGATTGCTACTGCACAAAGCTTGTGCTGTGTGAGCCTTCAGCGTGTGTTGACATCGCAATGCTTACAAACTCATATGAACGCATTACCGCTATGCTTATTCACTCCCATGCTTTCTTCCTTTCTTTTTTCCAGAGTTAAGATCACAAGTTGCCAAACAAATCCTCAGCTGTTCTTTCAAAAACAAGGCACACCGACCTTTTCATTTGCGGATGTGCTAAACTGACAGCTGCCATTGATGATTAAATAATGGATCTCTTGAAATGAGCACACATCTTAATAGAACATGTATCAACACATTTACTCTTCCCCCAAAATCTTTTTTCACTTGTCTCCTTTGTCCTTGTCACAAGCATGCTTACTGCTTCAAAAACAGATAAATTCTCTGTGTGTGCCAAACTGGGCATAGCTCCAGATGTAAAAAAAAAAAAAAAATCAGAATACCTGTCATCTTGGATGGAGGGTTAAAAAAGTCTGATCTCATATTTCTATAAAAAGTAGAGAACAGTGCCCCCACTGGTACATTCTTAGGTTTATTATGTGATGCATCTAGGAGCACATACTTATATCAACCACATGTTTGGAGATGTGTGTGATAGAAACATACGAAGCTGCCTTGCACTGAATCAGACCATTAGTACAACTAGCTTGGCAATGTCTACACTGACTGGCAGCAGGTCTCCATGGTTTCAGAAAGGGTTCTCTTCCAGTCCTGTCCAGAAATGTAATCTGGGCCCTTTTGCCTATGACCCTTGCCCGAGAAGGGTCAGCTAATTTTTTATGGAAAAGGTGCTGGGCATAGGAATGAGCACTTTTCCCTGTGAGAGTTGACCACAAATCACTTCTGTGGCAGGGACTCTGCACAAACTCTGCACCACCTGTTGACAACACATCTTGGCCACCCTCCTTGGTCACACGCATTCCAACTTGTCAACATCCTTCTTAAATTGTGGTGCCCACAATTGGACACTGTATTCCAGGTGTGGTCTGACCGTGGCAGAATAGAGTAGCGTTAACACTTCCCTTGATCTGGACACTATAGTTCTGTTGATGCAGCCTAGAAAAGCATTAGCCTTTTTTTCTTTCTGCTGCATCAAATATCTAAAGGGCTGTCATGGAAGATGGATCAAACTTGTTTTCTCCTGCTCCAGAGGGTAGGACCCAAACCAATGGATTCAAGTTACCATACAAAAAAAAAAGGAGATTCCGACTAAACATCAGGAAGAATCTTCTGAGAGTAAGAGCTGTTTGACAGTGCAATGGACTTCCTTGGCTAGTGGTGTACTCTTTTTGGTGGAGATTTTTAAGCAGAGGTTGGATGGCCATATGTCATTGATGCTTTAACTGAGATTCCTGCATTGTAGGGGGTGGACTTGGGGTTCCTTCCAACTTTACAATTTTAAGATTCTATGAAGAGGATGCTAGCTCTTTGTATATTTTGTGTCCTGCCTCTCAACAGCAGGTGAAACATGTTTAAACAGAGATACAATTTTAACATGGTTTTTTTTGGGGGGGGGGTAATATTGTTTCTTTTTGTCTTTTGTTGTTTTTGTTGTGAGCTGTTTTGGGTGGGCATTTGCCCAGAAAAGTGGCAAGAAAATGTTTTGATTAAAAAAAACAGAGAGGCATGCAGCTCAGTGGCAACATGAAACTTATTGTCCCAATGTTTTCCCATATACACATAACAGTTGCTTGTAAGAATGTAAATGTAAGTACAAATGGGTAGTGTAAAGTGCACAAGGGCGAAGAAATCAATACTGGGCTACAATTCTAACTTATCTGAAAGGAATTCTCATAGAACTCAATCTCGCAGGTCATTTCTTAGTGTCTAGGATTCGGCTGCAAGCAAATCTTGAATATGCATTTTCCATTAAAGGTAATTTGGAACTAATGTTTTCACCAAAATATCCTCCACCATCAAATTAAGAGTTTTATACAGACATAATTCTTATTGTCCTTCCATTATGACAGGAACGTCTCAATCTGGTGTGGCTATACTGTGGCAAGGCAGAAATGGCTCTAGGATTGCCAAACACATCAACCACGACACAGTTCCTTGCTTTAACAGCTGAAAAGACAGGAATTCACCAAGTGTCCCTTTTCCCAACAAGAATATGTAGCAGTGGGCATATTTCATTCTGTTACAGTGTTGTTCAAAGGCACAATGGCCTGGTTCACAGGTCATGATTTCATGTGAATGCGGCGGCGGGGTTCCAGGGAGGAGATCAGAGGCATTTCATTCCTCCAACACTAATGGATCCTGGTGGGTCACACACACTTTGCAAAGGAGCAAACTGTTTTTCTCTTATCTCCACATCCCCCCTCCTTCCCCCTCCTCCAATCTTGCTTTGGCACTGAGATTTCAGGTAGAAATTTCATGGCAAATGCATGGGTGGAAGGATGCAAGAAAATAACTGGTAGGAAACAAGTTGTTTTCCTCCCCGCTCCTTCAACACACAAAAAGTTTGTGACCCATTCAGAATCACCTGGCGGTGGTGCAAACCCAGTTACGCAACAACAGCAACTTCTAAGCATATCTGCCGCTGCTTTACATCCCATCTTTTCCAAGAAAGAGAAGCTTATGGTGCTACCTGCTGCTCTCCCGCCCACCACACAACCCCAGTCCACTTTGACTAGCCCACTTCTCCTTTGACATCTTGCCTTGCCTTCTGCAGCTGCCATACAGCAAGGGTGAGGGAATGAAAGTCCCATTCTCTCCCAACCCTTTCAGAAAGATAAAAGCCACACCTGAATGGGTGGCTGAGGGATGGAGCCCAGGATCTCCTTCCACTTTTGCAGAGAGGACATTGCTGCCATGTGGCAGACAGGTGGAGGATAGAGCCCCGCGGCCTCTCTACCCCTCACATAAGAAAGAAAGCTAGTTGGCCTGCCTTGCCGCTGCCATGCAGATGGGCAAGGGGTGGTGCCCTTGGTCTTCTTAAGCCACAGGGGGAAAAAAGCACCATCTTTTATGCGCTTTGCAGTTTCCTCTCCTTGCACCAGCTTTGGGAAGGGAATGAATTTCTGTCATGAAATTATGAAACAGGAAATGTTAAGAGTTGCATATGAGGCAATATGCACCCTGCTTTCAGAAGTGGCTGCAGAGCTGGCCCAAGACATTTTGCTCCCTGAGGCAAAGCGGCAAATGGTGTCTCCGCGGCCAACCTTGCACAGCCAGCCAAGTTATTTTGGTGCCAAGGCAATAATAATAATAATAATAATAATGGCAATCACTTTCCCACTCAGACAGTAAGAACACAACAAATCACAAACCCATTTGCTACCTTTTCATTAAGGCAACCGAAAGCAGCTTCCTCAACTCTTCCCAATAGAAGGGGCAGCCCAGAGCCATTTTGCGCAAGTTACTCTGAGCGTAAGCTACTTATGGGTAAGTGCACCTAAGCTGTTTGCCAGGTTGATGGCTTGAGCGCACCTAGGGGTTGGACTAGCTGACCCTAGGGACCACTTCCAACTCAACAATTCTCTGATTCTACTTTCCTAGCCCCAACACTAAATCTAGAATTCCTGATTCGAGAACCTCCCTTAGGCCATCTCCAGACTGAAGCCACCCACCCCTCCTGCCCTTCTCCCCCTTTCCAAATCTGTCGATGGGAAACAGGACTGCAGGGAGGGAGAGCAGCCGCGCTGGAGCAATACCCGTTTTGTTTCTGTTTCCTTCGGAGCATAAGCTTGAAAATGCAATGCTAAATCCTTTTACACCTTCAAACAAACAAAACACAGACGATTCACACTTTTTAAATAATAATAACAATAATAATAATAATAATAATAATAATAATAATAGGGAAATCGCTTCTGTTTCTTTCAGAGCTCAAGCCTGAAAATGCAATGTTTTTAAACGGTTTAAAACAAATGCTGTTTGCAAATAAAAGGTGTGGAAAAGGAGGAAAGCCTCTGGCTGTTAAAGCAGAAGGTTGGTGGTTCGAGGCCACCCAGGGTCGGCGGTGGGAACGATTCCTGGGTCGCAGGGGGTTGGGGTTGGACTAGATGACCCTTGGGGATCCCTTCTGTGATTCTAGGGCAGCCGCGGGAGGAGGAAGCCGCAAGAAGAAACAGCCGCGGACCACCCCCACCCCACCCCGGCCAGGCGTGGCTCAGCCTCTCCCTTCCCCGCCCAACTTCGGGAGATGCCCTCCCGGAAGCGGCCCTCCCATCCCGCCGCCGCCTCCTCCCCCCGCGCCCATGCCTGTACCTGAACCCGCAGAGGCGGGCTGGATGGGGCCGTGGCGGGGAAAAGGAGCGCAGGCAAGCCGGACACCGTCGCTCCGGCCCCCGCCGCCGCCGCCGCTCCCCCTTAAGCGGCCAAAATGGCGGGGAGCGCCGAGCTCATCGAGCTGCCGTCGCCGCCGCGCGTCGGGTTGGTTGCTCGGCGCTCTTCCGGCTCGGCCTGGCGCCGCTCGCCGCGGCTTGGAAGCGGCCTTTCAAAGCTGGAGCTCGCGGCACTGGCGCTGCCTCTGCCTTGCGCGGGCGGGGCGGGCGAGAGCCACGTCGGCCCTGCTGCGCTCATCGAGCTAGACACGTTTCCAGGGATCCAGGCGCTGCTCTGTGCATGCTCCCTCCCGCCTGTCTTTCTCCACTACCTTGTTGCCGTCGTCTTCTTCTTCTTCTTCTTCTTCTTCTTCTTCTTCTTCTTCTTCTTCTTCTTCTTCTTCTTCTTCTTCTTCTTCTTCTTCTTCTTCTTCTTCTTCTTCTTCTTCTTCTTCTTCTTCTTCTTCTTCTTCTTCTTCTTCTTCTTCTTCTTCTTCTTCTTCTTCTTCTTCTTCTTCTTCTTCTTCTTCTTCTTCTTCTTCTTCTTCTTCTTCTTCTTCTTCTTCTTTGCCTTATGTTGTACTATGTATATATATATGTAGACATACACACACACACACATACATTTTTTTATTACATTTTCTGTTTTACAATTTAAAATGCTCATTTTAACATCCTTAAAATATCAGTGACTTCCCTTCTCTTTCCATGGTTCATTTTGCATATCACAAATCCTTGCATAATTTACAAAAACCAAACCGTTCAATGTTCCATTATTGCATCCATCAAAACTAATTTACACTGTTGAATTTATCTTAACGCTGCCGACGTTTTCAGGTGTACACAATTATTTCCCATATATTCAATAAACGTTTTACAATCTTCTCTAAACGTATGTTCTTACTGTTCTCTTATTCTACATATTAAGTCTGCAAGTTGCATATTTTGTCAGTTTAAGTTGCCATTCTTCTTTGGTTGGGACCTCACTCATTTTCCATTTTTGGGCTAACAAAAAAAAAAGTTTTTCAATTTTTTATGTGCTGTAAACCACCCAGAGTGGCTGGGGAAACCCAGCGTGCTCTGGTCCATGGGGTCACGAAGAGTCAGACACGACTAAACGAGTAAACAACAACAACAAAAGCTCAGTTGATAGAGTATGAGACTCATAATTTAAGCCCCAAGTTGGGCAAAAGTTTCCTGCATTACAGGGGGTTGGACTAGTCAGGCATCCTCAAACTCGGCCCTCTAGATGTTTTGGGACTACAACTCCCATCGCCCCTAGCTAACAGGACCAGTGGTCAAGGATGATGGGAATTGTAGTCCAAAAACATTTGGATGGCCGAGTTTGGGGATGCCTGGACTACGGTAGATGGTCCTTCTGGTCCCTTCCACTCTAGGATTCTATTATTATTGTTCGTGTCCCTGGGGTTAAACAGTTTGTGTTGATTGCTGCTGGGACTGAAATGCATTGCACGTCACAGAAGAAACTTTTCGGAATAGCTTTCCATCTATGCAGGTTGCCCAAGCCTGGCTCCCGTGTCTCCTGACCTGGGAGTAAGTCTTGTTGTAGCTGGGCTCGTTTCTTTCTCTTGGGACGCCTTTCAGGTCACTTGCCACTCTGGATAAAGTGAGGGGCAGTCTGGTTTTATGTCCTTCGTACTTTTGAACTTTTCACCCAAGTCACTTGTCATTCTGGACAAATCATTGTTTATTATTATTAGTTTTATTTATTACATTTGTCGGCTGCCCTTCATTGGTAGATCTCGGGGCAGTTCGGAGCATAAAATCACACCATAAAAAGCACAAAATACATAATAAAAACAAAGCCAAACCTATAGTCCCCTCCCTCCCACATCACATTTAAAAGGGCATCAGATGTCAATTAGCCAAAGGCCTGGTTGAAGAGGGACGTTTTCACCTGTATAATGATCGCGCCAGGTGAACCTCCCTGTGGAGAGCATTCCACAAACAGAGCCAAATAAGTGAATTTATATGATTTGTGCTTCTTTCAGAGTTCAATCATGGTGCAACCCTGATTAACAACTGGAGAAACCATTACACTGAATTTGAAGCGCCAACTTACAGGGCAAGTGTATGCGTTAAGAAATAAGTCCCGTTGTACAATTATTCCATGCAGCCTCCGTCAACATGCTGTTCCCCACATCCCACAGCTCTGGGGTGCAGTATGGTTTCAATTTGGACAGGGGACCGCATGTTGACATTCCTGCATTGCAGAGGGATGGACTAGATGACTCTCAGATGACCCTCAGGGTCCCTTCCAACTCTACAATTCTATAATTCTGTGGTTCTATGCTGCTTTGCTAGATAGCAGCAAAACGGCGAATTCAAAGTTCTGTGCAGCTTGAAAATGGCACAGCACTGAATGGGCTGGGAGTTAATGGAATTGATGGCATACTTGGAAGGGAAAGAAGAAATAACTTTCTCCGGATTCAGACTCCACATTTGCCACATTACCCTTCCTTCAGCGAGCTTCAAGATGTATAGTTGAGATTCCTAGCAAGTTGCCTATTTGTGTACTGTTGTATTCTATGTTGGAAATGAAACTAAACAGCATTCAGTCCATTCTCAGGCTCTTCAGTATAAGAACTAGATAAAGCTATTAGCAGTCGAGTCTTCGCTTTCGTGGGTGTCTATGTCTGCACCCTCCAGGCAGAGTCTTGCTTGTTTTCAAACAATGAAGAATGGGATTCTCTGAATGTAAGCCAAAGTTTGCAATACGAGGTGTAACTGAAACCCTGCAAAAGTCTGATGTTCCTGGATCTAGATATTTTGCAGAGACTAAAAAGGAAGGAAACATTTCTAGGCCAGAAAACAAATATATGATGGGATTATGAGTGACTCTCTTGTCCTTGGATGCTCCAGAACAGGTGGGAAGTAGATAGCATAAAAAAAAAGTTATGTGACAATATGAAAGTCATAAGGTCTGGTTTGGTGGGTGATAAACATATTTGAAAGTGAATAAAGAACTTGGGAATGATGATACTATATCAGTTCTGATTTGAGAGGACAGCAGATAACATTCATAATCTCCTTTGAGGAAATTATTATGTGCCATAGGCTCTTTTGCCCCACCATCGACCAAGTCTCTTTCCCCCATAATTCCAAAAGCAAGCTATCAGGAAGAGAAGCAATTCTTCAGGTTTTCACCTCTCAAGAGTTATTCCATCAGCTAAGGGAGGTGTCATACTGTATTCATGTAGGAGGTGGGCCAGTCAAATTCCCATTTCCCACATGCCAGCCTCCCCCGCCTTCTTCACGGAACTCCTGGCAAACAGCTTTGAACATGCTTTTGTTTCCGTTCACCTTTACCTGACGTTGCTCTCAGAAATAGATCCCAAGTTCCACATTTGTCAGTGGGGGCTCTGCTATGTAAATGTATCGACTAGCTAGGATCATCTGTTGACTATGGTCACCAAACCATCGTTCTGACCTTAGGAAAACCACTCATTTATTTTCTTTAACCGCTCTCACTTTACTCCTTGCACTTGAATGACTGGCATCCATCTGTCTTGGGAAAACAGTGGAGGAGTGTACCTTTGGAGGTGAAGTCAAACTGTTGGAAGGTTGCAGTGCCTGCTGTGGCTGTAGAGAATGAAAAAGGAGAGACATGTTTTGTTGCAGCAGGGGCAGATGAAGGCATTTGCTTGTGCTGTTGCTGTTGCAGGTGTACCATGGCCTTTCTTCTCTCTTCGCTCCTCCCAGCGGTCATTTCTCCTCTGGTCACTGCACATTTGAACCACATTTTTTCTCTGAAAGTATTCTGGACACTAGTTTACCCCTCACAGAGTTATAATTCCCAGCGATGCCTAACTACCATGCCCAGAATTCTTTGAGGTACAAAATGTGCTTTAAAGGTATCTCTGTGTGTACAACCTGACTCATTTGTCCAACCAGCCGGGGTCCATGCTATAAATGTGAATGGCAACATGCTTGGGACTAACGGTTAAGTCTAGCTGGCAGTAACCAGCCTTTTTGGGTGTTATGATCTTGCATAATTTTGCACCAAGATCTGGCCTCCCTCCCAAAGCACCTTTTTCGGGGCAGTGATCTCGCATGATGCCCCAAAATGTATGGCCCTGAAAAAAGTGGATCTTTTGGGCTACCTGATCTCGCGTGGGTCACGTGACCTCCACAGGAGCATGGCCGGGAATACCCGTGGCCTGGTTTGGGGACTCAGCATGTTAGAGTTGTACGCACTCTGTGTGATATACTGTGCTCTGCAGGAGAGGGCCTCTTGCCGATACCATCTGATGAGAAGGACCATTCCATACGATACAGGAATAGGACTCCCAGTTAGATCCCAAGCTATGTTCAAGGTGCTGTCACCGGTTTACAAAGCTCTATACAGCTTGGGCACACCTAAAAAGATGTTTTACCTAAAATATTGTATTATCCTGAAATATACTCGGAGTCAAGAGTGAATTTCATGCTCTTTATTCAGCTCATAGTCATCAAGGAGAAGAAGAGAAGAATCGCTCTTTTCCCAAAACCATCTGCTTATATACATTATTTACACAATGGGCCTTGCGTGATTGGCTACTTCAGGGCTACACCTGTGGGCCAATCAGGTTGTGGATTGACTTCTGCCTGCAGCCTGATTGGCTGCTCCTACAGGCCAGTCAGGTTGCAGATTCACTTCTGCCAGCCGCCTGATTGGCTGCTCCTGCAGGCCAATCAGGTTGCGGATTCACTTCCACCTGGAGTTGGATTGGGTAGCTCCTGCGGACCAATCAGACTCCTGATTCTGAATCCTATTGTTCTAAGATTCAGCTCAGTACATAACAATCCTTTAGATACCCAACTGATCACTGTGCTCTGCAGAATAGGGCCTCCTGCTGTTAGCATGTTATCTGGAGGTCCGTTCCATATGGCATATGAATCGGGCCTTTTGCATGGTGGCACTTCCCCTTTGGGGATTAAGTCCCATTAGACAAGTGCTGTCTCTGTTGCCTTTTGGCAACTCAAGACCTTCCTTTTCCAACAAAGCTTTTAAGTGGAGATCATTATCCCAGCCTGCATCTATATTGGGACTGTTTTAACTGTTTTTATATATGCAATTGATTTGAATTGTTTTATACATGGAACTGATTTCTTTATTGCTTTTACCTTGTTTTATGGTCGGAATTGTTTTCTAGTTGTGCATGTCATGGTTGTAACCTGCCTTGGGACATTACGGTAAAGGAAGAGTAAGAAATTTCATACATAAATAAGTATTAATGAGCTGACAACTGAATGTACACCCTTATTTGTTTATCAAGTTTGGCTTCATGCTACTTGTTTCGCAGAAGCGCCAAAACTGATTCCGTGTCACGGGGTTGAGTTGTGAACATTGATCCCCCTGATACAGCTCTCAAATAAAGATTTATCAAATAAATCACAGTAATGGCCCTTTAGGATTTATTGCCAGGAGAGGTGGACGTGGAGAGCAATGTTGCCTACAAACCTGGATTAAATAGTATGATAGGCTAATGAATTCACATTTTTATTCTGTACATAATTCTTTCATTCATCATGGAGTATTAATTGTCCCCCATAGAATGCCTACTGCGGTCTTTTCAAGGTTTTTTTCCTCTTCTTCTAAAAAAAAGATAAACTGTTTGTTGAAATTAATGTGTTACGGGTGTACAACAGCAGGACCCCTTAAGAACTTAAAAAGCATGAATAAATGGATTCCAATTACCACCTAATGTAGGTAATAGGTTTATGGTACTTAGAGGATTGGATCTGTTCTTCGAGAGCCTGCAGACATTAGGAGCCCCTCATGGCCAGCTTGCAATGTCGACATTATGGAGTGATTTTTACTTTACTGCCTTTTCCATCAGATCATCCCCTTACCTTCCACACACAAGGTTAATTCACTTCTTGATCACATTATTTCCTCGCTGCTCTTTGACAATATAAAAATTCTGAGTGGACAGCTCAATCCCTCTTCCATCTCAGATTTGATTGTTATGGTATTGCCTGGCATCCCTCTGAGGCCTCTAGCAGCCCTCGCTGCACTTTATGACACTTAAATGGCTGGGCTACAATTTCTCCATCTATTCACAAAATGCTGTTAATAACTCATTTCCAAAGAGGCCCTTCTTTATGTCGTGGCATTAAAGGATTTTTTATTAGGTGCCAGAATAGGTGACACACAGCCCCAGTAACCAAAGAGTTAATTAATCTGTTGAAATTTATAGCCTTTTATACTGCACTCAGTGTGACAGTCCCTAAGAGAAACAGATACTATATTTACAACCCAGCTGAAATATTCAGTAATATAGTCTGCATACTGACCCACTCCATCAGTGTATGCCTGTTGCTGGAGCGGACATTAATCAACCGGGATGGATTTGTGTAATCTGTCTTCTTTCTTATTCTGGGATTCCAATAAATATTGAAATAATAATTTATTGATTACCCTGCAATATAAATGTGTAGTAAAGGGACCCAAGATATTTGCATGGTAATGCATTTTGAAAGCTCTTGGCATTCTGTAGGTATGAGAAAAAGGAGAGCCGTAACACAAAAGCAAGGGAATGTTTCTTCACAGGACACCAAATTTAATGTCAGCCAGCCACGGAGGCCTTTATTTCCCACAGAATCGTAGAACTGGAAGGGAGGACCTCTTGGATACGGCAAAGCATAAAGTCTTGACAGCAGCATTGTTACCCACAGCTAAAGCAGAATGTCAGCAATAAAGCAGAAATGTCCAATAATTTGTCTGCTGTACAAATATAGAAGAGTTTGAATCACTCGCCACCCCTCCCAGTAGTTCTCTGTGGGGGCATTTTAGTACATCGCTGCTCGTATCAAAAAATGGCAAAGACTTAACTGAGTGCTCAGTGACTAGGCTGCTTTGAAACCCTTCCCTTCATAACTCCACCTTCCTGTACTGTGCCCACCTCCCTCCTCCTCTCTCACACGCAGCCTAGTGGTCAGATAAAGGTCCGCAAAAATTCAGCACGCCTTCAGGGAAGGGAAACGAACGCATCTTTTCACCATATCATTGCTTCGCCAGATTCCGAGACTTGCCTCGCTTGCGGCAAAAGCTAGAGTTGTCCTTAGGGCTTGGACGCATTTCTTTAAGCGATGGTGACAGGTATTCATTGCACCTCCCAAGCACAGTAGCCCTATGTTATTTGGCCAGCGGTGGCTCGTCATTTGGATTTTGCATTGTGCCAATATCCAATATCTTTTGACAAAGGGGGAAACGAGGAAAAAGCCCTTGCCAAAAATAGCGGGCATCAGTTCAGTCTCTTAAAAACAATGTGCGTGCACACAACTAGCGTACAAAAGGACAGAGAAAAAGAAAGCACAGTGAAGCTCTACTCTGAGACAGTGTTGGTACCAAAAGGGAGGGGGGGGCATTGCAGGATTTGCTCCTGCTGGTGCCCATAGAAAAGTGATGAATATGTGCCTAGACTGAAAAATGCAGAGAAGGGGCAATGTTGGAGGTGGGCTAGCTAGCAAGGGCTGGGGCAGCTTGAATACACATATCACAGGTTTAGGGTCAATATGAAGTGCATTCAACACACAAGTAAAGCCTATGATTTACCCCCAAAGAATCCTGGGAACTGTAGTTCCCTTCCCCACAGGCCGACAGTTCATAATACCCTTAACAAACTGCAGTTCCCAGGGTTCTTTGGATTTGGAGCTCCTCACATTTTAGATATTTTTTAAAAAAATATTTATTAAATTTATATACTATACATCATCCGAATATCTCAGTTCAAAAGATAAAAATACAGGATAAATTCACAAATAAATAGAACAAAACAAAGCAAAAAATAAAAAAATAACACCCCCCCCAACACATTTAAAAGGTTTGTAGAATATCAATCAGCCGAAGGTCCGGTTGAAGAGGAATGTTTTTGCCTGGTGCCTAAAGATGTTTAATGAAGGTGCCAGGCAAACCTCCCTGGGGAGAGCATTCCACAAATGGGGAGCCACTGCAGAAAAGGCCTGCTCGCATGTTGCCACTCTCCAAAACCTCTTGTGGAGGAGGCACACGAAGAAGGGCCTCTGATGATGATCACAGAGTCTGGGTTGATTTATATGGGGAGAGGTGGTCCCTGAGGGATTGCGGTCCTGAGCCGTTTAACTTGAATGGCTCAGGCTGCTGTTAAAGGCTAACGTGTCACAAAAGGGGTCACCAGGCAGAACAGAAAGGAAAACAAATACATGTTCCACTTGGCTCCCAGTACTACTTGGACTACTGCAATGCGCTCTACGTGGGGCTACCTTTGAAGGTGACTCGGAAATGACAACTAATACAGAATGTGGCAGGTAGACTGGTGAACGGGAGCGGCTGTCAAGACCATATTACACCGGTCCTGAAATACCTACATTGACTCCCAGTATTTTCCCCAAGGACAAATTAAAGTGTTGGTGCTGACCTTCAAAGCCCTAAAAGGCCTCGGCCCAGTATACCTGAAGGAGCCTCTCCACCACCATCGTTTAGTCAGGACACTGAGGTCCAGCACTGAGGGCCTTCTGATGGTTCCCACACTGCAAGAAGTGAAGCTAGAGGGAGGGAGGCAGAGGGCCTTCTTGGTAATGGCACCTTCCCTGTGGAACGCCCTCCCATCAGATGTTAAGGAGATGAGTAATTATATAACGTTTAGGAAGCCAGCCCTGTATAGGGAAACTCTTTAAGGTTTAATGTTTTATTATGTTTTTATATATGCTGGAAGCCACTCAGAGTAGCTGGGGCAACCCAATCAGATGGATGGGGTACAATTACTACTACTACCTACTACTACTACTACCGTACTACTACTACTATTAGGACTGAAAGTGTGTCTTCAGAGAAGGCTTCTGACCAGAAGATTGGCAATTGCAGCAACCTTCTTCCAAAAACCGAAGATGAAATAACCCTACAAGAAAACTCATAATGCAGAGCAACTCTCAGCCAGAAACATATGCAAGGGGCTACAGGCAACTCCCCATTTCCCTGGGGGTTGCGTTCTGAGTCAAGGCGTGCATCAGTGGGGCGTTGATAAGCCAACTCCCATCCTGCCCCCATTCCTCCCTCTTCCGGGTCAAAAAGGACCTGCAAGTTGGCATTCATGCGTCAATCGTATGCATATAAAATGGTTGCCACCTGTACGCATTACCAGAACGAACCTGTTGAAACTCAGAAAGTCTAATCAAACTGTAGTGTTTTGTTTGTTTGTTTGAGATAATAACCTTACAGCTCCACCAGCCTTACAGCTCGTCTAAGATCTGTTATCTTAAAACATGCACCCGGGATTTCTGTCAGCTACTATCTGTGTCTCTTGCATCACCACCAGTCCTACAAAAATGCACTTTGTTGCAAAGTGCAACTACCGCCGTTCTATCCAATCACAAATCATTGATGCAGTGTATTTTGAAGTTCCATAACAACACATCATAGTTTTCAGTAAATGCCTCTGATCTGGATAACTCTGAGGTATAGATATGGTGTACCGAGAAAATTGCCCTGCGCACATCTTTTCTTCTAGTGTCTTGCTGATAAGGTTAAAAAGATGGTGAAATGAAATCTCCTAAGGAGCACAATAGATCATTTTAATATGACTTTGGAGGAGAGGGAGCATGCTGGTGTTTCCTGCCCCATCCGCAAACGGAAAAGTCAAAACGGTTCATTTCCTTTAGGACATGTACCTCCAAGTCTCCCACAGAAATGGTTATGAAAGGAAGCTGAGTGACTGCTTTAACATGCCTTAGAAACAGACGTAAGGGGTATGTACCATATGTTAATCCAATTCACATTTTAAATCGTTTTGTACAAGTGAGACCTGCAGCACAATGTTGCAGTGTGGCGTGCTTCTGTTTCTAGAATTCTTCATTTCGCTTTCTCCCCACCCTTAAACTCCAAATACTCAGCATTTAGTATAGTATATGTAAACCACTTTGAGGATTTTTTTAAAAAAGCAACCAAGTGACATATAAATTTTATGAAATAATAATAACAGTAATAAAGACAGTTTTCATGGTATCTTAATTTTTAATGCAGGTACCCAAACTGAATGATGATTTCTGTAACATAATTAATCCTAATTAATACGAAAACCTAATCAGATCTAGGCCTCATTTTGGACCAATTCCCAACATCAGGATATACGTTGCATACACCCTCTCTGTGCGGTCTTGCTAATCTCCCTCTGTCTAATCTGGAATATGGTTAACCAGAAAAGGGTGACTCTTCGCATGAGTTGTCCACAGCTATCCATGCTCACTCATATTGAGATGCTCTTTGCACTTCTCACTTCAGAAAGGATGTCCAACTCTGGGTGTCCAACTCTGGCATCCAGTGAAATTTGTAGGAGTGTAGGAGGGGCTGATCCCCATACAAACAGGAAATGAGAAGGAGCAGCAAAAAAATCTCCCATGCACTGGATTTTTTGAGGGATTGTTTACTGTGACATTTTTGCAAACGCCATTTAAGGTACTGGTGTGCAGAGGTGCCGCACTGGCAAGCCCAGGGTGCATAGAGTACACACTTCTTGAACATTACTTGTGATTAACATTGTAATCGTTACCACTGCTCAGCTGTTTGTGTACTGATGCACAGACTGTACACACGTCGAATGAAACTTGTGATGTACATACTTTGAAGTCTCATGGATGTATAGCTGTGTTTCTGGCTCGTAGGCTAGGGTTGTCGGTTCGAGGTGGGTGACGCTATTTCCTTAGCTCCCTGGCCCAGCTGTGCATAATGAGAGAGAGAGAGAGAGAGAGAGAGAGAGAGAGAGAGAGAGAGAGAGAGAGAGAGAGAGAGAGAGAATGGTTCTGCCATTAGGATTACAAATTAAAAAGGCAAGACACAGAAAGGGAGGGGAGGGGATACACATAGGGTTGCCAGACTCGGTAGAGGACAGGACTTCTGTGCCTTTAATTGCCCTGCTCTCTTTTGAGTCTGGAAACCTTAAAGAGAAACCAGCAGACCCTTTGTTTAATTTCCAAGCAAAGGGTCTGCTGGTTTCTCTTTAAGGTTTCCAGACTCAAAAGAGAGCAGGGCAATTAAAGGCACAGAAGTCCTGTCCTCTATTGAGTCTGGCAACCCTAGATACACAGGAGAAAGAGCACTCCTGCTTGCCATGTTGTTCTTTCTGGGAAATTGGGGGGGGGGGCGCAAACTTCCATTGGTTCTTGGTCCTCTGTTCTTGTGCTAGAATGCTTCAGTCTCCTATCTCTCCCCCCACCCCCAAAGGCTTGTTTCAAGTAGAGCTGGAGTGCTGGTTAATACTGTGAATAGTGGTAGGAGCATAGGTGAATAGGCTGCTGCAGAAGCTGGGTGATGTTTCCCTCAAAAAATGCCCCCCCCCCATCACAGTGGGAAAATGAATTGGATTTGTGTTTGTCCAGTTGACTTTCTATAAACTCAGGCTGTGTCCTATAGCTTTAAATTCATTCGAAGCACACCCCTTCCGTCAAAAAATTCTGGGCACCATAGTTTACCCCTCACAGAGTTACAATTCCAAACAACCTTTAACAAACTACAATGCCAACTACAAACTACAAAATCTGACTTTTGTTATAAAGCACTAATTGCTTTTATTTTAGTAGTGACACGTCTACGGGTGGCATAGAATTAGAAAATATCGGAACGTCTGCGTATCTCTCATTGGAAACAGAATGTATGGTCTATTGCTATATCAGAAAAAAATTAACTAAGAGATTAAAGGTAAAGGTAAAGGGACCCCTGACCATTAGGTCCAGTCGTGACCGACTGGGGTTGCGCGCTCATCTCGCATTATTGGCCGAGGGAGCCGGCGTATAGCTTCCAGGTCATGTGGCCAGCATGACAAAGCCGCTTCTGGCAAACCAGAGCAGCACATGGAAACACCGTTTACCTTCCCGCTGTAGCGGTTCCTATTTATCTACTTGCATTTTGAGGTGCTTTCGAACTGCTAGGTTGGCAGGAGCTGGGACCAAGCAACGGGAGCTCACCCCGTCACAGGGATTCGAACCGCCGACCTTCTGATCAGCAAGCCCTAGGCTCAGTGGTTTAACCACAGCATGCCTTTAAAAACACAGATGATGTAGACGATTTTGTTGAAATACAGCATCCTCTTATAAAACACTTTACTGATAACCCTGAAGAATGGCAACTACCGAAATAACTTTGGCAAACTTAAGTAGATTGATCCATCGTGGAGTGGAGAGCAGTGGAGTTGGGATTTTGATTTTGTATCTTTTTCTCTCTTTTTTGTAATTGTTACATATTGGAAATCAATAAAACTTTATTTGCAAACAAGCCAGCAAGCACCATCATCATCACTTTTAATTTGTATACCGTCGTTCTATCTTACAATACTCAAGGCGGTTTACAAGCTGAAGAAACAAAGAATGTACACCTTATAACAATCCAATGCAATACAAAAATGTGATAATAAAACATAACTTTAAAATAAGCAACCTACATCAAAAAGTAGCACTCCACAATCGTTAGAATACGTAGTATGGAATAATAGTATCAGCATATAAAAATTAAACTTGAATCCACTCTTAACAACTACAATAAATAATTTCTAAAGTACAATCAATAAAACAACAGCAAGCCACAGTGCATAAAATTTGTTGTTGTTTAGTCGTTTAGTCGTGTCCGACTCTTCGTGACCCCATGGACCATAGCACGCCAGGCACTCCTGTCTTCCACTGCCTCCCGCAGTTTGGTCAAACTCATGTTGGTAGCCTCGAGAACACTGTCCAACCATCTCGTCCTCTGTCGTCCCCTTCTCCTAGTGCCCTCCATCTTTCCCAACATCAAGGTCTTTTCCAGGGAGTCTTCTCATAAAAATAATACAATACAAATTGAGAAGCAGAGACTAAAGGGTAGGGCAAGGCAGGTGGAAGGAGGCCTTGCCTGATGAAGCCTCTCCCCTCACAGCAAGCAAACTGCAGTGTCCAGGATTCTTTGAGGGAAATTTGTTCTTTGAAAGTGCTTTCAGATTTCCTCAGCCGTAGAGAAGATGGCAGCCTTTCCCAGCTTCGACCAGAAGAGGGAGGTACCTCCACTCCATTGACATCTACAGGTTTTTGCAACTTGGAGAGGTCTTTGAATTCCAGCTCAACATTACAAACTCTTAGCTGGACGTATGACAAAGCAAAGAAATATAAGGCTTAAAAGATGGGCCGCTCTAATAGGTGATGTTTAAACTGGAATTTGTGTTTCCCAGGCTCGTATTAGCAAATGATTCATCTACACTGATAACAATTATAATGAATTCAAGGTTGTGTACACATCACCGTTTGCTATGGCTCCACTGCTGGCATTTGAAGCCTAGTACACATGACATTAGCCATAATCCATATCATGGGTCGGCAAACTAAGGCCCGCGGGCTGGATCAGGCCCAATTGCCTTCTGGATCCAGCCCGCGGATGGTCCGGGAATCGCTGTGTGGATCGCCAGTGCGCACGTTCTTTCCCTCTCCCTCACAAAGCGGTGGTGGCACCTCCTCCCTCCCTCCTCCTGGCTTCTCCCCACCCTGCCTAGAGGAGGAAGGGGGCTGGGCTTTGTTGGTGCCAGCCGCCAGCCCCTGCCACTTGCAAGTCACAGGTAAGCAGCCACTGGGGCTCATGGTGCTCTTGCATCATTTCCCCCCTTCAAAATATAGTCCGCCCCCCCCAAGGTCTGAGGGACAGTGGGTCCGCCCCCTGCTGAAAAAGTTTGCTGACCTCTGATCCATATGGATCCTCCAATTTCCAGTGATTGCAGGCACAGGAAAACAATCAGGCAATGTGAATCAAGCAAAGACTCTCTTTCTGGTGTGTACAGCAGTGTAATTATGCAACCTGAAATGCAGGGGGTGGGGTTGCTGCATTTTAAGCCACTAATATGTACTTACCCCCAAAATGTACATGCACCACAGCAAAGTGTGAGCAATGCCAGCCAAAGACGTTTTGCTTTTGCAAGGGATGTGCCCAGTGCTCCCCCCCTTAAAAATGTTTAGGGGGTACTCTCATTTTCCTACTCATAGTGAAATACTGCCCCCCAATGAGGCCAAAGTTAGTTTCACAAAATGTTTAGGGGTATGTGTATCCCCATGCATCCCCCCAGAAAAAAAAGCACTGGATGCACCAGTGGGTAGTGCCAGCTTTCAAAAAAGGATGCTCACACCTGATAGCCAACGACTGTATGATCTGTGTGCTTAGACAGCTGAGCTGTACCGTGAAACAGTTACACATGCAACGTTCAACAACTGTGCACTCTGTGTACCTGTGCCGAGCCATACAAAACAACTGTGTATGCTCCTTTGCACAAACACTTGTGCATGTGCAGACAGACAACTTCTACCTGTGCTCAGAGTATGTGTGTACAAGCCTAAAGCCTTGCAACATCTTTACCAGGTCAATCCTAACTTAAATCACGACAGCTGAAGTTACCTCGGGAGGAAATTGAGTTACACTGCCCGTTCTGCAGGATTGCTAGATAATGTGACTGGGCTGAAAAGGGGTTTGGAATATGTGTCAATTTCTTCCCTTGCCCAGTTCCACCACACCCCTGAAACATCCCTTTCGGAGTGCATACTCTGGCATAAATTCTGCTGGCTTATTTTCCGCTGGCTGAGTTCTGGCTAAGCTGGGGAGAGAGAGACTTATCTTCAGCTAAGCTGAGAAAGCCCAACAGGAGGTCGCGGAAGGCAATGTTCCAGTTACAGTATACTAAGAACTAAGCACCTCATTTTCTCACCACTTGATTTCAGGCTGCTTTTCCATAACAGCCCCAAGCAAAACAAAATGGCATGCAGCTTTGGCCCTGGGGTGTAGAGAATAGTATCTCGCTGATGACCACATCCTAAGTTTGCATCTGAGGGACAGAGAGGAGGAGGAGGGTCTGTAGATATTCTTCTTCTTCTTCTTCTTCTTCTTCTTCTTCTTCTTCTTCTTCTTCTTCTTCTTCTTCTTCTTCTTCTTCTTCCTCTTCCTCTTCCTCTTCCTCTTCCTCTTCCTCTTCCTCTTCCTCTTCTTCTTCTTCTTCTGTGATCACTTGTAGCCGAGTAAGATTGCCTTCCATAAACACGACACAATGGAGAAAGGATTCTTGGTTTGCATGCCCCACTTTATTCCAGGTCAAAAGTGCCAAAGGACTGGATCCCCCAAATTACCACAATCATCAAGTATTTATTTTTACAGGGATTTTTATCCTGCACTTCAAATGAGTTCCTGAGGCAGCTTACAAAAGTGGTATAAAATACTGTGTAGTAAAACTCACATGATAAAAGAAGAATGAAAACCTTCAGCAGACAACTGTAATTGAAAGCCTGAGGTGCAGGGGGTGGAGTGGGTGGGGAGTTTTCACCTGACACCAATATGACAGCAAAGTTGGTGCCAGGTGAGTTTCCCTGAGGGGAAGATCTCATAACCACCGCACAAAAGTCTTGGAGATGACACCAGGCAGGCAGAGAGATGTAAATAAAAGGGCACCCAACAAGTCCTGTGATTTCTTCTATTCTATCTCACTCAATCTAGGAAGGGAACCAATAGTTAAATGTGGTGTGCAGAGGATACAAATATTTTTTCAAGACAATGAACTGAGATGACCAGCTATGCAATACAAGTTAAGCATCTCTCAAAGCGAGGAAAATGAACAGTAAAATGGCTGGTAAAACCCAATTATTATAGGTAAAAAGAAAATTCATTCCAAAAATCCTCATCCAAATTCTGTTTTAGGCTGCAATTCTATGGGAGTAAGTTTTGCTGAATTTAATGGGAGTTAATTCTGAGTAGGAATGCATAACGAAATTAGGGTTGCCATAGTCTGAAGAGCAAAAAAAGAGGACACATTCACCGACTTCTACTTTTAGCTACGGATCGCTTATCACGACTCTCATTTTACATACCCATGAAAAAGAGGATGTGTCCGGGGAAAAGAGGACATATGACAACCCATATTTGAGCTGTTGGTATGGAAATTAAAAGTTCACCCAATCAAAGTGTGATGAATTTGCGCAGTCAGGCGGAGTCCCCCCAGCCCCCCAGGGCAGCCCCGAGTGGAATAATGACACAGGACCACGTATTTATGGGATTAAAAATTGGCCACAACTTTATTAAAATTCAGATGTAGGAAGACCTTGGCGCAGGCATTGGGCGTATATCCCTCCCAGCCCCCAGCAGGGGGTGGGGTGATCTTCAGGGTTGTCCAGCATGAGTGGGGGTTGGGCTAACTCTGGAGAACATATGTTCAAGCAGATAGCCCGCCCCTCCGATCGCCGCCGCTGGAAGGGGGGGGGCAATAACCAGCCAAGTGGCATCGCCAAATGCCCCCCCTTGATGCCCGATTACGGGAACCCTGTTATCGCCGCCGCCATAGGGCGGGGGGTCACCGCCCCCACGCCCCTCCCCTTTATGTAAATGACTAAAGGATTCCGCCCAAGGCCTGCATCCGCCAAAGTTGTGACGAATTGCTACGGGAAAGGCGAAACCTGCCAATGCAGGGAAAGTCCTTTCCAGCCCTTTAACAGCGACCGGTCGTAGCAGCGCCTGCGTGTGTGTACGCCTGTGGAAGAAAAACCTGAAACGCAAGAGGCCTGTGGAAGAAAACCTGAAAAGCAAGAAGCCTGTGGAAGGAAATATTTTTATTTATTTATTTATTTAATTTTTTATTTTATTTTTTTACTTTATTTTTATTTATTTTTGTGTTTTTTATGTTTTTTATTTATTTTATTTTCTATGGACCTGAAAAGCAAGCAAAAGGTTAGGGAGTGGAGGGTGGGAAAGCTCTGAATCCGTCGGCTGCTTCCCAAGAATGGCTCCTCTTCTTTGTGTGCAGGTAAGCCTACCTGATCCTACCTGGCCAATCCCCCTGGCACTCCCCCTTCGGCCGGATTGGTCGGCTGATGGAGTGGGCGGTGCCTCCAGCCTCCAGCCTCAGGTAGGCAGTGCCAGCCTCCAAACTCATAGGTCTGCCCTAGGGTTCCCAAGGGGGCTGCACGCGACTGCGCAAAATGCGCCTCCCCTTTATGTTGGGGAAGCGGTCATTCCTGTATTTTAAATGATTGCATTTAAACTAGATATAGATTATGTACACATTACTGGCTTAAAATGCAGTTAGGTCATTCTTTTTCATAATTTGGATATCTATCTATCATCTATCTATCTATCTATCTATCTATCTATCTATCTATCTATCTATCATCTATCTGATGTGTTTTATATATTCTGCGATTTTGTGAATGCTTATGTGTTAAGCTGCTTTAAGTTTATAAAGAAAAGTGAGACATACATTTCTAATTTAATAATAGAATAATATCCCTCTCTTTTGTATGCCTTTACCAAAGAGTAACTGCTTTTGCATTTCTAGCATTCTTCCAAAACTATGAATTTTCCCTTGAGGACCAAAGGGCATTTATGTTGTTGTTGCTGGCATCCGTCTCTGTCGTGAGGCAATGAAGTGTGCCTCTGGGGGTAAAGTCAAACTGCTGGAGAATCACAGTGCCTGCTGTGGCTACAGAGACTGGTAACTCATAACTGCTACCTCCTGCATTGTTTTTGCTGTGTTAGCAGCCCCAAAGTGACCTCGCTGGGGCACAAACATGGGCAGTGTATATGGAGGTCCTGGTTTGCCCAGACGACAAGACCCTCTTCTTGGCCTCACTGACGTGGTCCAAAATAAAACACCAGCTTGGCTGCAGGAGTTGTCAGAAGGAGGCGTACAAGACACCACCCAACTCTCTTAAGGACTCCACTCCAGGTTTGTGTAATGCTTACTCCTTAGTCTTTTCTTCCACCAAAGATGTCCCCACAAGCCTTTTCCTTGGGGTTTACTCCTGAACAAAGCCTTTCTTACGAATGAGTGTGGCTGCAAAGCAGTAGAGGCTTAGGACCAGAGTTTTCCTTCTCCTACATGGGCTCCCTTCCCAGGTTAATGTGCCCTATCTTCCCCCATCTTCCCTCTACAGTATGTGTAGAAACCACCTTCTTGTTGTTGGATGCCCTGTTGGTCTCATCTGCTCAATCTGCCAGTGTTGCCTCAGTGGAGAGGTAATCTTTTGCAGTGGGGGAAGTTCAGGTATTCCAGTTGCCCCATCCCAGCACAGAGAAAATTTATATAGAGGTACAGATAGAGGGAGCCCCATGCCGCATGGAGCTGGACACGGGTTCAACTCTATCCATAATCTCGGCCCGAACATTAAGGGAACTGTGCCCTAATGGGGGTCCCAAACTAAGGCCGGCCCCATTCACCCTCCGGGACTTCCAGAAACGTAAGGTCCCTACAATGGGGGTGGGGACCTTCAGGGTGCAATATCGAGGGCGAAAGCAACAATTGGACTTGCTGGTAGTTAAGGGCCCCTACGTTAGCTTACTGGGACTGGCATGGTTTGGACCTCTGGGGCTAGCCGTTACCGGGGTGAACCGCACTAGCTTACAAGTGGACGTGGACGCCATATGCAAAGAGTTTCCAGGGGTTTTCGATGGGGCATTGGGACGATATACAGGACCCCCCATTGCCCTACAGCTAGACCCCGCTGTACGACCCATCAGGCACAAGGCCCGCCGGGTCCCATTCGCCCTGAAACCCCGCATAGACGAGGAATTGGACCGGCTCGTGGAGCAAGGAGTGCTGGAGCCGGTGCCCAACGCCCCCTGGGAAACTCCAATTGTCACACCCGTCAAGCCTAACGGTTCGGTCCGCATCTGTGCAGACTACAAATGCACCATAAACAAGGCTCTCACGGCCCATGCATACCCAGTGCCAGTGGTCAGCCATGTCCTCGCCACCCTGGCTGGGTCAAAAATCTTTGGCAAACTGGACTTGGCCCAAGCGTATCAACAGTTGCCTGTGGACGAAGCCACAGCAGAGGCTCAGACGATTGTGACGCACAGAGGGGCATTCAGAGTAAAGCGGCTGCAATTTGGCGTTAGCGTGGCACCAGGCATATTCCAGAATTTAATGGACTCTCTCCTTAAAGGGATTCCTGGCGTCACCCCTTTCTTCGATGATGTACTGATCGCCGGGCCCACACCAGAGGAATTTGAGGACCGCCTCCGCTCCGTCCTGCACCGTTTCCAGACGGCGGGCCTCAAGGTGAAGCGGGAAAAGTGTTTACTGGGAGTGCCGCAGGTGGACTTTCTGGGATTTAAGGTGGACGCAGAAGGGGTCCATCCAACCGGTGACAAGGTACGGGCCATTTGTGAGGCCCCAGCGCCCAAGAGCAAGCCCGAACTTCAGTCATTCTTGGGACTATTGAACTTTTACCATGCCTTCCTTCCCCATAAGGCAGCGGTAGCGGAGCCCCTACACAGACTCCTAGATAAAAGGGCCCCTTGGGTGTGGGGCCAGCGACAAAGGGCCGCATTCCAGGCAGTCAAGGACTTGCTCGTCTCGAACTCGGTCTTGGCACACTTCGACGAGAGGCTGCCAGTGGTGCTGGCATGCGACGCCTCTCCCTATGGCATCGGCGCTGTCCTGGGACACCAACTCCCGGATGGAAGAGAGGTGCCGGTGGCATACTTCTCCCAGACGCTTGCTGCAGCCGAACGAAACTACTCACAGATTGACAAGGAGGGTCTGGCAATCGTGAAGGGCGTAAAAAAATTCCATGATTTCTTGTACGGGCGGCCCTTTACCATAGTGACTGACCACAAGCCGTTGCTTGGCCTGTTTGCCCCCGAGAAGCAGACCCCCCAAGTGTTGTCTCCACGTGTCCTCAGGTGGTCAATTTTCCTTGCCGGCTACCAGTATGCACTAATCCACCGCCCTGGGAAGGCGATGGGCCACGCAGACGCCCTCAGCAGGCTACCACTACCAGAAACAGGCCCCGACCCAGCGCCTGCGCAAGAGGTTATGACCCTGGAGCTGCTTCCCGACCGACCCATTCAGGCACAAGAAGTTGCGCACCATTCCACAAAAGATAGGGTCATCTCCCGGGTCCTGGACTGGGTGTGGCGAGGATGGCCCAGCAGCAGCCCCGGGCCAGAATTCGCCGGCTACACAAACCGCAAACATGAACTGTCGGCCCACAAGGGGTGCCTGTTATGGGGAAGCAGGGTTGTTGTTCCCCAGCCCCTCCGCAAAAGGGTCCTTACAGCCCTACACGAGACACACCCAGGGGTAGTGAGGATGAAGGCCCTTGCCAGGAGTTATGTGTGGTGGCCGGGGATTGACAGAGAGATAGAGGCCTGGGTCCAACACTGCCAGACCTGCCAAGAATCCCGCCCGGATCCCCCAAGGGCCCCAGTCCAGCCCTGGGAGTCCGCCCGACATCCATGGTCACGCTTGCACGTGGACTTCGCTGGCCCCTTCCAGGGAAAAACATTCTTCATAGTGGTGGATTCCTACACCAAATGGCTGGAGGTCGCACTGGTACCGTCCACTTCTACGGCGGCAGCCATCCGGGTACTACGTAAGCTTTTTGCAACCCACGGGCTCCCTGACACCCTCGTCTCGGACAATGGAACCGCATTCACGTCAGAGGAGTTCCAGACCTTCACAGCGCAGAACGCCATCCGCCACATCCGCTCAGCACCATTCCACCCTGCCACCAATGGCCAAGCGGAGCGCATGGTGCGGACCACCAAGGACAGCCTCCGCCGCATGACACAAGGGGACTGGGAATACCGCCTTGCCGCATTTCTTCTAGCACACCACAGCACCCCAAGCACAACGACGGGCCGGAGCCCAGCTGAACTACTAATGGGCCGGCGCCTTGCAACTAGACTGGACCGACTTCACCCCGACAGAGCTCAGGATGAGGTAGTGGTGGGGAAAGGCAGGAACCCCCGGACATTTGTGGCCCAGGACGCAGTGTACGCAAAGAATTTTGGGGCAGGCCCAGCATGGGTACCCGCCACAGTCACCAAGGTGACCGGTCCCGTGTCGTACGAGGTACTAACGGAAGGGGGGCAATGTTGGCGCCGCCACTGCGACCAGCTACGGCGACGATTCCCAGGAGGAACCCGGGAGGAGAGCGGGACAGAGGGGTCCCAAGGGGACAGCAGGGCAGTGAGGCCTGTAGAGCGAGAGGGGTGGGCAGGGGAAGCAGAAGCAGTAGGCACAGAGGGGCGCCCCGAGGCTGGAAGGACACCGGAACCAGAGCCACAACCTAGTGGTTCAGTGGCGCCAGACCAGACAGCCCCGGCACAGCCAGCAGCCTCGGAACACGAGCCAGAACCAGAACCCCTGACCAAGGAACACCCCAGGCCACAACGCACACGGAGGCGGCCAGCAGACCTTGGGGACTACGAATGCAACTTCCCGGGCAGGACTGGAACTTAGAGGGGAGGGGTGTTATGTACTGAGCTGAATCCTAGAACAATAGGATTCAGAATCAGCGGGAGCTACCCAATCCAACTCCAGGTGGAAGTGAATCCGCAACCTGATTGGCCTGCTGGAGCAGCCAATCAGGCGGCTGGCAGAAGCGAATCTGCTACCTGATTGGCCTGTAGGAGCAGCCAATCAGGCTGCAGGCAGAAGTCAATCCACAATATAATTGGCCCACAGGTGTAGCCCTGAAGTAGCCAATCACGCAAGGCCCATTGTGTAAATAATGTATATAAGCAGATGGTTTTGGGAAAAGAGCCATTCTTCTTCTCCTCTTCTCCTTGATGACTATGAGCTGAATAAAGAGCATGAAATTCACTCTCGACTCCGAGTACATTTCACTGGCGACGAGGATGGGATCCTGCTGAGCTGACCGCCACCACGCACTGCACCGCAGCACCGCCACCTGCTGCACCGCTGCATCGCACTGTGCATCCAGGCTTCAGCTCCAGGACCCAAGGAACCCAGAATGGCAACCGACAGCAGCTTCTCGCCATTCAAACCAGCATCAGGAGACTGGGAAGGGTACGCCGCCCGTTTCAACTTCCTCCTGCAAGCGAAAGAAGTCACCAACGATGCCATGAAGAGGGCGACATTCTTCAGCGTCTGTGGAGAGGAGACGTTTGAAATCGCCCGGGCTCTCCTTGCACCTAGAGATGTCGCTACCGTCTCTTACAAAACAATAATGGAACGGCTGAAGGAGCACTTCTCACCACAGCCCTCGGTGGTAGCTTGCCGAAATGCCTTCTACGCAAAGCGGCAAGCCCCGGGGGAAACCATAACTGGGTTTGTGACCTCCCTCCGCCAAGCCGCCCGGCTATGCAACTTCTCAGAGTTGGAGAACATGCTTCGTGACCGCCTCGTCGGTGGCCTGAGGGACGAGATGTTGCAACGACGCCTCTACGCCAAAAAAGACCTCACGTTCCAGATTGCTCTGGAGGAAGCCCTGGCAACCGAAGCCGCCGAGAGGTCAACGCAAGAGGCACGACCGGCCCCGCCACCCCAACCGAGGGTCTACCACGAAGACCTCACCGACGAATCCGAATCTGACAGGGAGGAAGTACACCGAGTACAGCGGCGCACTCAAGCAGCACACACACCACAGCAGCCTCGACGAGAAGGAGGGAACTGTGCAAGCTGCGGGGAGAACCACGAGAGGAGGACCTGTCGTTTCCGCAACGCAGAGTGCAGGCAGTGCAGAAAATTGGGACACATCGCCCGGGTGTGTCGGGCTCGACTCACCCGTCGACAAGCATCAGATGACCAACCCAGGAGCCCCAGGTCACACGGCACCATGCACCAAGGCAACTCGACGGAGATCACGGACTACCAGGTATTCCAGTTGCCCCATCCCAGCACAGAGAAAATTTATATAGAGGTACAGATAGAGGGAGCCCCATGCCGCATGGAGCTGGACACGGGTTCAACTCTATCCATAATCTCGGCCCGAACATTAAGGGAACTGTGCCCTAATGGGGGTCCCAAACTAAGGCCGGCCCCATTCACCCTCCGGGACTTCCAGAAACGTAAGGTCCCTACAATGGGGGTGGGGACCTTCAGGGTGCAATATCGAGGGCGAAAGCAACAATTGGACTTGCTGGTAGTTAAGGGCCCCTACGTTAGCTTACTGGGACTGGCATGGTTTGGACCTCTGGGGCTAGCCGTTACCGGGGTGAACCGCACTAGCTTACAAGTGGACGTGGACGCCATATGCAAAGAGTTTCCAGGGGTTTTCGATGGGGCATTGGGACGATATACAGGACCCCCCATTGCCCTACAGCTAGACCCCGCTGTACGACCCATCAGGCACAAGGCCCGCCGGGTCCCATTCGCCCTGAAACCCCGCATAGACGAGGAATTGGACCGGCTCGTGGAGCAAGGAGTGCTGGAGCCGGTGCCCAACGCCCCCTGGGAAACTCCAATTGTCACACCCGTCAAGCCTAACGGTTCGGTCCGCATCTGTGCAGACTACAAATGCACCATAAACAAGGCTCTCACGGCCCATGCATACCCAGTGCCAGTGGTCAGCCATGTCCTCGCCACCCTGGCTGGGTCAAAAATCTTTGGCAAACTGGACTTGGCCCAAGCGTATCAACAGTTGCCTGTGGACGAAGCCACAGCAGAGGCTCAGACGATTGTGACGCACAGAGGGGCATTCAGAGTAAAGCGGCTGCAATTTGGCGTTAGCGTGGCACCAGGCATATTCCAGAATTTAATGGACTCTCTCCTTAAAGGGATTCCTGGCGTCACCCCTTTCTTCGATGATGTACTGATCGCCGGGCCCACACCAGAGGAATTTGAGGACCGCCTCCGCTCCGTCCTGCACCGTTTCCAGACGGCGGGCCTCAAGGTGAAGCGGGAAAAGTGTTTACTGGGAGTGCCGCAGGTGGACTTTCTGGGATTTAAGGTGGACGCAGAAGGGGTCCATCCAACCGGTGACAAGGTACGGGCCATTTGTGAGGCCCCAGCGCCCAAGAGCAAGCCCGAACTTCAGTCATTCTTGGGACTATTGAACTTTTACCATGCCTTCCTTCCCCATAAGGCAGCGGTAGCGGAGCCCCTACACAGACTCCTAGATAAAAGGGCCCCTTGGGTGTGGGGCCAGCGACAAAGGGCCGCATTCCAGGCAGTCAAGGACTTGCTCGTCTCGAACTCGGTCTTGGCACACTTCGACGAGAGGCTGCCAGTGGTGCTGGCATGCGACGCCTCTCCCTATGGCATCGGCGCTGTCCTGGGACACCAACTCCCGGATGGAAGAGAGGTGCCGGTGGCATACTTCTCCCAGACGCTTGCTGCAGCCGAACGAAACTACTCACAGATTGACAAGGAGGGTCTGGCAATCGTGAAGGGCGTAAAAAAATTCCATGATTTCTTGTACGGGCGGCCCTTTACCATAGTGACTGACCACAAGCCGTTGCTTGGCCTGTTTGCCCCCGAGAAGCAGACCCCCCAAGTGTTGTCTCCACGTGTCCTCAGGTGGTCAATTTTCCTTGCCGGCTACCAGTATGCACTAATCCACCGCCCTGGGAAGGCGATGGGCCACGCAGACGCCCTCAGCAGGCTACCACTACCAGAAACAGGCCCCGACCCAGCGCCTGCGCAAGAGGTTATGACCCTGGAGCTGCTTCCCGACCGACCCATTCAGGCACAAGAAGTTGCGCACCATTCCACAAAAGATAGGGTCATCTCCCGGGTCCTGGACTGGGTGTGGCGAGGATGGCCCAGCAGCAGCCCCGGGCCAGAATTCGCCGGCTACACAAACCGCAAACATGAACTGTCGGCCCACAAGGGGTGCCTGTTATGGGGAAGCAGGGTTGTTGTTCCCCAGCCCCTCCGCAAAAGGGTCCTTACAGCCCTACACGAGACACACCCAGGGGTAGTGAGGATGAAGGCCCTTGCCAGGAGTTATGTGTGGTGGCCGGGGATTGACAGAGAGATAGAGGCCTGGGTCCAACACTGCCAGACCTGCCAAGAATCCCGCCCGGATCCCCCAAGGGCCCCAGTCCAGCCCTGGGAGTCCGCCCGACATCCATGGTCACGCTTGCACGTGGACTTCGCTGGCCCCTTCCAGGGAAAAACATTCTTCATAGTGGTGGATTCCTACACCAAATGGCTGGAGGTCGCACTGGTACCGTCCACTTCTACGGCGGCAGCCATCCGGGTACTACGTAAGCTTTTTGCAACCCACGGGCTCCCTGACACCCTCGTCTCGGACAATGGAACCGCATTCACGTCAGAGGAGTTCCAGACCTTCACAGCGCAGAACGCCATCCGCCACATCCGCTCAGCACCATTCCACCCTGCCACCAATGGCCAAGCGGAGCGCATGGTGCGGACCACCAAGGACAGCCTCCGCCGCATGACACAAGGGGACTGGGAATACCGCCTTGCCGCATTTCTTCTAGCACACCACAGCACCCCAAGCACAACGACGGGCCGGAGCCCAGCTGAACTACTAATGGGCCGGCGCCTTGCAACTAGACTGGACCGACTTCACCCCGACAGAGCTCAGGATGAGGTAGTGGTGGGGAAAGGCAGGAACCCCCGGACATTTGTGGCCCAGGACGCAGTGTACGCAAAGAATTTTGGGGCAGGCCCAGCATGGGTACCCGCCACAGTCACCAAGGTGACCGGTCCCGTGTCGTACGAGGTACTAACGGAAGGGGGGCAATGTTGGCGCCGCCACTGCGACCAGCTACGGCGACGATTCCCAGGAGGAACCCGGGAGGAGAGCGGGACAGAGGGGTCCCAAGGGGACAGCAGGGCAGTGAGGCCTGTAGAGCGAGAGGGGTGGGCAGGGGAAGCAGAAGCAGTAGGCACAGAGGGGCGCCCCGAGGCTGGAAGGACACCGGAACCAGAGCCACAACCTAGTGGTTCAGTGGCGCCAGACCAGACAGCCCCGGCACAGCCAGCAGCCTCGGAACACGAGCCAGAACCAGAACCCCTGACCAAGGAACACCCCAGGCCACAACGCACACGGAGGCGGCCAGCAGACCTTGGGGACTACGAATGCAACTTCCCGGGCAGGACTGGAACTTAGAGGGGAGGGGTGTTATGTACTGAGCTGAATCCTAGAACAATAGGATTCAGAATCAGCGGGAGCTACCCAATCCAACTCCAGGTGGAAGTGAATCCGCAACCTGATTGGCCTGCTGGAGCAGCCAATCAGGCGGCTGGCAGAAGCGAATCTGCTACCTGATTGGCCTGTAGGAGCAGCCAATCAGGCTGCAGGCAGAAGTCAATCCACAATATAATTGGCCCACAGGTGTAGCCCTGAAGTAGCCAATCACGCAAGGCCCATTGTGTAAATAATGTATATAAGCAGATGGTTTTGGGAAAAGAGCCATTCTTCTTCTCCTCTTCTCCTTGATGACTATGAGCTGAATAAAGAGCATGAAATTCACTCTCGACTCCGAGTACATTTCAATAGTCTCTAAAAGTTGGATCACCCTTGTTTTAAACAAGAGACTTCCAGATACATAGCTTAATTCCTTAGCAACTATAAACTACTACCAGGCTTTCTTGGACACAGAGATTTTGGAATGTATTGTGCAATATGGGTTGCTATATTCCAACATATAATATACCTTAAGAGGAACAGCCAAGGATATGCTCTTCATCCTGTCCAGTGAAGATGTTCAGCGGATAGCAACTCTGGGAAATACAGCAGGTCTTTTATTCTGTCATGTGCTTAGGAGGCAAAATGCTTATTCTGATTTTGGTGGTATCTCAAAGTAACTTCGGAATATTTTTCTTTCTTTTTGAGGTTCTAGTCCAGGGTTTCCCAAACTTGGGTCTCTGTCCAGCTGTTTTTGGACTACAATTCTCATCATCCCTGCTAGCTGGGGGTGATGGGTGTTGTAATCCAAAAACAACTGGAGACCCAAGTTTGGGAAACCTTGTTCTATTCCATGGGCACTGTACAATTCATTCTTCCCGCGATGCATAACTAACCTGTGAAATACATTACCACAGGATGTTGTGATGACGACCAGCATTTAAACAGTATTGTAGATACAGTAATAGTTTTATTAATGGTGACTGGCTGTGAAATGTCAAAACAGAACCCCTGTGTTCAGAAACGGAATACTTCTGTTTACCAGATGCTTCTGACAAACAATGCCGAATGGCCATTGACATCTTGCTCTGCTTATGCCTTTCCTCAGGGTATCCATCCAGCTGCCATCAGAGGCTGGGTGCTGGGCTGGATGAATTATTTATCGGTCTGATCCAGCTTGGCAGCTCCCAGATTCTTCAAAATCACAGTATGTGCAGCTTTCACTTTGATTTTGGACCGAATCAGGCAATGCTTTAAATTGGAGGTGGGCAGAATTCCTCTTTGTTTTCATTTTACTACAGCCCTATGATCTATCAACCAGAGCCAGGTGAACTGAAATTAGCTTCCACACAAAAGTCCAATCCCAGTTAGCTTCCTTCATTTCAGGTGGGGGAAATAATTTTGATGCTATTGTTAAACCATTGTGCAGAAACCTTTGCCAATTGACTGCACATCACCCATAGATCTGCTACCGTAGTTGATCCCAATCTAACTTCTGCCCATTTGTGCTCTAAATACCTTCTTTAAATAATAAGCCACACCTTGCCCCTGTGCTTGAGGGGGCCCGGGGCCGCATGACATCAGCTCGCCCCACAAAAAATGGTAGATTGTAATCTCTAAAAGGGAGAAATAAAATATTGGGATGGGGGTGGGGAAACAAGAGTTGCACTCAATGTTATGATAATTTTAAAATGTCGTACTGAGAGTGTTTAATTATCTGCATGTTTTTCAGGCGTACAATTAATTGGAGTGGAAATGTTTAAATGTTCAATTGCTCGTAACTTTGCAAAATTCCCTTCGGGCTTCTGAAACTATACATTCTTAGTCATACCCTAACGGAAAGTTCGAAACGTTCAGCAGTTTTTTTATTTATGTAAGAGGGAAGAAAATCACTTTTTTGAAGGGTTAAGTAAACAACAGCAACACACAATTTCTTCCTCTGATCACTGTTAAAATGGTGCAAAATTCCTTGCTCCAGATACCGTAAGTGAGACCAGGATTCTTTCTTTGGGCAAATCCAGTGATTTGGGCACCCAGGCTGGATCCTATTGTACTCAACCGGGGGAAAAGGGATCACAATCTGAATACAGCTTATTTATTTCATTTCATTTATTAATCTTTTCCTAGAAAACATTGACAGTAAAAATGCCTATGTAATTATCTCATTCAGTGGTACCTTGGTTCTCAAATGCCTTGGTACTCAAATGCCTTGGTTCCCAAACACCAAAAACCCGGAAGTAAGTATTCCGTTTTTTAAACATTTTTTGGAAGCCGAACATCCGATGCAGCTGTCGGCTATTGTTTCCGGGGCACCTGCACCAATCAGAAGTTGTGCCTTGGTTTTCAAAAATTTTGAAAGTCAAACAGACTTCCGGAGCAGATTAAGTTTGGCACTTTTGTTTTTGCTATTTATTTTGCATTTTTGTTTCTGAGGCTTTTTCGGTTAATTTGTTCGTGTGACTGTCTGGAACCCAGTTCAGCAACCAACTGATTGATTGTGTGACTGCAGAAATGGATATAAGCCCCCCATCCAAATAATGACTATCATCAGTGCAGGTAAGGAAAAAATAATAATTTTTATCATCTACAATACATGGGGGCATCTTATAGATGGAAAAGTATGGTATTTAATTTTGCCACAGTGGACAGTGAGATGAGTAACACATTTTTTTGGCAGAAGATGTGCTGCAGCGGAACTGGAACAATGTTGTGTGTCAGCAGAATTATAGAATCGTAGAATTAGCAGGAATCATGAGTCAAATATCAGACAGAGTGGGAAAGGATGCCTTCTTCCATTCCTACCTGGGAGTGAAGGCAGCTCCAGTCTACCCAGAAGCCCAGCAGCTGCATGGATTTCATCAGTATGTGAACTGCATTAGACGGCCAACAATTCATTCTGACTCTTGACACTCACCCTACTGCTTAGCATAAAAGTCAGATTCGGATAGCTTTGCTTCTCTTGAGAACCATCAACTCCAAGATGTAGTCCCATTCATTTCAAGAAGAAACCTGAGGGGTACTGGCGGAAAGAAGATAGAATTTGACCCTGCAAGGAACAAGGCAGAAACAAAATTTGTTAAATTCAATCATAGCTTATGACAAAGAGCCTTTATGCAATCATATGGACAGCCATTAAGATGTTAGACAGGAGCAAGCAAAAAGTTTGCAATCATAAAAGAACTTTTCCCGGGTCTCCCCCCCCCCATTTTTGTTTTGTTTTTACTCCTCAGACGCCGTTATGTTGGATAGCCAGCTCATTTTATTATTGCAAATGCCGTGGCAGTAATCTTTTACTGCTTCCAGTATAGGCCTACAGCATTAAGTTAGTATAAAATTACATATAGTTTAATATATCTGTACAACACCTTTAAACAAGCTTCTCTAGGCAGGAAGGTTATCCGTCTTATAAATCTATTATTCCATTGTACATCTTGATAGCCTAGCATTGCTCCTAGCCATGTTTAAGCATTAAATAGTGCATTATTATTTCACATAAATCAACCAGAGATGTGTGAATTCATAAATTTTGCATTTGCACAGACAGTATTTTAAACGTTTTACAGCTTCGTGGGAACTTGGAGTGGGAGCCCGTACACAAATCAGAGCTGGGGAAATTTCAATAAAATTTAATATAACGATTACTTCTTGCCAAAGTCATTGCTTGCACAGTTTAGAAGTGTTATAACAGGGTCTAAAAATAAAAACAAAAATTTGCAGCAAGGGGCTGTACATTGGCAGAAGTTGGATATATGTGGGGAATTCCAAGACCTTTCTTTTCTTTTTTTAAGGTGATGGGTACAGTTGGTACCTGATAGCCTGGCCATTAAAAACACCAGGCTGGTATGGCTTGACCCTGTAATGGACATTTTCTTAAAATATACACAAGCAGTGTATAATTCATTGGGAAGAAAGATGGCCGATAACCACATTCAAATGGTTATCAGGCAACTTTCTGAGGCAGGGAAATGTGCTCTTTATATGCTCAGAGAAACTCCTCCAGGCTTTACTCTAATCCCATTAAACCACACTTAACTTCTGAAAGTTAACTCCATAAAGAAGGCTGATCGCCGAAGAATTGATGCTTTTGAATTATGGTGCTGGAGGAGACTCTTGAGAGTCCCATGGACTGCAAGAAGATCAAACCTATCCATTCTGAAGGAAATCAGCCCTGAGTGCTCACTGGAAGGACAGATCCTGAAGCTGAGGCTCCAATACTTTGGCCACCTCATGGGAAGAGAAGACTCCCTGGAAAAGACCCTGATGTTGGGAAAGATGGAGCGCACAAGGAGAAGGGGACGACAGAGGATGAGATGGTTGGACAGTGTTCTCGAAGCTACCAACATGAGTTTGACCAAACTGCAGGAGGCAGTGGAAGACAGGAGTGCCTGGCATGCTATGGTCCATGGGGTCACGAAGAGTCGGACACGACTAAACGACTAAACAACAACAACTTCTGAGTAGACGTGATTTTAGGATTTCACTGTTTCTTCCTATTACGTTCTGAGCATAGCTGCCAAGTTTTCACTTTTCTCGCGAGGAAGCCTATTCAGCATAAGGGAAAATCCCTTAAAAAAGGGATAACTTGGCAGCTATGGTTCTGAGTTCCTGGTCTAGATTCCAAAGCTGAGTTCCTAGGTTTTGAAACTGAGTGCCTGCTCAGATCAAACCCTCCAGAAGTGAGCATCAGATTATCACAGAGGCTCCTTACAGAGCTGTGCCTTAAAGCGCTGTGCTTATGGACTTCGTTCATTTTATATTAGCTTGAATTAGGTTGTTAAAACGATTAGACTACTGACATCTCTTTAATGTAGATTTTCTACTTTACGGAGTAAAATGAAGAGTAATTGCTGCACTTCTATATATTCTTTAAGCCACATGTGATGAAGCAGACACTGATATTTGCCTGGATGGGTCAAAGATACACAAAAAACTGAGGCACAAGCAGTCTGTGAATGCAGGACAATTTCCGCCCTCCCTTCCCAACAGGTGGGCGGGGTTTGTGACACTGAGCGGGCTTACCTGGTCTGGTGTTTCCCACCTGGGTCAGGGTGGCTACTGACTCTCCTCCGGCCTGCGAGGACAATGGACGGCCAGCTGGGGTGGGGTGAGGGCCAAGGAAAAAAGGCCAACCCCTTCGGCCAAACTGAGGCATAAGTAGCCTGTGAATGCAGGACAATACTGGACCGTTCCATGTCATTATCAGTGATGTGCATGGACTTCCAGCTCTAGGTAAGGACTGGTAAGCACCTGTTGTTGTTGTTTAGTCATTTAGTCATGTCCAACTCTTTGTGACCCCATGGACCAGAGCACGCCAGGCACTCCTGTCTTCCACTGCCTCCCGCAGTTTGGTCAGACTCAGCAGCACCTGTAGAAGTGGCAAATGGCTGTTGGGAAACGGAGAATTCATGTGAATAGTTGGTGTTCTTAAATGTGTTCATTAGCTAACTTGGAGTTTTGAACAATTAAAAAAATGGTTGGGATGCAAAACAAAGGAAAAGCAAAGAAACAACGAATGCTGTCTTAAAATAAGGCCAGGTGGCAATTCTCATTCAAGAGCCTGGGCAGGTTTTAACTGTAAGATGCAAGCATCCTTGAGTGTCTCCAGGAAATGGGACAGAGCAATAAACACTTCTGCCGTTTAATCAGATAGTGCTCACTGCAGTCAAGCAGGTTTACAAACAAGTAGTTCCTGGACTGAACAGGATTTGCATTCCGTCTTCCAGATTCATTTTTCTATCTAGCCATACAGTTATATTTCTAACAAATTTGGAGATATATTATGCAAAAGTGTACATAAAAATGAATATTTTAGTAAAAATAATCTTAAAGCATTACATTAGGAGAAATTGCTTGCAGAAATGTGTATGCTAATCAATACTGCATATGAAAATGTGTTTATTAGGAGAAATTTGCAATAAAATGCTGAAGAGTTTTCATGTGAATTTTAAAAAAAAGGAAATTCTCAACTTGCTGCAAAAATGTGAAGCGAATGTAAGGCTGGAAAAGCGAGAATTTGAGAGAATTGAAATGGACAGCCTACTGGAAATTTACTCTCATTTGAAGAAAGAGAAGTTCTGTGAAACTTAAAATATTGCTGTGTTGTTTCCATCTCAGCATGTTTAAAATTATAACCATAAAGGAAATCCTTCAACAGTGCAATTCTGTGCATATCTACTCAGATTCGAGTCCTATTACTCACAGGTAAATGTGCATAGATTAAATTAGATTAAATTAGACAGTATGATAAGCAAGGGACAGCAACCCACTCAGATTGGAGCCTTCATAATGTTCATATCTGAGATTTTTAATAATAAATAAATCCAAATGAGGGCGTTTTAAGCCCCACCCATGCCGTACTCAATTCATAATGAAAGTAAATCCCTAGGCTGTACATATTTAATACACTTTATTTGTATTTAATTACGGGATGTTTGCAATTGGGTTTTATTGTAGTTAGGTGGTGTTTATTTTTAAATGAATCTCATCCTATGTGTGTGTCATTTTGTGCTTCTTGTCGAGGCAGAAAGTCTAAATAAATATATAAATAATTGGTTTGGGTTTTTTTAAAAATCACAGCAGCATCTAGGAACATCTAGTACTCCACCCCCTTCCACATCGCCCAGCAGGATTATAAAAGGAAGAAGGACCCTTGCTTCAAAACATCGTATGAACAGGGAACTCATGCCCAAATGTGTAACGCTGGATCTATAACATGGTGAGCAAATTGCCAGTTATGACAGGGTTAGTTCGTCCACCACTAGTTGGAAAGGAAAGAGCTGCTCCAGAAGGCTAGGAAGTGTGGCTCCTTTCAACACAGGGCTGGAAAATGTACCTGGAAACCCGTTTCCAGGAGCAGTATGAAAAAAGAGGATCCCCCCTCCACACATCATCGCATGGGGGTACCCTTCTTCTCCACCTCCCACAACATGAACCCCCTTTCCAAGGACATCTTCTGTCTCCATTTTGAAGCATGTGGCAGGAGCTGCTCATTTGAGCCTTTCAGAGAGGCTTTAGCCATTTTAAAGAAGTCAAGAGAAAGAAGGAAATGGTATCGAACAGCCCCAGACTCCCCCATAATGCTAGGCTTGCAAGCATCTCCCCCCTTCACCTATACAAGCTGCACACACAGGTGCAGAAAACACAGACTTAGTCAACCTCGGCTCAAATTATGGAAACATTGAAGTTTCTTGGATCAAAGCCATTAGAGAATTAACAAACATACTAGGTTCGGCTTACAAACTTATTGTACTTCCACTGAGAACCAGTCAAGATCACCAGATCATGTCTGTAGTAGTTACTGGGGCGGAGCAGGGTGGTTCTGTTCGCCTGGCATCCCAATTGTGGAGGTTGCCGCTGGTAATGGAGGGGGAAGCAGCGGGTAGGCTGGTTCAGGCATCCCAGCAGGAAGGTCTGATTGGTTCTGCTGCTGCTGTGTCTGTACTGCACAGACCTCCCCATTGCTTTACCCCCTCCATCTGGAATATGGCAGCAACCTTTGTGCTGGGGAGTCAGGTGTGCAATGACATCACCCTGCACCCTGCCGACCGTTACTCTAGTGCTTAAACTAATGAGACAGGCATATTGAATGTGCATGCACTGTAAGACACTGGTATACATCCAGCTCAGACTTCAATATTTCAAGGAGCACCTCTTTCCATAGTGGACCCTACCTGGACCCTGAGATCCCCTTCTGAGGCCCTTCTTGGTGTGCCTCCTCCAGGAGAGGTCCGGAAGGTGGCAACATGAGAACGGACCTTTTCTGCAGGAACCCCTCATTTGTGGAAAGCTCTCCCGAGGGAGGTTCGGCGGACGCCTTCATTATACACCTTTAGGTGCCTGGTAAAAACGTTCCTCTTCAGCCAGACCTTTAGCTGATTGACATCCAATGCCCTTTTGAAATTTGTGGGGGAGGGGGGGTTTATTGGGTTGGTTTTTTCCCCGTTGTGTATTTTGTGTTTTTATATTGTGGTTTTATGTTGTAAATGTCCTGAGGCCTGCGGGTATAGGGCGGTATGCAAATTTAATAAATAATAATATTAACACCCATGTGCCACAATTGGGTTTGTTTCACGATGTGGAACCAGTTTCTGCATAGCAGAGAGTTCACATTTCAAGCTGCCTCTAGAGATAACTTTCCAACTCATTGAGTGGGTGCCGTGATCCTTGATTTCCATACCCTCCAACATTACTCCAATGAAAATAGAGACATCCTACAGAATATTTATCTGATGAAAATAGGGTGTCCTAAGGAAAATCCAGACGTTCCGGGATCCAATCAGAAACTTCTGTAAATCTGGGACCATCCTTGGAAAATAGGGACATTTGGATTTCCTACCCACTTTGCCTCGGTCTCCCAGATACCAAGTTTGAAGTCAGTTAGCACTGAAAGTGGCCCTTTGTCTCCATCTCCTGTGGGGCAGCCTCCCCCCCCCAACACTCTTGTGATTACTGTGCAAGAACAACAAACAAGTCCGAGACCAAGATTAATGGTATTTGGAGATCATTGTCTAAAGATTAATCTTTTTAAAATGATGATATAAGGGCTAAGACATACGAGGCTTTCAGCAGCCTAAAGCTACAAAGTGTAATAATAAACATTAGCATTGCAGGGCAAGTTTAGGATTACTAACGGAAGCATATCTCGTTATCATCAATAAAAACTAATGGCTGTTTTGTTGTGGTTCTTTTCTTCTTTTTGGGGGCTACTGATGAGCATTGAAAATGGTGTGATGCTTTTTTTTAAATAAAAAAAGCAACAATTGGGTGCCTTCATTGTATGCTGGACTATATAACACTCATTTGTTTGGGGGGTCTGCATTCCCTTGCTAATGATATGACCACTGTCCCAGTTTCTTTTACAAAACTTCTGCATAACTGCTTTGGTCTAAGGTATTAAGGATACAAACCATTCATTATAGAAATTACTTTTTCCCAGTTAAGCCAGAAGGCACTGTCTTCCCCTTAGTTCTCATATAACTAAGACTTACTGCCTATATATATATATATATATATATATATATATATATATATGCATGTGTGCTGCTGTATATTTAACAGTATGTATATTTATACCACACAAGTGGCCCAGGCTGCCATGACAATAAATCCATTTCTTTTTCAAAGGCTGTATATCACTAACTGATGGTGCACAAATGGTATGCATAAACAATGGGACATAAATAGTCTTTCTTTCTAGTTAGCTCTATTTATACATCTCCTTTCTGGGCAGGAAACAATGTTATTTGAAAGGTAAACAGGTGATCATACAGAGAGGCAGGTTCTAGTATAAAACCTGAGGGGATTGGTTGGCATGTGCGACAATTAGTCCAATGCGAATAAGCTGTCACCTCCTCTTCAGAATTTAATTTTTCCAGATAGGTTTAAATCACAATCCCAGAAGCATCAGGTTGGTCATTCTGTTGAAATTAGATGCTGGACTATTGGGCTAAACTACCAGGATTCATCTTGTGTTCCTAAGAGATTGGGGAATGGGACTCGGGTGGAGCTGTGGGTTAAATCACAGAGCCTAGAGCTTGCTAATCAGAAGGTCGGCAGTTCGAATCCCCGCAACAGGGTGAGCTCGCGTTGCTCGGTCCCTGCTCCTGCCAACCTAGCAGTTCAAAAGCACCTCAAAGTGCAAGTAGATAAATAGGTACCGCTCCGGTGGGAAGCTAAACGGCATTTCCGTGTGCTGCTCTGGTTCGCCAGAAGCGGCTTTGTCATGCTGGCCACATGACCCGTAAGCTGTACGCCGGCTCCCTTGGCCAATAATGCGAGATGAGCGCGCAACCCCAGTGTCGGTCACGACTGGACCTAATGGTAAGGGGTCCCTCTACCTTCACCTTTACCAGGATTCATCTTGTGTTCCTAAGAGATTGGGGAATCAAAATGACCCAGACATAATGCAGACACCCATTTCACAACGCAGTAGCCATTTTTGAAGCAGTAATGGGAGACTTGTGGGCCTCAACTTAATTTCAGGATTCCTCAGCAGGCAATCAGTTCAAACCATTGGCAAGAGTGATCTGTCTCCCAGCCACCAGAGTTCCCTTGTCTTGTCAGATGATCATTGGGCATATGTGCAAGGGTTTAGCCATCCTAGATCTTCTTGTGGATCCACAGGTTAATTAAAAGAGCTACTTCCACTTATGTGATCAACTCTGGACTTTTGATGAAGCAGAATTATTTCACGCTTTGCAATAACTCAGTGGAATAGAAGTGAACATTTATGCTGAACCGATATGTAGTTCTTCATTTTTAAAGCAGACAATTTATAAGCTGCAAATTAATTGGTGTCTGCTTGACCCACAGGAAAATGTTTATGCAAGTGTTGGAAGGTTAAAGCTAGGAAACAACAATGTTTTGAAACCATCCATCACTGGTAACGTGGATATTTTCACAGATCGTACCTTCCTCATTCTTTAAAATACCAACTGAAGCAACTGAGAGGCATGCTTGTCAAAAGAAAGTCTTAAGCACTTACTTAAGAAAGTGCTGTTAAATAATTGAAATGACTGTGATAAAGTTGTCTTAGTTTAAACAGACCAGTTTTATCAGACTGCTTAATGAATTGTGCTTTTATAGGATGAGATAAATCTAATGCGAATTCAAGTGGTTGCACCAGAAATACAGCTCTTCGTGGGATCGCTTTATGGGACATGGCAGTAAAAGCTAGGAGACAGAAATCGGGAGTGCTGGCATATTTCATTCTGATATACTTAACCCGGAAATCATTGGGTTGCTCTAAATAGAGACATTTCAAATGATAATTGACCCTAGCGTATACATTTCTTGTTCTGAAACTACATTGCAAAATTCAGGGAAGTGCAAATTTCGAAGGATGGCTGTGTCTGGGTTTGCATATTGCTTCTCTGTCTGTGGACACACAAAGTGTCTTAAAAGGTTAAAAGCAATTAGGCTAGGAAGAAGAAAAGAGAACAGGGTCATCATGCTCCCGAGAGTTGTGCAAAAGAGCAAGCTGTACCACCGAAAGTTCTCTTTTCTACACATCTATTTAAGGTATAGACACTTCATTCTTTACAATAACTCCAACAAAACAACAGATGAGATTTGCAATCTGCGGCAGCTCCCATTATCCCTGACCATACTGGCTGGGGCTGGTGGAGGGGCACAGAGTCCCTCTCTCCCCCCTAACTGTGCTTATTTTCTGCTACCTGCCCCTGGTTAGGCCAAATTTTCTTCTTCTTTTTGGAGAGAACTTGAAAGTGACTTTTTTTAAAAATGTGTTATTGCGTACCCATGTGGCACAGATTTAAAAAGACATTGCTGCCGAAGTAGATACAACTCCCCAAGCATTTTATAGAAACCCTTTAGCGAATTTTTAATCTGTTTGGGACAAGTTTTCTGCTGCAACAAGCCACTAGTTGTAATCAATCCTGTGTTTGTGTATTCATATAAGCACAAAATTCCCCATTCATCACTGCCCTCCACAGTTTCTAAGATCTGTAAATGCAAATGTCCCAGTAAAAATACCTGTATGTGCTTGAGTTTCAGGTTTTCATAACATAGATGAATAGAAGGTAGATGGGAACCTATAGATTTGCTCAGTGATTTGCAGTAAATTGGCAGGGGTTTCTGCCTCCCAGTTTTAATAATAGCAACAAAAAACCCCTCACTTTCACTTAAATTAGGCTTTTCAAATTCCTGATTTATAGTAAGACAGAGATGTAGATTTGTCTTTGCATGGGAAGCTCATCACACTATTTAAATAAAGGAGAACATTAGGCAATTGCTTGGGCTGCCTAAGGACCCTACGTTGAACCTGGCTCTGGTGGGTGGTCCTTGGTTTGTGAAAAACAAACAGATCCCGCAAAGCTGACGCCTGCTCATTCCTGTTTCACAATCCTGTAGGAAGCTCCCTTATGCAAGGCCTGATCGTGTCGACGTGATTCAGTGTTGCCAGCAGCTCACCTGGGTTTAGCAGAGGTCTTCCTGTCACGTGCAGTACGTGGCAATTGGCAGAAGTGGGCACACTGCAGGAGACAAAACGGGCTGTGCTCAGATGAGGAGCAAATGGAAGAAGACGCGCGGCGGTAGAGATCACTCACTGAAATATCACCCTACATGTGTTAAATGGCTCTCACACAAAAAGGTGCTGGCGATCTTCCACACCATTGCTGACCAGGTCATTCTTGTTTAACAGATTTTCCATGGAAAGAGGAAATCCAACTTGAATATTTAAAAAAGCACAGGCTGGCATCTTCATAAGGGCTGCCATATGTCTGGAATTTCCGGGACATAGCCGGGATTCAGAGCTGGGGGAGGAATTTCTCTTTTTTTACCCACCCATCCCCCAGAAAAGAAAAGCTCAACAGCTTTGCCAAAAAAAAAAAAAAGCTCTACAACCTTTTTGTCTGAATTTTCACCTTTGTGCATGACCAGCAGTGTTTCCACCATAAGCCCCTGTCTGAAAGTCTTTTGAATGAGGAGGAGGAGACTGGATTTTACTGAAATATACTCTAAAAAGACACTAGTGATTCTACTCTTTTCCCCCTTAGTTCTTTCCATTTTTCTATTCAGGATCTTCAGTAGCAGGGAGATATTAAATAAGATGGGAAATTGTTTTTAAAAGCTATTTTAAAAAATTAATTTAAACTTACATAGCCATAGCATTTTAGCACTAAGGTGCCCCGGGGTTTTTTATTGCTCCATTAATACTCACCTCGAGTAGCTGAACACACCTGAGGCAAGGTTTAATGAAGCAATGTAAAATATGCCTCTTATTGTTATACAGCTAACCATTTCTATTACACAAATGTTCCCTTTGCCTATTGCATTCATACATTTGAGAAAACCTTCAGTTATTTAAATCATGATATTGATTTTTAATGAGATTTTTGTGTTTGTGTGTGAGAGAACTAGTGCTGTGAAAATTACTTAATTGTTATCATTTTTTGAATGTTAGTGTGCTTGGGACTGTTTCAAAATAAAAGAGGGGGAGGGCACAAAAACCATAATAACCAAGAGAGATCCCCCAAAGGTTTAGAGAGAAGTCTATATCCTAACAAGCAAACTCATTCTCTAAGCAGTTTCACACCACTTTAAACAGTCACTCATGGCTTCCATCAAATAACCCTAGGAGCTGTAGTTTGCCAAGGGTGCCGAGATTTGTTAGGAGACATCGATTCCCCTCACAGAGCTGCAATTCCCTAGGGCTTGCTGATCAGAAGGTCAGCGGTTCGAATCCCTGTGACGGGGTGAGCTCCCGTTGCTCGGTCCCAGCTCCTGCCAACCTAGCAGTTCAAAAGCACGTCAAAATGCAAGTAGATAAATAGGGACCACTCCGGCAGGAAGGTAAACGGCGTTTCCGTGTGCTGCTCTGGTTTGCCAGAAGTGGCTTTGTCATGCTGGCCACATGACCTGGAAGCTATATGCCGGCTCCCTCGGCCAATAATGCGAGATGAACGCGCAACCCCAGAGTCGGTCACGACTGGACCTAATGGTCAGGGGCCCCTTTACCTTTACCTCATGATATTGAGATTTTTGTGTTTGTGTGTGAGAGAACCCTAGGAGCATAGCTGCCAAGTCTCCCGTATTCCCCGGGAAATCCCCGTTTTTCCAGCTGTTCCCAGCCGAAAAAACAGATTTTTTTGTTTTTCCCCGGTTTATTCTGGCGCGACGGCCATTTTGGAACTGGGCGGAGCATGCTCAGAAGCGACTTTTGATGCTGCTTTGCCCAGTTCCAAAATGGCTGCAGCGTGACTTCTGGTCTGCTACTTCCAGTCCAGTCCCTTATTTCTCAGGCCGGAACTTGGCAGGTATGCCTAGGAGCTGTCGTTTGCCAAGGGTGCTGAGATTTGTTAGGAGACCTCTATTCCCCTCACAGAGCTGCAATTCCCAGAGTTACCTGGAGAGAGAGATTGACCGCTAAACTGCTTTGGAAATTGTAATAGTCTTTGAACGCCATTTTCCCAACATGGAACACAGAAGGATTCATCCTGGATTCAATCATTATTGAGCTTAAAAGGTTGCTGATTTTTCAGTGGCAGTGGGCTTTGGACAAGGTAGCCATCTTCTCTGGTGCCCCAGCATTTAAACAATAACACCAATGGTTTCAAAGATGGAGTGTATCAGAAACAGGCCTAGAGTGGCCATCAACTAGAGAGGCATTTGTGGTGACAGAAACCATAATTACAGCAACAGTGAATGACAGTATCCTACCAAGTTCCCTATTTTCTGACAATTATGTAGAAGGGATCACACTGGCCAACTTCTCGACTCTACTTTGACCCTAGCAACTTAATTAACTGTAGCATTCTTGCTTAACCAAGCTGTAGATTTGTCCTCCATTTTCTTTTATCTCTTTTTTTTTGTACATTCGTTTCCATATTTGGAGCATAGATTTCAGACAGGATTTGATGCTTTTTACATTTTTTCATAGAGCAGTAAACACTTTAAGAGAAAAACCCTCTTCTCATCCTCCTGCTCATCATTAGAGCTTTATTCAAAAACTTGTTAAGCTACAATAGCATGATTTAAACCAGTTGAAGACCCTTGATGTCTGTTGTAACAATCAATCCAAGTTATCAATTTTTAGCGAATTATGGACTGGACTGGACTGTTAACAATTTACCCACAGCTATCTCCAATTCTTTTTCAGCTGTATCTTTCAAATAACCTCCTTAGTTTATATAGGTGACTTGCTTCTTCTGGGGTTATTTAAGAGCAGCCATACAAAAAGGCAATGGACGACAAATGCTAGGGCTTAGTAAGTTGTGTGTGTGTATGTATTGAGCAGCCTGACCTATTATAAGAGGAGATGGAATTCACTGAAGGCAAATGCACCATACAGTCTTTTAAGTGGAGTTCAGCTGTAATTCCTGTGACTTTCGTGCGGTATTTCGGAAACATGAGTAACCCAAACACTGAAATGCAAACCAGAATCGCCCCATTTCCCCTGTAATGCTTCTCCTTAAACTTGGCCAAGAAAGAGATCACCACAAACCATTTGCAGTTGTTAGTGATCTAACATTGCTTAAGGACATTGTGCACCTGGCAGCAAGCAGTGCAGTCCCTCTAAATATGTTTTGAGAGGAGAGAGACCACCGCGAAAATGCAGACCAGGGAATGGTAGAGTAACCCTTTCGGTGCTTTAGGCTGAACGAGAGAAGATTGGCAAGATGCACAAAGCGGGCCATGGATAATCTGGTACATTGTTCCTAGTTGTACACTGCTTTTCGCAATAATTTTGGGAGGATGGGAGCTTCTGTCACTTTTCTCTAGGTTTAAAACAGGGGTGGGGAATCTTTCTCAGGCTTTCTTCATAGGCAACCTTCCAGGGGCTGCATTGCAGGGGTGGGTGTGACCAGAGGAAAAAATGGTGGAACAATTAATGTGACTTTTACCATTCCACAGTAGGTCACACAGGGGTTCCCCACCCTCGAGTTTAGAAGCTGCTGAGACCTGTGTGAGTGGACCAAGTGAATCTTCTTTGTTTAAGTGAACAGAAATAGGGAAGGACCAGTGGCATGTGGTCAGTGGACTAGGGACACTAGGCTAGTCCCCTAAACGTTCACTGTAAATTAGAGTATTAAGGTATTTAAGTGTAGCACCTCCTTCCCAAGACCAAGGATGCTTCTGCCCAGCTTAGGGAGGGAGGCGCGATGCTCACACACATGATGTCAGAACTCATGACGTTGGCCCCCTCATTGCCCTTGCAAGCTGGCGCCTCTGGCCCTAACTGTTCCCCCTATGAAAAAGTTCACCACACATCACTGGGAAGGAATGAGCATGCTGTGCATTACATCATTCTGTTTTACCCTCACAGTGACTCTACGGAGTCTGATTAGGTCAACAGAGAGTGACTTTCCCAAGGCCACCCAGGAAACTTCACAACTAAATGAGGATTTGAACTTGGGTCTTCCCTAGTCTTGTCCAGTTCTCTGTCCACTACCCACCCAGCGTCAGTCAGGACCCACAACAGGGTGACAGCCTGACCTAAGGTGGGTTTCTACAGCAGCTCTACCACCACACAAATATACCTTTTCTAAAAATGTTGATCCCCAAAAGCATGTTTGGGCTGAAGAAGCTCGCTTGCACTCCATGAGAATGGGAACATTTTATTAGAAGGAAAGCTTATAGTGGCTTCACCTTGCACCTATATTTAGCCCACATCAGTCCATCACATGCCATTCCGTGCTTTCTTCCGCTTCTGGAGATACCAAGATAGGAACCCTGAAAAACAGAGCAGCCATCTTTAACAGCAACTCTGTACTAGGAAGATACAGTAGTACCTAGGTTTTCGAACGTCTCCGTTGATGGACGTTTCGGAACTCGGACACCGAAAACCTGGAAGTAAATGCTTCCATTTTCAAACGGGCCTCGGAATTTGAATGGCTGGGGTACCACTGTATTTTTCTCAATTTTCTCTGTAAATTTGGAGACCACTCTTTGTGCCTCGGTTTCCGAACGTTTTGGAAGTCGAACGGTTTTCTGGAACGGATTACATTCAAAAACCAAGGTTCCACTGTACTGCAATCAGGATTTTTCCTTTCCTTGTTCCTTTTTTGTTCCAGCTCAGTCTACATCAGCAGGACTTAAACCTGTTTCAAATCACAGCCTGGCTTTTCTGGCTCATGGATTTGACTGATTAGCCTTTTCTAATAACTATGGCAAACATTTGTATTCTCCCCTCTATATTTAAAATGAAGCCCAGACCCTGTCTAATACATTGTAGGTTTCCCTCCCCGCTCCATCCAGCACTTTTGCCTGTGATGCTAGAAATGTTTTGCATGTTTGAGTCTTTTGTTTTCGCAGGACTTAAATTTTTAACAAGGAATTGCTCTCAGCATTCTTTTGACACTTTAGAGATGGCATTAAAATGGGCTTTCCCTTGTCCCTGGGATGCAAATAATATTTCATGTGTGTGTGTGCGTGCGTGCGTGTGTGAAACCCATTAACTCTTAGCATGATGTGTACATTTGCAGGAGCCCTAGAAATCAGACACTCATTCCTTTTCTTCTATTTTAAAATGGCAACCATTCAGCTTTTTCGATTCAAAGAAATGGGAATCTTGGAGGGATTTTAACAGCATGAATTTAATCTCTTTTGGGGGGCAAGGTGGCCATGAATTTAGTGGTTGGTCAACTGCAGGCATTCCTGGATAAAGCAGATTACCGGTATCTAGACCCATTTCAGTCTGAATTGATATGTTGGTTATTTTTTGGTTTAGCTGAGGAGTCCATTTAGCTTGGCAGTAGTTTCTTCCAGCTGGTATTATAATCTGACTTGAGACCTGGGTACAGGACTGAAACAGCTTTGGTTGCCCTCATTGATGACCTTCATGGGGAGAGGCATTGGGGGTGCTATCCTGCTGATTCTGCTCAACCTCCTGACTACTGATCATAGTGTCCTCCTGGAGTTGGGTTGGAAGCACTGTGTTTCCGTGTTTCCATTCTTGCCTACAGAACCACTACAAGAGAGCATCATTGACCTCATGGCATTTGGGTTGAACATTTTAACAGTTTCTTCTTCACTGCACTTTTTTTCTTTTTTTGGGGAAGAGTGCTATTCACTTGTTGAGAATTTTAATTACTGATTTATGATACATGTATAGTGTTTTAAGATTGTTATAACTGCCCTGGCAGGAGGAGCAAGAGCAG